>NW_028256700.1:685000-1285000 GCF_048593485.1 Apis florea
CTTTTTTTTTTTTTTCTTCTTTTTCTCCCTAACGCACCATTACGAAAAAAACAAAAGAGAAAAAGAAAGAAAGATACTTCGAGTATTTTATATCACCGGTGATTTTATTTTTTTCGAAACGAAAAAAAAAAAAAAAAAAAGAAAAAGAAAACAGTGATCGAAGAGAGATCATGAGTTGCGCGTGAGCTATGCGTTATAACGAAAAAAAAAAAAAAAAAAAAAAAAAAGTCAATTATAAATTAGTGACCTGGACTTTGTCTTCTAATATATACGTATATACATGCTTGTCAAGGAAAGTAAGCGGATTAATCGAAACTCGAGAAAGAAGGTAATTACCATAAACGATTAACAGCGCCAGTTGTATACACAGTACGCAGTAGAACGTTTATTATTTGATTTTTTTTCTTTCGTTGTTTTTTTCCCCTTCCCCCTCTCGTTATTATTATTGTCCGTTATTATTATTCTTATTCTTATTATTATTACTATTATTATTATTATTATTATTATTATTATTATTATAATATATGCGTTTATTATTGTTGCACGTATGTGGAACGTGAGTGTGAATGGGGGTAAGAGACTCGTGATCGCTTATCAATCAATTTTTGCACGCAAATCTCTACCCGATATTTCTCGATAGTTTCGAGAATGTTTTCTAAAAGCGAGGAATCGTCATCAAAGTGCCATAAAAGTGTAGTTCGAAACGAAGGATTAATTCGATCACTCGTGCGATTAATTCGCCATGAGTTATCTATAGAATCGTTTCTTCTTCTTTTTCTTCTTCTTCTTCCTCCTCTTCTCGTTTTTTTGAAAATGTTCTCTTTCCTCTTTAATCTTTTTAAACGTTGTATATTTTGTTTTCTTTTTTTTTTTTCTCTCTCGTTACTACGTTCCACAGCCGTGTTCTCACGTAGAAATTTCTCGTTAGTCATTCAAAACAGAGATCACAGAAAGATTACAGATCAATCCATTGCCTCTCTCCCCTTTTGTGTATATCGATATTATATCCATACCCATACCCACACACACACACACACACGTATTACACACCAAATTCGAGAAATTCCCGCAATCATTATGAAGCACCGTTACTCTTAGCCAAAAATTAAATTTTATTTAGTTATTCGTTTTTTTTTAGCGATCGTGTGGATGCGTTTGGCATCATTTGACCGATGGTTACTGGATTGACGATCGTTGGCTCGACGACGAAAATAAGAAATAACCGTCTTCGAGCGAAATTATATTTTAAATGGCCCTTGTTGAAATATGAGCCACCATTGTATTTCTCGTGAAGAATCGTCGTCGAGCGTGACCGGGCGAGAAACGATCGACGATAGGACCATTGGCCACGGACGATCTTTAGATATTAAGATATTTCCTTCGTTTCGTGGCTTCCTCGAGTAAAGAAACGAACATTTTTTTGTTTTGTTTTGTTTTTTTTTCTCTCGACAACAACAAATTTTTCGATCTATTATTATCGATCTATTGTTGTATGTAATGTAATATAATATAATACATGTATATGAGATAAGAGAAAAAGAATCAATGTTCCGGGCTACTCGAGAAGCCAATCGCGACAGGAAGTCTGCGATTATTATTTTTTATGGACTTTTGTTTTGCATGTTGCGTACGCGTATTGTTGATTTATTATTATTTTTACTTGTCCGGACAATGAAGCAAAGCGAAATATTTGGAGAAAAAAAAAGATAAATATATATATATGTACATGGTTTGTTCGTTGCATTTAACTTTGATTTTTTTTATAAGCTGTTCAACTTGGCCACTTTCTTCTTTTGTTTTTGTTTTTTATATTATTATTATTATTATTATTATTATTATTATTATTAATATTAATATTAATATTATCTTTATTCTTCGTTGTTATTGCGTTGCGAGAAACGATCTTTATTTATTCAATCTATCGATGTAACGTATAAAATTAGATCGATGCTAAAATATCTCGTTTCTCGCAACGAGAATCGAATTTTGTATAGCAACTAGTAGAGTCACATTGCACGATAGATTCGATACACGACTCTGCGTTATTGCCATCCATTTATCTTCCTCACGAATTCGTCCGACATACCTGTTCTGGAAACTTTTCCCAGTAAGTAAGAACGCATCAGACGAGAATAATCAAAATTACAAATAACGTCGGATGAACTCGTTCCATCCCTCCTTCTCCCCCACCTTTTCTCCTTCTTTTATTTTCTTTAAGATTATTTTCAGCGCACGTTGGATCGATGGATTTCTCATGAATTATATTATCCGTCGAAACTTTTTATTGGATATAAAAAAAAAAAAAGAAAACAAAAGAGAATGGTACGATCGCTACTTTCGTTTTATTTTCGTTCTACGAGATTTCCTTATTTTTTTTATTCTTTTTCATAGATTACCTAATTTTTCTTCCTTGTTATAAACGATCATTATATTAATAATTATTTTACGTTATTACGTTATTATGTACTTTTATTTTCAGGTTTTATCCCCCTTACTATCCATTATTCTTCTCCTCCTGTTAGTTCCATTCTGCACGCACCAAAAAAAAAAATAAATGTATATATCCACACATACAATGATACAATATCGTATCCAGTGTTTTGATTTTCAGTAAATTAGCTCGCAAGTTGCATGCAATTTTTTTTTTTTTTACATATCAGTGGTCACCTCTGTACTCTCTCACGAGCCGATTTACCGACCTCGATCTTTTCACAGAGTTCTCATCGGGGAGCGGAAAGTCGGAGGGCGACGGTTGGAAGGAGAAGTGCCGAAACCTCGGCGGATCGACGAATCAGTCATCGAGCGCGGAGGCATCGAGCGGCAAGTCGTCGTCGAGCAACGCCACGGCAACGGCATCATCATCATCATCGTCTTCGTCGAGCACGACGACCAGCAGCTCCTCGTCCAGTACCGCGTCCAGTTCCGGCACAACGACCACCACGACCACGTCGACGAGAAGCCCCTCCGTTTCGCCCGCGACAGGGAGAAGCGGCAACAACGCGCAGAACAGCGGCGGGAGCAGCAGCAGCGGCGGCAGCCCCGCGCCGACCACCAACTCGTCGACGAGCGGGCATCAGATCGGCACGATGTCCGCGCCGCCTGGCCGCCAAGTGCCAAAGAGACGCATGAGGCGTCGCGCGACCTCGCACTCCCAGGATCCCGCCGAACAATTGACCGAGATGTCGGTGCGCGGCTTGAATCTCTTTCGTTACGCCTCGATATCCGAGGGCGTTTACCAATGCACCGAGTGCGCGAAACTCGACATCCAGAAGACGTTCAAAAACAAATACAGCTTCCAACGGCACGCGTTCCTCTACCACGAGGGCCATCAGAGAAAGGTGTTCCCGTGCCCCGTGTGCGGCAAGGAGTTCTCCAGGCCGGACAAGATGAAGAATCACATGAAGACGGTGCACGACTGTTTCATGCCCAAGGACTGCGTGGTTCCGTTCGGCTTTTTTCTCTCGCCTTAGCGGGCGGCGCGAGGGCGAGGTGGGGTGGCGATCGGTCCGTCGGTACGAGGGGCGACGAGGGGGGCCCGGGGCGGCGAGGAACAGCGGCAGGAGATCGGGGATGTGACTACGAGAGGATCATCGGGTTCGAACGTTGAGAGGAGCGCGAGGGGGGCGGCGTTCAAGCACGTGGCCGCCGCCTCGAGGATGATGTCCGTGTTCAGGCGGGGACGTGTTTGAGAGGAAGGGAGGGGGAGGGAAGTTCCTTTTCTCGACGCACGGGGTCTCTAGTCACCCCAGAGAGGCGAGATAGAGTATGGATAGAGGGAGGTGCCTTTCGTTTTTTGAGAAAAGATAGAGAGAGAGAGAGAGAGAGAGACCATCGCACAGCCTATCTCACCCCCGCGATGATCGATTCCCCTCTTGTCGAAGCGCGATTTAATATCCAACTTCTTTATGCGCCTTTTTATGCGATTTTAAATAGTCGTTTTTCTTTTCTTTTTTTTTTTTTTTTATTATTATTATTATTATGATTGTTACGAGACGAAGAAGGGGCGATTGAAGGGAAGAGGGGAGGGGGTCGGGTTGAGGAGACGAACGCGACGGATCGGATACAAACACTGCTATAAGCGGGACGACGTCGAGTGATCGCGAGGAATTTTCTTTTTCTTTTTTTTTTTCTTTTCTTTTCTTTTCTTTTCTTTTCCAAATCGAAGAACGAGAAACGCGAGAACTGGTGACTGCTCGAGTAGTGCTGCTGCGTGTGTGTGTACATTAGTATTATTATTATGATCTTTGAACCGTGCAATAGCGCGCAATGCTTGTGCCCGATTGGATTTCTCGTGTCTCCTTCGCTTGTACCCCGTCTCCTCCTATCCCCCCTGTGCTCGTAAAAAGCGTGAAAAAGTATATATATACATATACATACATATATATATATATATGTATAGAGAATTCGAGTATCACGAATCAATAATAATTTGGCCAGTTGGAAAGAAGAGGGGCTTTTGAACTGTTGAAAAAAGGAGTTTATACTTTTTTTTTTTTTTTTTTTTTTTTTCTTTTTTCTTTTATATATATATCATGCAAGTAATATTTTTGTAAAGCGATTACGTATGTACGATATATGGGAATTGTTTCACAATTGCTGAAAATAATCGTTTCAATCGTGTCGTGGCCCGCGTAATCGAAGAGTTTGTTTTTTTTTTCTTCTTCTTTTTTAATTAAAAAAAAAAAAAAAAAAAAGTCGCAGTATTTTACGCGGGCGTAGTCTGCATATTATAGAATTCCAGATTTTTATTTTGAGAATCGAAATTTTTAACGATAATGGCGAGAAAGAGATATATATTCCTGCGAAAGTAAGAAGAGCTTTCTTTTTTCTTTTCTTTTCTTTTCTTTTTTTTTTTTTTTTTTTTTTCTCTCTCTCGGAAAATATACGATTTTTCACGAACGCGGATAAAAGAATGAAAAATTTAATCGCGCGAAGGATATGTGCTATATTTTCTTCATTTTTTTTTTTTCTTTTTTAAGCGGAAATAACATATAAGCAATACGATTAATGGGACTGAAAAAGTATCGTACTGATATATGATGATTTTTTCTAGATCGTATATACACATACACACACATATATATAATATATATATATATATTATATATTATATATATATCATTATATATATATATATATACATATAAAATGGATAGCTTTAAACAAAATTTTCGATGCTTTAACGCGCGGAATGTTTCTTTTTTTTTTCTTTTTCCTGTTTTCTCTTCCCCCTCCATCGATCTTCCGATCTTACTCGGTCTTCCGATTTCAGCAGTTCACACGTGAAACGTTGGTTACGAATATCTTCTCTCTTCTTCTCGGATATCTTCTCTAAGTTTTATACTGCATCCGCATAAGAAAAGAAGCTCCGCATATATATAATTACAACTAGATATCTTTTCGAATAGGATAGAATAATAAAATTGTATCGAAAAATTGTTGTGACAATAACATATCAATTTATAGGCGCGTGAATAATTTTTATCGGACGAAAAATTATTTTTTTTGAATGATGAAAAGGAAAGAAGGGAGAGCAGAGACGGATACATTGAGATGCAGAATTTCGTAGTCAAGATTTGTATTACTACTACTACTACTAGTACTACTACTACTACTATTAATATTATCATTATTTTCTTTTTTTTTTCAAACGCCTTCCAACAGATTTGATTCCAATGGTGCGCAACAAAGCATATTTAGCGAGGTGATTAAAGAAAAGAAAAAAAGAAAGAAAGAAAGAAAGAAAGAAGATGAAAATATATATTTATCACAGAGTTTATTAAAGGTTCGCTACGGGCTCAGGAGACTCGTAGAGTTCATTAGATAGTGCCTAAAATAGAGAGAATGAAAGGAAGAAAGAAAGAAAGAAAGATGAAAGAAAGAACACGAATTAATACTGCATAGCAGTATCGGTATATGTACAGGTGTTTCTTTTTTCTGGGAAAAGTGTATTATAGTTATTACCAATTATTAATTATTATTATTATTACTATTATCATTATCGATTTACCATTATTCGCACTACTATTAATGCAGCAAACAACAAAACAATATTATTTTTATTATTCACCGTTACTACTATTATTACTATTATTAAATATTATTGTTTAAGAATTATATTAACTTTTAGCTATGGACAAGCACCGATAAAATTGGTTATTATTGCTAGGTATATAAGTTAATGCACAGGCAAGCACAGACGAGTTATAGAGAAAGTTATATATGTATACAAACATAGTATATATTATAATGACCCTCAGTTAGTTTCTGGGTCTAGACCGTTTGTTTTTTTCTCTTTGATTTATTATTATTATTATTATTATTATTATTATATTATATTATATATATATATATATTATTATTATTATATTATATTATATTATATACTTTTTTCGTTCATTCGTTCGTTTAAAAATCTGAAAGAAATATTATTATTTGATACATTGTTAACACGTTTTCTATTTTTTTTTTTTTTTTTCCGGTGTTGGGACACCGCAGAGTAGAAATAGTTAAATACGAAACGCGCCACACACACACACACACACACATATACACATACACATATGTACACGTACACACAAGTATTTTTTTTTTTTTTTTTTTTTTTTAGAAAAATATTCAAACACCGTTCACGCAGTCGAGCAGAACCAATGCAAAACGAAGTTTCACGAAGTCTCGTTCGTGGAAACAATATACGCGATACCATCCCTCCGTATTACGTTCTAAAAATGTTTCATAGTTCAAGAAGTTTTGCGGAAGAAGAGGGAAACAGGTTCTCGATTCGATTACCACACTCTTTTTTTCAAACAAAATTTCTTATTTTTCATTTCCATTCTTACGTTCCAATTCTATCCAACGAACAAAAGTTGTGCGTCGAATATTTCGAATTATAGTACTATAATCATCTTGAAATAATTATCCGTCACTACACTTTTTAACGATCGCAACGAATCGGCGAATATTTTTCTCTTCTTTCAAACTCTTCCTCCGTTATTTCCCCCCTTTTTTTTTCTCTCTTTTTTTTCGTTAATAAATTCGTTGCGAAAAACTTTCGAACGAATACCGAACGGAAAGCAGTATTTTGGTCTTCCGCATCGGTGTTATATACGCGTGAGAGAGGGAATGAGCGTGGATGTTGATACATGTGATGCGTATGTTTCGAAAATGATGAACGTGAGATAGAGTTATTTAAAAGAATATATATATATATATATATAAAGAGAGAGAGATAGAGAGATATATATATATATGTATTACGTGAGAGGGAGAATACGCACCCGCGTGTGATTTCTTTCTGCGAGAAAAGAAGCTCTCGACCAAGCTCGTACTCGTAGTCGGTATTTAATTAAAATGAGTTAAAAAAAAAAAAAAAAAAAAAAAGAGAAAAAATGCAAAAAAAAATATATATATATATATATATGTCTTAATTATACATAGTATCGCGTAATAACGAAAGAGCGTTGAATGTAGTAATAATGAGGGGAGGGGTGGGGAGATAAACAAAAAATAACGACACCTTTCAGCTTCCATTCGTCCGAAAAAGCGAAATTTTTGTATTTCGGCAAAAGTACGAAAAAATCCTTGCGTCCAATTTAATTGCGTTGGTAATTGTGTTACAAGAGGGGGAGGAGGGGGGAGGGGTGGGGTGGGGAAGAGAAGAAAAAAAAAATGTTATCGTGACATTTTTACTTTGATATTATATATATATATATATATTCGAGAAACGTTCGAGAAGCATTGAGTTTGAAAATTCATCGAGGGTAATAAAAAAAAAATTTCAAATCGATTTCGAAAATTCGATTCAACGAAATTATATACGATACGTTTAATGAAGTCTTGATGAAATTGTGTATGAATTTGTACGAATCGACAATCGAATATATATATATATGTGTGTATACATATATGTATATATGTGTATATATATATATATATAGAAATGGACAATTTCGATCAATTCGTATTAATGAGGTGAAAAAATTACATTTGTTCAAAACGTTCAAAAGGGGAGACGAAAGTTTCGTCGTGCGAGTAATTTAAACGGGACTCCTTGCGTCGCCATGAGCGATGCTGAGAATGCTTAAAAAAATATATATATGTAAGAAAAGAAGTGACGAGAAAAAAAAGAATTTAATCAACTCTATGACATGTGCAAAAGCAATCGAAAAATGATCGAGTTACACTTTTTCTTTTTTTCTTTACTTTCCACGCATTGTGACTACCTTTATGTTTTAGTTTTATACTATTATTGTAATAATTCTATTAATATTATTATATTATGTTATTATTATTATTATTATTATTATTATTATTATTACTATTATTATTATTATTATTATTATTATTATTATTATTACATTATTATTATTACTATTGTCATCGTCAAATAACGTTTATTATTTTATTTTTAATTTTAACTGTAACCTCGGGTAATTAGTTAGCGCGGTAAGGTGCGTTAGGCTTTAAAAAAGAAATCACATTAGTAACACAATTAGATGATGGAACACGAGAAATCACGTTATATCGTATTTTTCATAATGCAAATATTTTATTCGAGCGTTGAATGCTGTGTAGCTTGCGACATTAACGCGACGCCTTCTAATACGTTTCCATTTATATTTGTTGGAAGTAGAATTCAACATATAGATGATATATATATATGTATATATATACCCACTATATATATATATATATATATATATATATATATTTTCACGACGTTCTGGCTAATAGATTTATTTATATATTTATAACAAGTTGAATGTTATTTGTAATAAATTTTATTCGTACGTTTAACGACGCGATTGTGAGTATTTTTCTCGCGTCAAATCGAAAATGGTTGACATTGAAACGATTTGTTTGTTTTTCTTCTCGTCTATCGCCAGGACGTCGTTGTTCCGTTGGAAATTTTTTCGCGAACGAATATCGAATTTCGCGGTTTTTAAAGTGCGCGCGTGTTCAAAATATCTTGATGATCCATCTATGGAAGAAGAAAGCTCGAAAAAGGCATCTTGAATAAAGAAAAATAGAGGGAAGAGAAGGGAGTCACGTATACCACACGTGCTCCACCTATTTTTTTTTTTTTTTTTTTTGTTATTTTTTACTTACACATTTTATCGACACTTCAACGAGTGAACACACTTTAACAAAAATTCGCATGTCACCCAATATGTAACGTTATAACGATAATATTACACACGTATTGTACGATTATACATAATGGGTATATATGAAGATATATATACCGACACATATATTTGCACACTTGAGAAATTGCACGGCACTATGCATATATGTCTCGATAGAAGAAAGAAACGGTATATACACATACATACATACATACATACACACACACACACACACACGATTATATCGATGACGTTAAACGTAACGGGGAGGAAAAAAAAAAAAAAAAGAAAAAGGAAAAACAAAAAAACATGCAGGAGGTTAAAACTACCGCACGATTCAATTAATTAATCGTTAAGTTTTTTTTTTTTTTTTCTTTTGCAATAGAAGAGAAAGAAGTTGCGAGGACTATTATAAGAGATATATAATTGCGTGTATGCGCGCGTGCGCGCGCGCGCGCGAGCGAATACAGAAAAAAAATTTATTATATATTATATATAAATACTATATTATATTATATGTTATATTATTGTACGTTCACTCTATTCGAGGGTGGAGACGCGTTTAAACAAGGAAGCAAAAAAGAAAAAGGAAAAAAAAAGTTATATACATATAACAGTAAATATAATAAAGGAAACAATGAAGAATGAACACGTTCGCACATTTATCGTCGGTCGGTTGGCTGTACATTTGTTCTGATGTACGTACGTATGTACCTATATTATTTGTCGATGCCTGGATGGCGATAAGAAGGATAATAACGATTTAACGACTATTATTATTTTTATTTGTTTTTATCTAATTGTAGTTTCTTTGTAACTCTTTTGTGATATAGAAACCGCAATAGTCTATCCGACCGTTTATTTCTTGTATCGATTAGCGCAACCTTCATTAAAGCAAGACAGAGAAACATTAACATCTCTCTAACTCTAAACCTCCTCCGGCTTCTCCTTTCCAACTATATTCCTCCCTTCTTCCCCCCACTCCACTCCTCTCTGTTTTCCTCGCGCGTGGAAACAAATGTTCACCGACCAATTACAATTGGATACAATTCCTCGCGAATAATATACCCGCGCTTAATTAAACCCTCTTAATTGGAATTAATTTTCCAAGGAATTTCTCTGCCACTCTTCTAAATTAAGAAGACTTCAACAATGATTTCTTGTTAATATACTACTTTGAATATAATTTATGTAATATATATATACATATATATATATATATATATATATATATATATATATATATATACATACAACCATTCGACTCTCTGAAAAACTCATCGGATTTTTTTATCGAGCTCCTCACTGCCGATCCAAACATCCCCTTCCTCCCTCCCTCTCTCTCTCTCCCCCCCTCCCTCCCCCTCTCGCTAATCTCTCGCTAAAACTCGACTAACACTCCTCTTTACCTATTCTCTATTTCCATGTCCGACCAGACCAGCTGCCCTGTCTACCGAGCGACATCACGTTCGAGATCTGCACGTCGTCGTCCTCGTCGTCGCCGCCGCCTCCGCCCCCGCCGCCGCCCCCGTCCGCGCCTTCGACGACGACGGCGACGAGGAGCGGCGAGGAAACGGCGTTCACCGAGGGGAACACGGACGCTACGTACATCAAGTCGGAGAGAGTGGTGAGCGGTATGCACTTCCTCACCGACCGGGAGGAGGAAAGGGGCGATCTGTTGCTGCCCAAGTCGGAGTCAGGAGAGGGCGAGCCGGAGGTCAGGAAACAGGTTGGTTGGCCTGCTGCTTTTGATACTGGTTCGGCATGCAGTGCACCAGCTGTGCCACCTGGCTTCGCTCGGTGGAGGAGGAGGGGAAGGGGGGCTGCCGCTTGGAAGGATAGTTTCGCCGCGGATTTGACGGGGTGTTTTCCGTTCCAAACTCTTATGTTGGAGTTCGATTTTATGGGAAGGGGAGGGGGGCTAATTTTTGAAATGAGAATTTTCCATTCAATGACACATTTTTTTTTTTTTTTTTTTATTGAATTAATAATACGTAAGAAATAATTTTTCTCCTGTTTCTAATATACGTTTATCGTATTGGACGGATGATTAGTAATATTCTACGTTTCAGTATACGTGAAGTATACTGTGTACACTGGTGCAAAGAAGTCTCGCGAGACGGCGAGAGAGGGGATAAAAGACGTCCTTTCCTAGGGATCGCCTGTCCCCACTTTAGACGCTTTGTTTACAATCTTTGTTGACACCACACACTACAATAGCAGAAGAGCTATAATTTGAATATATTCAAAATCGTAAAAATTATTTTCATTTATGAAGTTACGTTAGAATAATCATTTAAGACTGGAAATTGAAATATTTTCGAAATTATTAATTATTTTCATAATATCTTATTCGTGTACATATAATTATTATCTCAACTAGTCGAATATAAAATTAAACATTTACAAATTAAACTATCGTTAAACAAATCGTAATTAGCCTACCCGTATTATGATAAAATTTATGAAAAAATAAAAAATTTTTATTATATTAATTATTATTATATCGATACATTAAAATTCTTTTCATTCTATGCCTATACATTAATGCATTGAGATTTGAATTAGATCGTCGTCTTGGAGTTAGTGATACGCGACAAATATCATGGTAGAAAGAAAAGTTCTTTTCCATATTAACCAATCATTAATCCTTCCGCCAAATTTTTTTCCACCAGTGATCAGTATACGTATATCGATATAAATGATCGATCGATCGAACTCGACTCGAGTCAGAGTATTTCGTACAGTAGGAAAAGTAAGAAGATCACTTTCGCACGAAAACTGTGTCGTCCGAATAGAAAGCAGCCCAAGAAAAAAACCGTGAAGAGCGTTCCTTCACCGTCTCTTATCTAGTTTTACCCTCCGGTTTTCATTAGCGTTTGCTCTTCTTTCGGAGTTCGTTGAACCGCAATTCCTCCGTGTAATTGGCCGCGGTGAAGCGGATTTTGTTTCCACTCCGTTTATCTCGGGTGACACCTTTTCTATCTGTCGTCCGTTCAAGCAACTGCGAAAAAAAAACTAGAGCGAAAGAAGGTTTATCTTCGATATCGAGCATGCAGCTAAATTTCGATCGGATAGCGATATTAGATTTCTATCTCGAATCAAGAGAAAAGGAAGGACGTTAGAGATATCGAAAGAAAAATTGATTAAAAGAAAAAGGGGGAAAGATGGAGAGTGAGAGAGAGAGAGAGAGAGAGAGAAAAAACCAAATAAACGTTGTTTTACAAGCTGCTGGAATACCTCATTCAAAACGACGGTTCCGTAGTCTGCAAGTGGTGCGGCGAGGTGCTACCGTCTCGAACGCGTTGGTACAGGCACAAGTACAAACTCCACGTCTCCACCCAGGTCACCCAGCCGGCGCCACTGTTCAAGTGCCACAGCTGTAACGCTTACTTCAAATCCCGTAAAGGTTACATCGGCCATCTAAGCTCCCGCCATTCCGACAACGAAAACGACGAGAACAGGGAAGAGCCGGCCAACAAGAAGGCTCGGAAGACCTCTGACGTAAGTCTTCGAGTCACCTCCCCACTTCATCCTATCATCGTTGCTTCGTTGATTGGATTTATTTATTTATTTATTTATTTTTTTTTTTCAGTCTTCTCCTCGTTTCTATTCGTTCACAATTTTTTTTCTCGGGCATGATACAAATATTCTCGAAAGAAATTATTATTGGACTTTTCGTCGAGTGAAATTTTTCTTTTTTTTTTTTTTTTCACTTTCCTCCGTTTCTATTCGTTCGCAATCTTTTTTTTTTTTCTCGAGCATGATACGAATATTTTCTAAAGAATCGTTAGAAATTATTATTGGGCCTTGACTTTTTGTCGAGTGAAATTTTTCTTTAACTGGAGATATCTGGGAATGAATCGGAGAGGCTGCTTTTTCTTGCAACTAATTTTCTTGCATTATGCGCTATTTTCGGTTCGGTTCAGCTCTCTCGGCGACTTTCTAACGACTCTCCAACGATTCTCGCGACGATTTCGCGCTCCAGAGAAATTTTAAATAATCCAAGTTAAGAATAAAGTTACTATTTCAACAATTCCGTAATTATTATACGCCATTTAATGAGTCGCGAATGAAATTAATAAATATCACGTCGAGCTTCATTTTAAATAAAAACTTATTTGAATAATAATCACTTAAAGTAACTTTACTCGAATCTTGTTATTTCTCCATTCCCCCGTTTAGGGAGTACCAATCATTTTCAGTTTTCACTCTAAAGCCTCGTTTCTCAATCGTAATCAATCCGAAAAACTTTATTATTCACTTGCATGCGCGAAAACGACAAAGAAAGAACAACACCATTGCCCCTCCCCAGCATGCGTGACTCCTCCTCGCTTGCTCGAGTCCCCTCACGCGCCCACCCACCTTCTCCCCTCCCCGTTTATCGATTAATCGGTCGGATCGTACGGTCGAGAGAGTAAGTAAGGGCGAAAATTGTGAAACGTGTCCCGACAGATCGGAAAGGGGCCAGACTGGGAGCAGCAGAGGGAGAAGGAGGAGAAGTTGGTGGCTGACATAATCGATCGGGTGAAAAGGGAGTGCGAGGCTCAGGGTGAAACGGTGACGAGACGAGGCTACTCAAGGCGATCCACCGTGATGAACAGCTAAGGAATGGATAAAGTGACGTATAAATGGGAAATCTTGTGCCATATCATCGTCGTACGATGTCCTCCTCGTGACACGGGTCGAAGAAACCTACCCTGCCGACGCTCGTCCCCACACACACACACACACACACACACGTACACGTATACACATACGCGTACACTACCCCCGCGTATTTTAACCGGATATGAGAATAATCCTGTATCCCCATTGATCAAGCGAATAAGATACTTTTAGGGACAAATGTTTAAAGATCAAATTAGAATTAGTTTGGACACGTGTTTAACGGCGTTCTATGCTCAATTGTTATCGTCAAAATGATATCGATCTTGTCTGCGACGATTCGATCGTGATCGCACGTCGATTCGCACGAGGGATCATTGAGATAATAATATTCTCCACTTTGCGAATCTGATATAAATTGCTTTTTTTAAAAAATCAATTTTGCGAAGCATTGGAAAAAAATTGATGAAAAATTATTCGAATTCGAATTGTGTAAAATCACAAGGATGGAATCTTTTTCCAATCACGAGAACGTTACTCATCGTCAGTTATCCCTCGTATTTGTCGATACACCGAATTGTCGACGTTCGTCACGAGGTCATCGTACGATCGATTCAACTTTTTTGCTGCTATATATATATATATATATATATAGAGAGAGAGAGATGGGCCGTTTAACGTAACTTTAATTATTTTCGTTATTACACGACAACAACTTGTTTTCTTTCTCCCCTTTCCCGTCGTTACACGACGAAAACAATTATACGACGTGGTAACGTTACATGGTCCATCCTACGTACGTGCAGCGTAAAATGGCGAATATGCATCTCGACGTATTAAAGAGACGAGCGTCGGTAGGATGACGATGGATGGTTTTCGATCGCCGAAACGAGGACTACAAACGTGTCTAGTCATAATGCACGCGCGGCCGCGTATATTTTTTTCGTATATCCCAAACGACCGCGCGTTGGTACGTTAATACGATACAACAAAAAAAAAAAAAAAAAAAAAAGAAAAAAGAAAAAAAAAATGTATTTGCCAGTTCGTACGCGTGATTCGAATCTATGAACACGAGGCCTGGTAATCGCGTCCATGGCTGCAGCTCGAGAGAAAAATGAACGTACGTAACGTATACGCGTTTCTCTCCTCGTTAAAATTCTCGATCGTTGGTCGATATCGTTCCTTTTGATCTCGATAAGTTTCGCGGATCTTCTAATCGCAGCGATACGCGAACGAAAAAAACGCGAAAGTATAGCCGATATGTAGCGAGGAAAAGCGGTTATTTTGCGTCTCTGATCGCCGCGATGGCGTAGCTGTCGCTTCGTTTCACCATGGCTCGGTAATGTCGGTACGTTAATGGCCACGTGTGTTCGGTATATTTTGTTTTTGTGGAAATTCCGGGTTTTATTAGGACACAGGTTTATTCACGAGACGATTCTTTGTCCTGTTAATCTCTCTATCGTTACAAATGATATATTTGAACCATTCATAACCGTTCATCCTTATAATAATCATCGATATATACGAACGACAAAAATACGATTTCTCGTAAGAAAAAAAAAAAAATAAATCGACATTACTGATCCAAGGTCGAAATGATCGTACTTTATTATTAACGCGAGATGAATTGCGATTCGAGCCTGAGAAGCTCAATTGACGGGAATCCAGTGCCAAATATATATCTTCCCAGGCGTACGATATCTCGTTGCGTATAGAAAAAATGCGAAATGTTCACTACGATACGCGATGAGAGCGATCGTTTGCTCAAAAGTGCAACCGTACTACTAATTTCCTTCGATTTTGTTCCATTATATTTTCATTTTGTTACATTCGACGTGTGCAGGTGTTGCGTGTTATATCGTGATCCGCGTAGCCAAATATGCTTCTTTTTGAAAACATCGTACAGCGATGGGACGCGTGAACGTCACGCGTGAAATTCATAAAAATTATATCGGTATACGGGTATTGATACGTGTAAGTCGCGTGAATGACGTTCACGAAGCTTTCCATTCGAAAAAAAATAAAGTTGAATGTAAATTTCAATGGAGAAAAAAAAACTTCAACCGAGTTTTATAACGTGTTCGACACGAAATTTTATTACTCGTATAATTTAAAATTACTCCGACATAATTTTACGATGCTTTGAAAGTTATTAGAATTTATAATCGTGTTTTAAAATATGATTTATTCCTTTTTCGAAAACTATGAAATAGTTCTGAAATTATTTTAAGACATTTCTTCATCAATTTTAAATCTAATAATATCGAATAATACACACAAATTTTTAACGTGAAAATTTTTTATTCGTTTTAAGAAAATCTAACGTTTCGAATACAATCTCTTAAGAGCGTAATTTTCAAGAGTGGCCTAGTTACTGCTGCCACCATAAAATTTTATTGTTGAAGTAAGTCCGTGGAGAGCGTCATATCTGGCGATAAAAATTTCTTTGTTACATTACAAGATTCTACAAGATTCTGCAAGATTCGGAGGATGCTATTAATTCTTTGGATCGTGTGATTTTAATATAATAAAAAAATCTTTAGATGAATACAAAGCTTAATAAATTTCTTATAAAAAGAGTATAGGGATTTTAAATCTTCAATAACCTTATTTAAACATCTTCATATTCGTCTGGAGAATTTTTGTTATATATATATATACGTACATACGAAGAATTTACATTTGTTAATCCAAAAAAAAAAAGATTTTTGTCGCCATACGAATCGTGCTAATTAAATTTTTCTCTAGCCTCTAACATTATATAAATATTGGGTGGCAATGGTTGCCAGGTCATTTTATACTTATCGATATAATCTTTTTATCTTGATAACAGCAATTACATAAATTAAAATTTTATCTAAAGTATATATCAAGTATATATATTTATAATTAAAAATTTTATTTATTATCCATTTTAAATATATCGCCTAAAATTTTAAAATTATGCCAACGTGAGCATAAATAAGCCTAACATTGGCTTAAAATTTAATTATAACGTCTTAGTCATAAAATAAAACTTGGATCTATTTGAAGAATCATGAAAATTGTAAATAAAAATATTTTATGAATATATTATTCCTGCATGTAATTCGTTTTTGATCGTGTACAAAATTACGCGATTCGATATACACGCACCTGACATACTCGGACAAGTTAGTTGGGCACGAATAGTGTCGCTAGAAGGACGGTAGATAGATCGATAAATAGATGAAAATATATCTATACGTGCGCGAAGTACGAATAAATATAATATAATGCGTGCTGGCGATAATTTACGCGAGAGCATTATATATATTAATCTTGCTGAATATTCCAAGAAAGTCTGTCCATTTTTTCGAATGTCTCGAAAGTATTTTAATCTCTATTTACTTGTTGCGTGTCATACGACGCAACGGCAGAAGAATGAATTGCGTTTCACTCAAAGTTTTAAACACATGCATTACAATTAGTAGAGTAGATCGTGCGTGGACACTGTTATACAGGTATGAACGCGTACGTAAACTGACTAGTGATTAAGTTCGGTGCTAATCAAGAAAGATGTATAAATTATACACATCGTTTTATTACAAATAACGATTGCATCAATTATGTTTTTTTTCGAAACGAGCGAATAGGTTTAACTCTTTGAAGGAATACGAATCGAAATCTAACCTCGTTAAAAATCGAAAAAGCCTTCATCAAATTAACCGTGTCATCTAGATCTTATATTTTACCTCTAATTTTTTAATAGACAAATATCTTGATGAAAATACTCTCAAACATTGCTCGAACGACACGTGATTCAAAACGCACGCTTCACGTGTATAATCTAACCTCCAAAGAGCTAAGCACAATTCACAATTCAAGAGGCAACTCTCTTCTGACATTGCGCGAATGGTTTTGCACGTAATTATGTACAGGCGCGTATTTGCCAGCAAACCTCTGTACGTATACCATAATTCTAATCCTATATGTGTGCATAACAAGATTTGCGTGCACACTTTGATGATTGTATACGAACAGAGGATATTAATCGACTTTTGTCGAGGTAAAAACACGAGCCACTTTTCGTCTTCCTTTTCTTCCAAATATATCATCGAATATGTTTATTTTAATAGAATTACACAATCGACTGATCTAAAGAATGCTTATGATTTGTTACGAGTATTTAATTAATTATAAACTTTAACGATTTAATGGGTCTAGATGATCACACAAGATGCATAAAAATTAATATAAATTTACGAATACTCGAGAAGAAAGACTTAAAAAAAAATGTTAAAGCAGTAATAACAATGATTTCACGTTTCTGGGACGTTTTAAGATAAACCGCGCGCAGGTCGTGCCGTAATTTATAAACATTTCTCTCGGAATTCTTAACGCGCCCCACTAGCAGTGAAAAGTGCAACTAAATCATTCAGAGGAAAAAGTGAAACTCATAGATGTCTCACGGTACACTTTGCGAAGCATCTCGTGTTTTGTGCCAATCATCCATATTTCAAGCCGCCCAATGATATTTAAATCTTCCTTCCTACAAACGAAACGTTCTTTTTCAATATGAAAACGAAAAATAATAGGTCCAACGAACGTATACGATCCATTTGAAAATTAATCATTGATTATAAAATTTGAAAGGATATAGCGTTTAATATATACTATATATAATATATATGTACGTATATTATATGATGATATTGCGTAAACCAGTTTTATCCCCTAAATTATTTTACTTGTCTTGTCTACTTTTACTATAAAAATTTCAAACCTATTATTATCAATCGTCTTCCTCGTTATTATGTTACTTTATACGTAATAAATTGTGACGTTAATACAAATGTGTATATATATATATTATGATACATAGATATTTATATAAATGATTTGTAGTTTATTCCCTCGAGCAGAGTGTATGTGGTATATAACTAAAGTGACCTTTTTCTTCTTGATACGATACGAGTTAGAAAAAGAAATGTTGATTTTAATCGGAAGGATGAACGAGACAAGCAAAACAGGCAAAGTTCGTTCGATCGTGCTATCAGATCATGAGTTTTTCTTTAATGACAGGCTTCCTTTGTTTTATGATGGATGATAAAATGATATTAAATACCGTTGAAATTACAAGAAGACGAAAGAGTGGCTCCCTCGACATATTTCAATCTTCCGTATTGAATCTTAAGTGTTACTAATCGTAAGATCGTAAGGCTGACCTCCTACGTCTAATATGACGATTCAAGTTGAGAGTATTCCGAGGAGATAAATTATTTATTTGTTTACGATAATGAGGCCGTTTGTGAATCGTATTTCGGGCAACTCGCATAGACTTGGAAAACTACCATTATATATTATGGAGATAACGATAACCGCCCGAAGGTGCGACCCCGTCTAAAAGTGCACGAAACTCACGAGCACGTATGTACTATATAATTAAAACAAAAGATATAACAAAACCATAGTACTTACGACAACGCTAATCATCTGCGATGAATAAACATTACAACTAATGAAATGGAACGTATTGTGCATTATATGTCGGGAAAGAAATAAAATCAAAATGAATCGATTGACATCATGTTTTTTTCATTTATAACCTAAAAATTTCTATAGTTTTTGTAAAATTGTTATAGTAATTAAAATTCCTATAAAATTAAAATTTCGATAAAATATTTATAAATATTTATATTTTTTTATTATTTTATTTTTATATTTTTATATTTCAAAATATTTTATCAGAATATATATATAATATTATATCAATATAGCTCGTATTATATCAAACATTTTATTCTTTATTTATTCATTCGTTGGTACAAACAATCTAAAAATTATATTTTACATTACAAAATAGGCTTTAAAATTTTCCCGCAATATATGCAAAATGTTTAGATATAGATCTTCATAGATGGCGGTAGTAACATACATCAGTTTCGAAAGAGTTTCCTTACTATTCAGAACGTATTCGCCATGTTCTGTTTACAGTACTGTGGTCGCGTCCATCATCGTCGCTAGGTACGCTTATTTCCTCGCTCTTCCGTTCAGTATTATTATGTCTCGCACGATTCATTGGTGATGTTCGAAGGCGTGGTGCATTCGCGTATTTTCGAAAGCTACTTCGCGTGACGATTGATCTCGGAAGTGGCGGTCGACAAACGATACGCAACAATGATTCCGCGTTACGCGATCTATGTTTTTTCGGTGGCCGTGTTCAGTGTCAATGCTCTTCACACGAAAGATCCGTTGGCTCATCACGGGAGATGCGAACCGATCACCATTAATTTATGTATGAACATACCATATAACGAGACGATTATGCCAAATTTAATGAATCATCAAAAACAAGAAGATGCCGGCCAAGAAGTACATCAATTCGCGCCCTTGGTTAAGATGAAATGCAGCCCTGATCTTCGATTCTTTTTATGCACGGTTTACGCGCCTGTATGCACCATTATCGATAGAGCTATACCTCCGTGTAGATCGTTATGCGAAAGTGCTCGTGCAGGATGCGAACGTTTGATGAACAGTTTCGGTTTCGCCTGGCCAGACAATCTCGATTGTTCCAAGTTACCCGAAAACGGTGGCCCTGAACTATGCGTGGGTCATAATGAGACCACACCGCCGGAACCGTCGCCACCGGTATATACGCCACCGCGTATGCCAGTAGCTGAATTTCAACCATCCTGGACCGGAGGACCAAAAACTTACGGTAGTGGATTTATGCTTGGTGCAAGGGACTTTGGTTTTGTATGCCCGATGCAATTCAAAGTCCCGCATGAACTCGGTTACTCGCTGAAGGTTGGCGATAAAGTTGAGCTTAATTGCGGCGCACCTTGCGATGGAATGTTTTTTACCGAGAGAGAAAGACGATTTTCAAGAATCTGGGTTGGTACTTGGGCATCCGTTTGTGCAGCTTCTTGTTTTTTCACCTTTCTGACGTTTCTCATTGACACAGATCGGTTCAGGTAAAAAAAAGTTAATTGTTTCGTACTAATGTACATAATAGACACATTAGCATAATGTAGAATAATCAGAAGAAGTTATGCATTATTAATACTTTTAATTTTAATTAAAATAATAATAATTAGATTTAGTAATTAGAAGTGTATGCTTAATTTAAAATTATGAATTTAAATTATTATGATATATGAATAGAATAATTAGTTCTATTTCTCTTTATAAAACATATTGTGTAATAGATTTCATTATATTTACATATATTTATAAATTATTATAATATATTATATTACATTTAGGTATCCTGAAAGACCAATCATCTTTTTGTCAGTATGTTATCTTATGGTAGCATTGGCATACGTGATTGGTTGGGCAGCTGGCAATTCTATTGCATGCAGAGAACCTTTTCCACCTCCTTTAGATATGAGAATTCAAATGGCATCAACCATAACACAAGGTACCAAGCATGAATTGTGCACGGTACTTTTTATGGTACTTTATTTTTTTGGAATGGCATCCAGTATATGGTGGGTTATCTTGACATTGACATGGTTCCTAGCAGCTGGATTAAAATGGGGTCATGAAGCAATAGAAGCTAATTCACAGTATTTTCATTTAGCTGCTTGGGCTGCTCCAGCAATAAAAACAGTTACTATTCTTGCAATGGGAAAGGTAGAGGGTAAGTTATTTAAACATGAACATAAAAATTATTTAATATAATTTATATATTTTTGATTAATAATTAATAAATCATATTATTTTTGTAGGAGACATATTGTCTGGTGTTTGTTATGTGGGTCTTTGGAATGTTGAAGCTCTACGTGGATTTGTTTTGGCACCATTGTGTGTCTATTTAATACTTGGAACTGCCTTCTTATTGGCTGGATTTGTTTCTCTCTTCCGTATTCGTACTGTTATGAAACATGATGGTACAAAGACTGATAAACTAGAAAAGTTAATGATACGTATTGGCATATTTTCCGTGTTATACATAGTTCCTGCATTGATTGTCATTGCCTGCTTATTTTATGAGCAAGCCTATTTTGATCAATGGATGTTGACATGGAATATGGAGATGTGTTCAAGACCTGGACCGCAATCTTTGTATTCGATGCCGTGTCCCGTTGGAGAGCGTACTCGCGATGTTGGAAGACGTCCAGAATTTGAGGTTTTCATGATAAAATATTTAATGGCTATGATTGTTGGTATAACAAGTAGTTTTTGGGTATGGTCAAGTAAAACGTTGACTAGTTGGCGACAATTTTTTAATCACATACAAGGACGTCGTGCTGAGGCGTATGTTTAAAAATTCAATTAATTATATGCTATAAAAACGAAGAAATTTTGCCTTTTTAAACTGCCATATCGAATTATGAATGTCACGCTCAAAGAATACTCAAATGAAAGCATGTATTTTATTGCATTTGATAAAAATATCTCAATTCATATATAATGTTACTAAACTTAATTTATCGGAAAGAGATTTGAGTAACGAAATATGCATTTTAGTATTATTTTTATATCTTATCAGTGCATTATAAAGAGTAACAAAGATATACAAATGTACTGTGCCAAAATATTTTTTTATCAAAATGATTTATATGTTTGTTTAAGCTATTTGTGAATCTTTCTGTTGTATTTTTATAAGAGTTGTAGAAGAACTGTATAAAATGTTAAAACTAATCATTGATTAGTTTGCAAGTATTATTAGACAATTTTTACATCATATTTAAGTAATAATTTCTTCTTCTTTTCATTAATAGAAATCATAACTCATTACGACACAATAGCTCATCATTTAGTTATAAATGCTCAAACTGTTTACAAAAATGTGTTCAATGTCTACTATGCACAAAAAATAATCATATCTCATTGTTTCACAGTCTTTTTATTTCGGGTTTGATTATTAATAAATTGAAAACAATTACGCTTACTAATCTCGCGAACAATTTTTATACTCTTACAAAACAGCTTTAGAAATATTTTACAATATTCAATTATAAGACTCCAAAAATATTTAAATATTTTTTTTTTTTTTTTTTACTTTTCTACTCATTTAAGAATTTTATTAAAAATATTTTTGATGATATTTTCTTTTCTTAAAGCATTTACAAATATCTTGCCTTTATAGGATAAAGTTGAGGCAAGTATATCCTCGAAAGATATAAAATAAAATTATAAGACGTGTGTATTACTCTAGGTTAACTGAATTGTATATATATTTACATACGTTAATTTTACTATGTACTATAATATATTTTTTAAAAGTTATGTACATATACATGTTTGCCAAGTAATTGGCATTTTCGTATGTTTCCTATACGCAATCAAATGTCGTTAGGCTCGTAATAAGTAAGTGGGAGTCGACTCGAAAATTCTCGGTAAAAATTTGCGTACCGAGCGCAATCATTGTTCCAATATAATAACTGATCAATTCGTCCATTGAAACTGCCGAGCTTTTGTGTATGTCATATGTATTTACGGCGATTAATCAAAGAAAAACTTACTAGTAAAACTATTGTAATTACAACAGCCGTACTTACATTATCGTAGATGCGCTAAATATCATATATGAAATATACGTGACGTTGTGTAAAGTAATTACAACTTATTATATTCTTTATATATAATAAATCCGAATATATACATAAAAATAAATGATTTATATGTGTATGTAAGTTTATTTCATCAAATTAATTTTTATAAATTATAGTAAATTATAGTACAAATAATTACAATCATCCGCTTAAGTATTATTCCTATGTATTTAATTTTATTTGTTTTGGAGACTTAAGAATTCCGAGTTTTCTTAATCGTTTTACAAGAAATGGTGCTATACCTAATGTTATCGAAAGTCGAATGGGCGCTAATAACTTATGAATACCATACGCAACCAAGAAAGTAGATGAATTGCCAAGGATACCTTCTATTTGTTCATTTTCTAAGTTGAAAATGCTTTGAATGACAGGCTTTAAATCTATTCCTCTGAAATTAATATTTCATAATAATCAATACTTGAAATCATTTTAACACGATTAACGTATAAGTTTGCTTTTTTCATATATCTTTTTTAAAGTTTATTTAACTTTTTACTAACTTGTTTTTAAAAAAAAATTAAATAACATTCAAAAATATTAAGATTTTATAAGAATATCAAAGAAAAAAAATAAATCGCAAAAACGAACCTAATTACTGCTGCGTAACAAGCACCGAGAGATATCAGTGAAATTCCTATATGAAATACGGTAACAGTAATTCCATAATCTTTTGCTATAATTCTTAATCTTTCCCTCTTGTTCAACAATATTTTTTTTTCAATCTCCTGTTGTTTTTTATCATTTAACTTTGATAAATTATTTAACGATGTACTTGTTGAATATCCCATGCTGTAGATATATTTTGAGTTGGACATTGCTTGGAAAAGATTATTCACTGTGACATGATTTATTAGACCTAAATAAAAAAATTACAATTTCCAATACAAAAGACAATATTTTTTTGATAAATATTTTCTCACATATAAGTTTAATTGACTTTTCATTATATATCAATTCATGAATATATTATGTATAAACAATCACTATAAACTCTATAGTAACAAATACATTTTTAAAATATTTTATTTTCGTTTTATAATAATTGCAAATAAATCTTAAAAAATGTACAATTACGAATATTATTAAAATATTTGATTTATAAAATCAATATTAATAAATCCATAAAAAATTTTTATCTCCAAAATTTGATTTTAATTTAAATCAGCAAATACATTGACAATATACAAATAGTATACATGACAGCATACAAAAAATGATAATTTATCATGAATTTATCATGAGAAATTATCATTTTTATTTTTCTTTCAATAAATTTTCAATATAATTGATATTATAGAATAATAATTCCTTTCAAGAAATATCTTAATTTTTAAAATTTTTTATATAATTTTTGTTTATTTTAATCACAGAAATATATAATCAATTTTTGATTACTCTTATTGTAAAAGGATTAATTAAAACATCTATCATCGATACTTAATAAATAATCAATGTCAAAAAACTTAATAGTAAAAAAGATTTCGCGAATAAAAAAATATTTTCTTTTTACATAATTTCCAGATATTGATGTTTTGATGTGAAAAGTATAAACAATCGGTCGAGTACTATTTCCTCAAAATTTTACTAACCGTTTTTATTCAATTTCGATTCTAAACGGTTGCTTCTATAATGTAATTTCTGCATATCTTCGGCAATAAATTTTCCATCTCTGGCCCATTGACCACCCGGCATATTCAAATGTGTCGATTTTCCATTGGAGCAAAATGGTTTCGGTACATTGCTTTGCATCGTGCCATTTAAACTAACCGCTCCAAAACAATCATATGAATCTATATGCGTGTCATTGCAGTTTTCCAAATTACTCAAATGTTCTTTCGGTTTTATTAATTGTTCCAAGGAAAATGATGTGCAATCATTCTTGCCATATAGTAGTATCGGTGCGGCAATGTCTCGTGTTCTTTCAGGAGTAAATCGGCCGGTCTCATTTGCAAATATTTCAGAGATGTTTGTAGGAAGCGGTATAGTGGGCGGATCAGGATAACGACGAACACTTGTAACATGGAGATTTTTCATGCGATGCGCAGTTGCGCATCGTGTATATTGCATTTCACCTAATGGCGTACGTGCTGAAAAAAATAAAAAAAAAAAAAATAATTCACAAGAATCTTATGAATTATCTCAGAAATATGTAAAAAAAATTTCTACAAAGATTTTAAATATTTTCTTAATTTTTAATGTACACAAAATACTTTAAGAAATGTAGTAATGTAAATAATGTATTATTAACTATGTTATATAACTAATAAAATGGAATAGTCATTGTAAAAACATTTATCATTTAATATCTTTGTAAAATAGTTATAGTATAAAGTTAATTTACTATAAAATAATAATATAATATAATTTTTCCTAAAATATAACTTATGATATTTTTTTATAATTAAAATTATTTATGAATTTAAATATACTAAAATTAAACTAGATATGGCAGTCTGTTTGTTGATACAAATATAATTTAATTTCATTAATTAATAATACAAATAAGTTATAAATATCATACCTGTATATGAGATTTGTGATAAAGTTGTTAATAAATTAGGTGAATTGCTGATTCGTGACAGCGCCATCCTAAATACTTTAAAACATTCTTATGAACAATAGTTTTGTTAATATATTACATTACATATAAATGATATATTATATTACATATAAAATATATATTATATAAAATAAATACCTTTTCAGATATAAAAAGTAATGTTACAGCACAATTTCAATATAATAGATTAACCTTTAAGAACAATTCCTACAACTTGCTATACATATATAATTTTTGAATACATATTAATCTACAAGAATCCGCAATGTAATAATATAAAAATATCATACAAACCGGTTAGATCTTATATATGTATATATATAAGACATATTATAAACTATTGACACATACTTACAGTAAGTATTTTGAATAGGCATAGACTACGTATAAAATAGATTTGACATTCAATATTATATCACATAATGTGAAATTCATTTTTATAATAATAATAATAATATAATAATGTATTTGAATTTTTTTCAAATGAATAATGAATAAATTTTTCAAATAAAGGAGGAAGGTTCATTCATTAATATTTAAATAAAGAAAGATAGAAACAGTATAAAAAATTCAAGAATCAGTCACTATCTCTAAATACTGTCTCAAATAAAATACAAATAATGGAAAAAGAATTGATTACCAACGTCATCTTTGTCAAAGATACTTAAAATCATACTTCAAATCATATTTACTAAAAATCATTTTTCTAAAAACAACTAAAAGATGATAATTTATAAATCTCACTCTATCTTATTCTATTTTTGGAAAAATATTTTTTGTATTCAAAAAAATGTTGATGGCCAATTTTATCTTTATTTTTCTTCTATTATCAAATTATATTTTCTTAATATAAAATTAAAATATTTAAATTTAAATATTGAAATTTGTATCAAAATAATATAACTTAACAAGAGATGATACGCAAAATTTATCCAAAAATATTAAAATAGAAATTTTTTTAAAAATTCCGAAACAAAATTTTTTATAAAATTTGATATACTTACCTGTGAAATATTTATATACTTATAGTTGCCATCTTTTTTCACTTTTGAATCATTTTTTTAACATTTTTTTTTTTTCATTCTAGAGATATTTTTTGTTTTTTGTATACTTATTTTTTATAATACGAGTTATCTGTTTGCAATATCGAACATTTTTGCACAACTTTTTAAATTCTAGAGATTTCAAGAATATACCGGATATTTCATAACTTTTTATCTGAAATATCTCGTTTATTTTTCATAATATTGAAAAATATTTCGAATAAAATTTGAATAGTTTCCAGAGAACTGTATTCTGATGATATTAATTTTTTCTTAGGTACATACGTTTGTTTTTGGTAATATTGTGATATATAGAAATATGTAAGAAATCGTAAAATGTGCAAGTAATGTTCTGTTTTCTTTTTCAAGATCGATATTTAAGAACATAAAATAAAAAAATAGCATAAAATGTCATATCTAATAGTCTATCTTCTATTATGTCCATAGTGCTCATTGTTTTATTCTAAATCGATAACATCATATATGACACGAGAATTGTAACAAAGATTCTCATACTCAAATTGCACTGACTCAAAAATATATTGGATGTCTCATCTATAACATCAAATATGCAATTATATGTGTAATTATAATTTAAAATTTATATTTTATTTATGAATAGTATGAAAAATTTTTATAACCAATTACAAGCAGCATAATATAGAAATGCATCTTAATACTGTGGACATTATAAAGAGGGCGAAAATTAATTTCATAATTCCACGTATTACATATATTTTTGATAACAAAATTTGTTAATATATCGAAAAAGGAATATTTTTAATTTCTATCAGCCCTCGTATGCTTGCATTTAATACGATCAATTATTTTTATTAAAAAAAAATAATAATAATAATAAATTATATTTGAATTTCGTAACGAATATTTAAAAATTATTAAATAGGCGACAGTATGAGTATTGCATAAGAAGTAATATAGAAAACATGGTAATAATGTATCACACAAGATTCGAATAAATTACGAATTGTATTATTTTCACGTATTATATTATTTTTTACCTCTCGAATGATGAAGTCCAGCTTCTAAACTTCTAAATGACAGACTTATAATAATAAACGCATTAATGTTTGTCGTTTTCTTCTTTTCATTGTATTCGATAAATCATGTAAGCAATAAATCATCCCCATTATGAATCTCGCGTATAAATTAAACGTCACACATTTTTTTTAACGGGTTTCAAAAATGACGCGTCGAGCCGTGCTGAATTTTTTTAATCATAGTTATTATTATCGTTAATATCCATATAATTATCAATAACTACAGTAAAACACAAAACAAAAATGGTGATATCTGTACATTTCTTTCTCTTAAGTAAGTAGTAACATAAACATTTTTTGTATACCAGTAGCCTATAATAGGAAGAAACTAAATCATAATATTCACAGATATTTTACAAGATAGATAAGACACGACGCATAAGATACACACATCGCGGAAAATTGATTTTTCTATACATAGATAAAACTATTTTAAATGGAACAGAAAAAGAGCAGAAAAATATCGAAGAAAGAAAAAATATAAGATAGATGTAGAGAGGAGGGGAAGGATGAAAAAGCAAAAAAAATGGTACAAGATAAAATGGTAGAAACGAACGAAATGAACCGCGACGTGAGCATCTTGTTCGCATCCTATTATGTATACTTAATCGTAGCTGTAATATATATGCTTTTTCTTTAAACGCATCGTCGCTCGCTCACTTATACCTCTACACTGTACATATGCACAACGCATCTTTTACACTGTACATGCACACGCTCCACGAGTATCCGCGTTGCCTTAAATTAATCGCGATTCTTAGGGATTGTCAGAACATTGCGTATGATTTGGACAATATGTATCGTTCGCATTACGAGTACTAAAAATAATCTGATAATAACCGAAGATGTATTCACTAAATATAATACAATATCAATATACAATTCAGGTCATTATATATATCATTTTGATATTCGATAGAAAAAAAATGAATAATTAAAATTTGATTAATAATTACAAAGCTTTGTATATCATACAAATTAGAAGAAAAAAAACGAAAAACTGTGCACAACAATATTCGTTTAATCGATTTAAAATAATCGATGTTTCGAATCAATTGAACATGGTCGCAAGAAACAATATGTTTTGACCATCCCTAATACTTTTATAAGGTTATTCTCTAGAGGCATGCGCTCTATGCGCAGCAGCAATAATATCGTAAATAGGTAAGTTTCTTTATATTACTTAATGTTTTTTTTTTTCATCCACGGCTCCGTGTGATATAATATAACTTCTGGTCTATACACGTAAGCGCATTATTATCCTCGATACGATTGCTAAAGAGTCTATGACACATCGCGCAGAAGGCGATAAAGGATAAGAGAAATGGGGATGGAAGTGTACAGAACGGGGCGACGTCAATGGTCAATGAGATCGGTCATACTGTTATATCTTGTTCGTCCAATATGACATACTTTTGAGCCCCCTTCCTTTTTTTTTTTTAATATGCTGATTGGTACGTTCTAACTAGCCTGATGTAATAACGTTAATAATAATTGATAGCAGCGATAATAGTAGTAGTAGAATAGTGATAATAATAATAGTAGTAATAGTGGTGATAATAGTATAGTAGTAATAGTAGTAGTAGCAGTAGTGGTAGTAGTAATTAATAATAAGTAATAATAACACAATAATGACAATAATAGTAATAATGATAATATAATAATTATGATAGCCATCCTAGTGATGATGATGACAGGAATAATGATGATGATGAAGATAATAATAATAATAATAATAATAATAAAAATAATAATAATAATAATAATAATAATAATAATAATAATAATAATAATAATAATAATAATAATAATAATGGTGATGATAAAGATGATAATGATGATGATGATAATGATGGTGATGATGATGATAATGATGGTGATAATAATAATAATAATAATAATAATAATAATAATAATAATAATAATAATAATAATAATAATAATAAAATGAATAATAATTATAATAGTAATAAAGAATCAAAATAAGAATATTAAAAATTTTTTTATAATGTACATAGTGCTAAGATGATAATAATGATAATAATATGTTACATCCTGCTATGAGAAATTATATTACACTAGGATAAACACTATTTTAGGTAGTCCTTTTGCATGTTTTTTTAACTAGAAATCTAGATTGTAACTTTACTTTCTAGTTCGATACGAGCAGCAGCAGCAACAGCGGCAGCAGCAACTATTGTTACAGGTAATATAATACATAGGTATTTATATAGAGCAGTATTATACAAAAAACACATCACATACCGCGTGGACCAGAATCGGTCACCATTTTATGTTTTACTTTTTTTGTTTTCTTCGTCTTTACGCAGATATATATCGTTAAATAATTAAAATCACAGTAGTTATGCCCTCGCTGGCTCGCTTATAATTTATACAGTATCATTAATATCTAAGCCTTACTTAAAATAGCTCGTGTATTATAGTGGTAGGGTACGTTAGTTTTTTTTTTTTTTTAATCTTCTTCTGCTATTCTTTTACTTATGAAATCGACTGTCCATCTAGAGTAACGGTAGATATTATTTTACTGTTTTCCTAGAGGAGGGACGAGTTTTGTGAGTTTTCGGTTCCTTCTTTTTTTTTTCTTTTTCTTTTTTTTTTTTTTTTTTTTCCTCTTAAATCTTTTCTTTTCACAGTGAGGACATCGCGTGGTTTTTTTTATCAATCGAAGGTCTTCACTAAGGGCTGGGGTTGTGCCTGATCCGCTTGTCAGAAAGACCAAGAGTGATGTCGGTCGATCTCACAAACGTCATCAGTGATGAGCGAACTGCGAGTCATTCCATAATCAGGAATAAAACTCGTCATCGCAAATTAAACTGGAGAAGAAAGACACGCTCGGTGATGCTGGTACATTGACCGTGCTAGCCTCTCTACGTTACACAACCCCGTACCTACGTTTTAGGCCTACGATCTAGAAGGTCGGCACGATTCGCAAAAGAATCCGTTTGATTGTCACTGATATAACTCCAGAGGAGAAACCTTTCATTCCCTCGGAAATACTCTCATCGTTTGTTGTACGATACTGCACTTCGTCGGGAGGACACTCCAGGCTTCATGCCACGTGCGAAGTGTCCTACAAGTGCGTGAAGGCGAGAAGTATAGATAGATTGTAATCCAATAGATCACTGGTTGGCCTCAAACGGTGGCAATAACGATGAGCAAATGAGCGATTTTTGCGACACGGTGCAACAAATCCGGCGCGATTCGCGCCAAGCTCTCGTTTGCGAAGTCACAAGATGGGAAAATATGAACTACATACGCAGGCTGTAAACAAAATCAATTACGTATTTATTTTTATGAAAGATATTTTTTTTATATTATTGGATTATATTATATTATAATTATCGACAATTGTTATTAAAATAATTTTATAGACTATCAATTACTATTAAATTACTAATAAGTAACTCGAGAGAAATATATAATAGATGATAGAAATGTTATAATAGATGTATACAGGTTATATCTTTACATACTTGTTGTGATCCTGGTGCAGCGATGTTAACAATTCCAGCAGCCTGTTTTTGCTGTAGATACATTATAAATCCGGTTTGGAGGTTCTTGCTTTGTTGTAGTACGTCTACCTCATCTCGACCACAAGGAAGTGCAAGAAGCATACAGTGTTCATTATCCATCTGAAACAATGAAAAATAATAAATTAGCTAGAAACAAATAATTTATTTTAACAATATCGTATTGTCATTTATTTTTTAATTTTTGCTTTAAGATTTTTTTTAACTTTAAAATATCATTAGATACGTGTATTAAAAATAATGCATTATAACACAATCCACAATCTAAAATTTAAATTAAAATTAAAATTTTCGAAAACATACCTGCATCTTTCTCGCTACTCCTTCGACCTGAGTTTGTTCCAATCTCATTCTCTGGGCGATTCTCAATGGTGGAGTAGAGCCATCGCTATTGCACGGTAGACTGTCCCTTGCTACATTGGGATTGCCAAAAACGAAATGCATTTGTACTGCTGCTTGGTCATTTTTAAGAGCCAATAGTCCTTGCCACATAACTGGATAACGTTGCAATAACATTTGAAACGAGTCTGCTTGTGGTGGCACTTGAGAAGCATGAGGTGGAGTAACTACTTGGTGTTTTCTAGGCCTATCTGGTGTAATTGCTCTGTCGCTTGGCGCTTCACTGGCGGCGATAGGATATTGAGAGCGCAAATGCGCCGGTGGAGGCTCGTAAAAACCGCCTCTGGCAGCTGCTGGTGCACCAGTTAAAGATGGATTACTTCCAGCATTATATTGCGGTGGTGGTGGTGGTAATCTCACTGTTCCATGCATCATATACACTTGAGCTACTTGAGGACTATCAGTAGTTCGATCTTGAGGTGTTCTTGCACTACGTCTCAATTCCAATGGTGGGCTGTGACTGTCCTCTATGCCTGTTTCAAGTTTAGGATCTAATGGTAAATGAGGAGATCGAGTTTCTTGAATGTGATATATCCGTGGAGCTGTCAATGCCTCTTGTTGTGCACGTAGATACTGATATTGCAGCATTTGCGGATGCATATAATGAGGTGGTATTTCTGCCCCTCTTGCCAGACCTCCAAAGTGGTTTACAACGTCACCCTGGATACGAGAATATTGTGGATAAAGTCATGGACACAGTATTCGTATATTTTTTTTTTTTTTTGGATTTGGTGGAAACGTTTTTTTATACATTTTAATAAATACTGATACATTTTAATAAAACTACAAAGTTAGCATAGTAAGTACCTGAGAAGCATTAGTATGATGATGGGCAGGTGGAGGCAATGGAGGACTCTGGGATCGATGTGGGGGGACAAGTCCATATTGGCCCCCTGGTGATGGAGTAGCACCCGCACTTCCATGCTAGCCAAAACCAAGCCAAGTTAGTTATTTTGTTGACATTTTTTAAATATACATAATATATATATATATAGTTACACACAAACTTTTTTTTTTTTTATTATTATATGACACTTGACTATGGTGAAGTCAAATTAATTTAAGTCAAAATTAAAATAAGCATGGATCACGAATAAACATTATGTACGTATAATTGTAATACTTTTATATATAATTTAAAATAATAAATATAATAAATTATGAGCATTATGCTTACCAATGGTCCTTCATAAGTTGATATAGGTACTCCTCGAGCTTGAGGACTCGCAGTTGGAACCATGATACAGCCAGACATCGACACTTCTACTTTCGGTGGTTCCATCGTTCCCGTTACCTACAATCGAAATAGAAATTAAGTTTTTTTCTCTTAACTTTATATTCTCAAACCTATTATATATCATATAAAAGCAAAAAATTCTTACTGATGGTTTTGGTGCTGGAGGGCGCGAACAGCTCACATTAGCGGGTTGTGGATTCATCAAATGAGGTTGAGTAGGTGGACTGGCCACCGCACCTGTGACCATTGGTGGCACCACCGCCTGCAGCAAATGTGCCTTCGGATTCAGAGGATGTGGCTGGCCATTAATAGCCTTTAATGCTGTTGGTTGGGAAACAGGTTGATGTATTCTCGGGGTAGATGTTGTAGTTACATTAGCTGGATGGACGTTCATGGGTAATTTCTGAGAAGGAAGATTCACTATCGCCGATGTTTGTTGTTTGGCCGCTTGCAAAAGGTGCTGTTTCGGATTCGGTGGAACACCAGTGTTGTTGAGAACCGGTGACATAGGCTGCCCTTGACTTTTTCCATTCGCCGCGCTAATTTGTGGTGTTTGTTTGCTACGTGGACTCAAACTCGGCGAGACCACTCTGTTACTGGATACTTGTAAGTGTAGACCTTGCATCGGTTGAGTGGATTTCACGATGTTCTGCACAACCGATTGGCTAGGTACGCTAGGAGTTGCTGGTTTCGTGATCACCACTTGTTGTTGCACCGGTGTAGCTAATTTACTGGCATTTAATACATGAGCCTTGAGGCTCGTAGGTTTCGATTGAGTTGAGCAGGTAGATGTCGTTGGCATCGCCACCGTTGTTGTAGCTACAGAAGTGACGGTGGTGGAAGTTGTCGCTGATTGAATTATACTGACCGTAGAGGTTACTTGAACTACCGGAGATTGCGGTTTCGTTATAACGCTGGTCTGTGGCTGAATCTGTTGATTTTGGCCCGGTTCTTGAATTTGTTCCTTTTTCGGCTCTTCGGAAATACTTAGATTTTCCGGTTGAGGTGGTTTCGGTCTTAACACTCCACTCGTATTAGGAACAGCATTCGCCATCATTGCTGGAGCAGTTCTGGACTCGCACGCGTTTCTGTTTACAGTCTGTCCAGAGGTCGTGGAAACTGGAATGTATTGACCTTCCTCCGACTCTCTCATCGGTATCAACATTCCAGTCACCGGATCTATCAGCGTCATCGGTTCATGAGAAACTGGTTTCTGAGTTGGTTCTGGTACAGGTTGACTGGCCTCTTCCGTTTTTGAAGTTTCATCCGGAACCGGGACACTCTCCTCTTTATTTTGAAGTTCTTGCGATATGGGTGGCGTTTCCTTCATCTTCATCAATTCGCGATACTCTTCGTCGTCATCGTTCTCGGATGTTCTACGCGCAGATTTACCGCGCACGCTTCTCGGCGACTTTCTAGGTTCGGCCAATTGCATCGTGGCCTGTACGCGAGGCGAATTGTTGTGCCTGGTGCTTCGTCTTGTAGCGTGAACATTCCCAGATCCTCCTAGTACATTCTTGTTCACCGCGGAGCCACGAACGACATCTTCGATCACATCGTCGATCGTGTTCCTAATTCCATCTCTCTCGGCCAATCTCCTCGACTTTCTCGTGTTCGCCGCTGGAGGGACAAACTCTTCAGGCGGTACTTCTTTCACTGCGGCAATAGGTGTTGCTGGTTGCGCATTGGGTCCGGACAAATTCGGTACTGGAGATTTGATGGTGAGAATCAATCGTGGCCGCCCGGCATTGTCCTCCTCGCTGTCGTCGTGGAACTCGTAAACATCAGCTGGTAATTTGTTCTTCTCCACGTGATGCTTGCTCCCTCTAGGAGTTCTCGCTCCTCGTTTATGCACCACAGTAGCGGTATTTCTACTGCTTCGCCTGGTGGTTACCCCGCCCCGGCTACCACCTCCACGTCTGCTCTTTGTCCTACCACGACGACTCTTGGTCGATTCATTCTCACACGTTTCCACGCCTTCGTCCTGATCGTCGTTCGCCGCAAAGTTCTTCTTGCTCTCGGTTTCCGTTACCTCGGCGTTGAACCATTCCGATTCGTTGGATTTCGGTTGCTCCTGCGCCTCGTTACTGGTGTTTTGATCATGTTGCGTCTCTTCGTCGCCCTCGTTCCCCTCGCCATCGCACAACGCGTCCACTTTCTTTATCACGCTCTCGATATTCACTTCTTTGGCCGACCAATAATCACTGTCCTCCTTACTATCCGTTGGATCCTCCTTAGACACGTCGATGGCAAGCGGATCCGTGCTCGGTTCTTTCAACGGATCCTCCGCCAATGGTTCCTCGTCCATATCCCCTTCTTCGTTCTCTTTCACTGTTTCCTCTTCCTTGATCTCATGTTGTTCGCGGACTCTGACTTAGGAACCGAAGAGGGCTCGATTTCCAATTTGGCAACAAGATTGTTATCGTTAGACTCGCATTTCGGTACGCACGATAATTTTTCCGACTTGACAAGATCCTGTGACTCTACCTTGATAGGATTATTCACGTCCACGTTGGTACAGATTGTCGGCTGATTCAACGGACGTTCCGACTCCTCGCTGCGCGATTCCTCTTTCATCGCGGTGTCGTCTTCCCGTTTCGAAATTTCGGCCGGTTCTTCTTTTATAACGTCCATTGGTTGTGTAGGTTGTATGGGCGGAGTAAGTTGCATGGGCTGCGCCGTTTGCGCCATCTGCGCATCAGGATCCACCTCGAGCTCTTGCTCCGGAGGTAAACGCGATTCCACGCAGGTGTCGGCCGTCGTTTGCTCGTTGTTGATCGGTGGTGACGATACCGTGGATGGTACGGTTCTGGCGATAATGGCTTGCGACACCGTGGATACTAATGGTATATGAGGCTTCGACAACTGACTGCTCTGCATTATCGGCGAGTGCCTCTTGCTCGTGGTAAGAGGTAGCGACGCCTGCGCGATGATGCATTTCTCCTCGGAAACAGGTACCGTGGACGCGATCTGTTGCGAAACTATCGGTACAACCGTCTTGATCAACGGCTGATTGGCCGAAGAAACGGTGGATGCACCGATAGTATGCACCACAGACTTGTGGACCAGGTGAGATTGTCCATGACTGACTATCACAGGGCTCGGTGTTGAGGAGCGTGGCACATGAGTAGTTAAAAGTTGAAGGCTCGAAATTTCTTGCTTCTGTCTCGGGGACAACAAATTACCATCCGTCGTTATCGCGCCTGAAATTTGTTTCTGATTTCTAGACGACAAGGAGGAGCAAGTGTCCGCCGAGATGCTGGTCGGTTTGCCGAACACGGGGCTCGACGTGCTGGCGTTTATCTCGATCTTCGCCGTCTCGGGAATATACGTGGGCGGTTGATTCGGCGATGGAACTTTGGGCGAGGTGGAAGCCTTGTTCGTGGGCTCTGGAATGACAGCTGGCGATAATTTCGGTTCCTCGAGCCGCTGCGGGGGCTCGTTAGGATTTACCGGAAGCAACGTCTCAATCACGGATTTCCCACCCAGGGTGGAATCCCTCGAGCTTTTCACTTGTACACCCGGAGCCAACGGTGGTACAGGCATGTAAGGACGGTGCGGGATATTGAGCGTGAGAGGTGGCAAGCCTCCTCTCGGGTGACTAGGCGCCAGAGCTCTCATTCCGGGAGCGTGTTGAATGACGGGTTGTTGGGTGGCAGCCGTGGAATAAATCTGTTGCGCGGGTGTTTCCGGTCTGTGCGCTGAAACGGGCACGCTTACCGCTATCCTTGCCGGCGGAGGAGACGGTTTACCGACGCTTGGTACGTGCGGGCTGAGCGCCGAGTTTCGAGACCATTGCCCGTTAGGCGACAACGGTTGCAAGATTCTCGGCGACAATTGCGACGGAACCAAGGGTGGCATCCTGGATGGAACTAGAGGCGGCAGAGGAGTCTGATTCGAGGAGGCTGACGTCGAAACGGCGGAGATGTTCTGCATTCGGGGGGAAGTTTGTCGCATGGGTACCATCTGGGATTGCGGCGAAACGGGCAGTTTCTGGTACAAGGATTGCACGCTGATCGGTGGTGGTCTAGGGCTGACCGCGGCTATTCTGGGAGTTTCACTGGTAATCGGTACGCTGCACGGACCTAAGACTGGCTGTTTGTATTGAGGAGGTGGCGAGGTGGAAGCTCGACGCGCCTGCTGCGTGTTAATCATCTCCGGACTGGCCGCGGTCACGTTCGTCTCCACGTTTTCCATCGCTTGCACGGTTTTCGCTATTTCTCGCGGCTTCTCGTTCAAGTTCCACGAGTGCGCGATCACGGAGGTTGGCGGAGGTGGACTCTGCGATTTCACGGGTATGGACGAGATCCGCGATTCGATGGCCTTCTCTGTGGTCGCCGCCAGGGAAGGCGGGATAGCGTTGACGGTTTTCGTGGGCGATTTGTAGAACGATGGAATGTCTGGCGTTTTAGGCGGTTGCGTCAAATCGAACGTCTCGTAATTCGGGTCCTCTTCCGTGTCCGTGTCTATCTGCAGATCGTGCTCGCTTTGAGGAGTGTCCGGTTTCATATCGGTCTCGCCCTCTCCCGTCGAAGCGTTCAGACTTTCCACGGCCTGTTGCATCTCCTCGACGTCCTCTTGAGGCGCCTCGGCCGTCGCTCCGACCGTGTCCTCCGCTTCCGCGTCTTCTTCCTCGCCCTCGTACGAGAAATCTTCCGTCGATCCTCCGAAAGTTTCCTCCAGCAGAGCAGCGACCGCGTCCTCCGTCTCTTCCTGAGAGATCGCCACTCGTGGCTTGTCCTCCGTTTGCGTGGGTGGCGTGGTCGACGCGTTCACCTCCGCTTCCTCCCTGCCGCCGCGCGACTGACAATTGCTCTCGCGCTCCTCCGGCTCCGAGATACTCTTCACCGCGTTATCGTGGATGGTCTCGTCGATCTCGATACCGAACCCTGGTATAAACTTGTCCTTCTTCTTCTCCGTTTTTCCCGATTGGATACCGCTCCCAACCACGGGAGGAGGCGTCATCGATGGCATCGTCGTCACGTTGGACACCACCTTCGGAATGGGGCTCAGCAAGGTGTCCCTGGGCGTAGGTAAAGTAGGCGACATCGTTTTCGATACAAGCGGGCTGCTGGCCCTCGGAGGGCTTGGATCCGCTCCCAAATAAGGCAACTCGCCGCTCTTCTCGTGATGGTGGTGATGATGGTGATGGTGATGATGGTAATCCTTCCGGCTGCGCTCTTCCTTCGACTTTTTCCTCTTCTTCTTCTTCTCTTTCACCTTCTCCGGGATAGCGGACGGCGTGGACGGTTCCACGCTGTCGTTGTCGTCGGTGAACCGGAACACATCGTGGTCGTTGCTCTCCGTACAAGCCACGCCCGATTTCGGCGAGTTGGGCAGGCCCAAAAGCTTCGCCTCGATCTCGCGCCCCGCCTCCGCCAGATCCACGCTGTTCTCGTCCTCCGGTTGGTGGCGCCGCTTCTTCTCCGCCTTTCGTCTCGCTCGCTCCACGTCCAACCCAGGGCTGTGCCCACCGTCGCTGTCCGAGGCGTACGCGTTGTTACCCAACCGATTGAAGAGCGCGTTGTTGGACGGGCCGTCGTCCACGTCGTCCGACAACGGGCCGAATATGTCCTCCATTCGTTGCGAATCTCTAGCCTCCTGCCTGTTCAACCTCTTCCTCCTCGCTTTGGCTTTGTCATCCCCGTTCCTGTCCCTCCTCTTGTCCTTCTTGTTCCGTTGTTTCTTGTCCGATCTTATCCTCTCCTCCGTGCTCTCGAGCGTGCCCGCAGCGGACGTCGCGGTCGTGGACACGTTGATGGACTCGGACGTGTGATTAGGTCGGCAATCCACGTTACCGCCGCTCGCTGCAACGGTGTTGGACTTGTTCTTGTGCTCGGCCACGGCCTCGGAGGGCTCGGTTTTCAAACTGTTCTCCTGATCGTTCGATATCGAGTTCTTTTGCCGTTTTTGCTTCTTCTTGTGCGACTTTTTACGGGAGTCGCGCTCGTGATTGTTGACCACGATCGCCGGATGATTGCCACGGAAAGGAACTCTTTCGTCGTCGTCCGACGTGCGGGGCTCTTCCTTCGCGTTCGAGTGGACGCTATTCACCACGACCACGTTCGTCGTTTCGAGAGAATTGTGTTTCTCCTCCGTGTCGGCGAAACCGAGGTCGACGTCGCTCTCCAAGAACCTCTCGGTCTTCACCACCTTTCGAATCTTGTTGTTGAACGACTCCTCCTCCTCGCTGGTGTCCGAGTGAATACGAGATCTGGAACTCTTCCTCGACAAAGACTTGGCCCTGGCCGAGTCGGATTCGGAGGTGGCCTCGTCCTCCGTCAAAGCCTTGCTCGACACCGAGTCGCCGTCCCACGAGGTGCTCTGCTTCTTCTCCTCCCTCCTCGCTCGACTCTGCTTCAACTGCGAGAACTTGTCCTTCAATCGTACCTGCCGCTTCTCCTCCTCCAATTTCTGCATGTTCTTGGTCGAGCGTGCCTTCACCTTGTCATACATGCTGATGTAGGCAGGCTCGTCGTCGACGATGTCGAAAATGGAGTGTTTTTTCGGCTCGTCGCTGTCCGTGTCCGTGGTGGCGGATGGATGCCTTGCCTGGATGTCGTGAGTCGATAAAGGCCCATCGTCCACGTCGCTGTGCAGATTCATGGAAGACTGTTGCTGCTGCTGCTGCTGCTGTTGTTGCTGCTGCTGTTGTTGCTGTTGCATTTCTCGCGAATGATTCGAACCGATCGTGGTCTGTTCGCTCGGCGAGTTGGTATCATTTCGCTTCGAGATGTCCAGTCTCGATAGGAACTCTTTATCCGACTCGTGAGACACCCTCGGGCTTCGTTCCCTCGACTCCTTCTCCGAACGATTCCTCTTGCTTCGTTGTTTCTCTTTGCTGGACAACTCCCGATTGTTCTCTCCCCGTTGACTCTCCCTGTTGTTCGCCTCGCCGTGTTGTTGCTGCTGCTGCTCCCTGCCGCCGTTGTCCTGCGCGGATCCAGTGCTCTCCTTGCTGTCGCGGCTCTCCCTGCTCTCCCTGCTCGATCTGTGAGAATCGTTCCGGTGTTTCCGATCCTCCGACCTTCGATTCGACTGTCTAGGCCGGTCTTTGCTGTCCCTCCTGTGCCCCTCGGAGATCTTCATCCGTTTAGCGTCCTCCTCGGCCGGCCCATCCTGGGACGAGCACCGCCGCTTGATCGACACCGGGGCAGGGGATATTTGATTTTGCGATTGCGAGGATTGATGAACGTGATTCTCGGTGGGTTGCCTCCTCCCGCCCTCCTCCTCCCCCCGACTCCTCTTCTCCTTCTCCTTCTCCTCCCTCTCCCTCCTCTTCTCCCGTTCCGACTTCTCCTTCTCCCGCCTCTCCTGGTCCTCGCGCTCCCGCCTCTTCTCCCGCTCGTGCTTCTCCCGCTCCACCCTCTCCCTCTCCTCCTTCTCCCTCCTCTCCCTCTCCGCCCGCTCCCGCTCCTCCTTCTCCTTCCTGCGCTCCCTCTCCACCCTCTCCCTCTCCCTCTCCCTCTCCTTCTCCTTCTCCTCCCTCTCCCGCTTCCTCTCCCTCTCCGCCCTCTCCTTCTCCTCCCTCCGTCTCTCCCGCTCCTCCTTCTCCCGCCTCTCCTGCTCCTCCCTCTCCTTCCTCGCCCTCTCCTTCTCCTGCTTCTCCCGGCACTCCCGCTCCTTCCTCTCCCTCTCCTCCCGCTCCCGCCTCTCCCTCTCCTCCCTCTCCCTCCTCTCCCGCTCCGCCCGCTCCTTCTCCCTTCTCTCCTTCGCCTCGCTCTCCTCCCTCTCCCTCCTCTCCCTCTCCCTCTCCTCCCTCTCCCTCCGCTCCCTCTCCCTCCTCTCCTCCTCCTTCTCCCTTCGCTCCTTCTCCTCCCGCTCCTTCCTCTCGTGGCGAGCTATCTCCTTCAACGCGTGACCACCACCACCACCACCACCACCACCACCACTACTACTACTGCTGCTGCTGCCGCTGCTCTCGTTGTCGCCAACCTCGTTGTTCGCCCCCGACGACTCCTTCTCCTCCCCCCTGTCCTTGTTACGACTATTCCTCTCCACCTCGCCCGACGAGCTCTCCTCCTTCCGCGACTTCCTCTGACAATCCTTCCCGCTCTTCCCGCCACTGTACTTCGACGAAGTGCCGGACGAGTCTCGAGACTCTCTGCTCTCGCGATTGCTGCTCCCGACCTCTTTCCTCGGCCTCGACCGGGAACTTTCCAAGGATGACGATCCAAGCGACGATGCGGCCGAGGAGGAGGAAGATGATGATGATGATGATGCGGTGGTGATCGAAACGGAGGACGAGGAAGAGGAAGAGGTGGATGAAGCGGACGTCGACGACAACGTCGTGATGATCGTCGTCATCGTCGTCGTCGTCGTTGTCGTCCTCGTCGTCGTCGTCGTCGTCGCGGTGATGCTGGTGGTCGAGGTGGTGGTCGAGGTTGTCGTTGTCGTCATCGTCGCGTTCGTCGTTGTTGAAGACGATAAGACCGCGGTGCAGGCGGTGGAAGTCTGATACTGGCCACCACCGCCGCCGCCACCGCCACCACCACCGTTACTCGACGCGGTGATGGAGGCGGTGGAGGTTGTCGCGATTGCTGCGGTCGTCGACGAGGTGGACGCCGTGCTGGCCGATCCTCCCCTCGCGGTGGACACCGCTCCGTGGATACCGCTGCTGCTTACGCTACTACCGTTCCCGCTAACGATACTACTAGCTAAACTGCCACCACTATTGCCGCTACTACTATTACTATTGTTGTTGGCTGCGGTGGCCGCCGTTCCGATCGGTACTGGAACCGGTGGTAATTCGGGGCTGACAGTCTTGATCGAGGTGCCGGGGGTGACAGGTGTGGTCGGAGTCGGGTGTTGCACGCAGTTGTGCTGCACGCCTGTCCGCGGATCCGAGGCCGCCTTCGAGGGCACGGCGTTGGTGAAGGTTAGACTCGAGGAGGGGGTGGTGGTGGTCGAGGTGATGACGATCTGGCTGGTGGCAGACGCGGACGTTGACAATTGTACCGGCGGATGACTAGGAAACGGATACTGCAAACAGACTTTGCCGGTGCAGCCAGCGGCGACGGCGGCGGCAGCGGCGGCAGCGGCGGCGGCGGCGGCGGTGGTGGTGGTGGTGGTGGTGTTGCCGCCGCCGATCATGGAACCGACGCCGATCACGCCTGTGAACTCTCTCGGCTCGTATTTCTCGCTGAAGTTCTCCAAACGCTTCGAGTCCTCGTCGAACACGCTCCTCTTTGCGAGAACCGATTTCACTATGTCGCTTGGCTGCACCTCGTGCAGATCCAAGTCGAGCAACTTGTGGCGAAACCTGAATCTCTCGGAGGCGGTCGCGTCCAGCTTGGCCAGGGCGTCGCCACCCGCGGCGCTCAACGCCCTCGACCCGGACCATTTCTCGTACTTCTCGTCGAGGGAGCGTATCCTTTCCTCGAGGCTGGGCGATTGGGGCGCCGTCTCGCTGTCGGAGCTGGTCGGGCTGGGGCTCGGGTGGCGAGGCGGCGGGGAGGCAGGTGGTTGGGGGGCCGTTCGAGGGCTCGGCGCCGTGGACAGGTTGGCGGCGCAGGGAGGACTGGTCATCTTGGCGAGGCTCGAGTTGCTCGATCGGCCCCCGCTGTTTCCACCGTTGTTGTTGCTATTCACGTTACCGCTGTTGTTGTTGCTGTTGTTGTTGTTGTTGTTGTTCAACATTTGAGCGGCGAACCTCGGCAAAGGCAACGACAAAGGGCCATCGTGGCTCCTCTCCCGAAACCGCCTCGGCTCGCTAGGCACCAAGTTCTCCGGCCTCTCGTCAACCAATGGCGTTCCTGGCCTCGACCCGTCGTGATGCTCGTGATGCCTTCGATCGAGATTATCAGTCTTAATACGAGTTTCGATGATACGCGCGGAAAAAAGTTAGAAGGGGAAATATATACCTGTTGGCAACGTCGCGACGCCGCTTGCAAGGTCCGGGCCCTCCTCTACCCTCGCAACTGCCCCTCCTCGTGCTGTGATGTATCACTACTTTGCCGTCGCTGACTCGCCGTATGTCCATCCCCTTCCTGCTGGAATGCGAGGTGACCAACAGCGAGGCGATCTCGGGCTCGTCGTCCTCGCAGAGTATCGCCGTCGACGTGGCCCCGTCGAGCTTGGCGCGCTTCTTCGGCGCGAAACCGACCTCGTCCCCGCTGCTGTGACACTCCTCCAGCTGCTCCAACAGGTGCACCCTCTCCTTCTGCAGGTGCCTGATGTCGGGGGGCGGCAGGAGCGGGGGCGGCGGCGCCGGTGGGTCGACGCTTGTCACGACGCTCTGCACGGCGTGGCGGCGCGACGGGGGCGGGCAGTCGTCGTCGTTCAACTTGCCGTCGCCGAGCACGCTACTCTGGTAGTCGTCGTGGCTTGCCCCGCTCCCCTGGCTGAACTCGTCGTAGCTTCGGAACCGTCGGGGCGCCGGCTCGCTGTAGTCGCCGTCGTAGTACGTGTCCTGGTACGAGCGCCTGCTGCTGCGCGACATGGCGGTCGGATGGGCAGGGCTCGCGCCCGGCGTGCTTCCGCCTCCTGACGCGCGGGAGTAACTCGCCGTTCTCGACCTCGGGGGCGTCTCGTAGCGGGTGAACCGGCTACTCGAGTTCGACACCGCCACCCCGGAGTCGAAACTGCTGCGCTCCCGCCTGGAAGGAATCCTTCAAATAACGGATGTGTACTATGTTTCGTGTTTCTCTTTGCTGCTCCTCTGAGATCGACGGCTATATCCTATTGTACCATAGTAGTGACATGTCGAGGGGGAGGGAAGGGGGGGGGGAGGCGAGCTTTCTCTCTAACCCTTTCGCTACTACCGGCGAATATAGTAACTCTTCTATAAAATATTCCATTGAGTCGCTTTGCGTAAGATAAGGCCGTTGAGGTAGTACTACGAGCGACTATAATCGCTAATTTCATAAGATAAGGCCATTGAGGTACTATGGATGACTATTTAATTGCTCTCCATAGAGATGCTACCGAGATACTGTTGAAGGCAACTATAGTCACTCTCCATAAGATGTCACTGAAATACTACAGACGATTATATAGTCTCCATAAAATACCACTGAGGTGACTATAATCGCTCTCCATAAAAGTACCATTGAGATACTATACTCACTCTCCGTAAGATGCCACTGAGGTACTATTGAAGGCAATTGTAATCGTTCTCCATAAAATGTCACTGAGATAATACGAGCGATTATAGTCGCTTTCCACAAAATACCATCAAGATACTATGAATGACTATAGTCGCTCTTCATAAGATGAGGCCATTGAGCGACTACAATAACTCTGCATAAGATGTCACTGAAGTACTGCGAACGACTATAGTCTCCATAAGATGTCACTGAGATACTATCGGCGACTACAAGCGCTCTCCATAAGATGTCACTGAGATACTACCGGCGACTACAAGCGCTCTCCATAAGATGTCACTGAGATACTATCGGCGACTACAAGCGCTCTCCATAAGATGTCACTGAGATACTACCGGTGACTATAGTCGCTCTCCATAAGACGAGGCCATTGAAATGCTCTGCACAAGATGCCATTAAGATACTATAATCGGTCTGCATAAGATGCCGCGTATCGTATGATATGATTCTCTAGAAGTAGGAGTATCTTTCTTTAGAAACGTAGCATCAATATTTCGTTTTTAACGTCATTTTTTTTTTTTTTTTTCAATAAACATCGTCGAAGGAACTTGGATCGCAGCGAGGCGTAAGCGCGGTCGCTGACGATCTTTCTCGTGCATATTTTTGGTGCCCTGACGGAGAGAAGTCGCCCGTAGCGAAAGGGTTAAAATAATCGCGACGATGAGAAGAATTGTTGTGAGATTGTTTGCCACACGTTTTAGAAGAATTGTCATTTCGTTGAAAACGAAAAAAACGTGTATACGTGTCTTGTTTTTCTCGCGACTCGATAACGTTAATCCGTAAAGTGCATCTCGTCCTTGGAAAAATTTTGCCTGCATACTTCTACTAAAATTCTTCACGTATTATAATAATAATAACAATAATAATAATAATAATAATAATAATTCAAAAATTCTTCTTCGAAAACATGTTTATGTAGAAAGAGAAGGAAGAAAGAGAGAGAAATGCAAATGAACGAGATAAATAAAGAGTAACCAACTTGCTAAAAAAAAAAAGTAAAATATCACCGTCTTATCGATCGAGTTATTAATTTGTTTGGAAAACTGTGAAAAGGGGATCAGGGTGGATTGGACGGGGTGGGCGTAAGTTTCATTGAAATTATACGTACGAGACATCGAAGGTCGTCGCCGGGGAAGGCCTCGTGTCCCAAGGTCTTTCACCGGCGATGCCTTGCCGCTCGAGGTGTTCGTAAAACGTTTCCTGACACTCTCTGGAGGCGAAATCGACCTGAAGCCGACGGCCACGAAGAGCGGTGCCCCTCATCTCCTTCACGGCGGCTTGCGCGCAGCTGATCTGCTCGAAGAAGACCAAAGCGTGCCCTCGTTCACGATCCACGACCACCTGATTTATCGGTCCAAACTGATGGAACTGCATGTTCAGGTACTTTTCCGACATACAATCTGAAATAACGCGTGCTGATTTTACATCGAGGAATTATCATCGGTGGAAATTTTGCAAGAAATGTTTTTTTTTTTTTTTTCCCCCCCTTTTTCTTTTAACGTATTTGGCAAACGATATTCTATTCGCGTTATTTTTCGTTAAATATTTATTTACGATTAATTTTTAGACTCTCGATACCGACTGTAGGTAAATGATATTTGATCGTAAGAATAGAATTTCGAGCGATCGAGAGAATAACGAACGTGCATCTTTTTCTGGAGTATGGCACATCTTCGTTTCATGCTCCAAAAGATTTTTAATTGTCGACAATTTTTCTCAATCACAAAAAATATATTATGAATTCGGATGGTTGAATGGCATATAAGGGGATATAATAATAAATACGCGAAGTTCTCGAGAGAGAGAGAGAGAGAGAGAGAGAGAGAAAAATCGATATACGGCACTTTACGATAATTACCTCCGATACCGTCAACCCATACACAGGACGTGGGCATCGACTTTCCAAATCCGAGTTTTATTCGATTCGCACCCAGGTGTTCGCCGTCCATCGATCGCATAGCTTTGACGACACTACCGATGTCGGAGTATTGGCAGAAGGCATAGCTCGATACCGCGCCTTGTTTCTTAATATCTATTTCCTGCAACATTCGTACAACGTGATTCGACTATTTGCCAAAGTGAAATTCTCGCTAGAGTTTTTTAATTAAAAAAAAAAAAAATTCTTAATTCATTATTGAATATATATATATATATAATGTATAATAAAAAAATGACGTTCGGATATCGTACGTTATGTTAAAATATTAATGTAATTTATAATTAGTTGTAACCAGTAGTAGGGAGAATTGAATCATTTATGACGGGTGACGTATCCGAGCAGACGACACGTGGTCGTTTTAAACGGCCAGAAACATATTACTCGGAAAAAATATTAACATAACGATTGGAATTTAAAAGGCTCTTTCTCGGCCGTTTCACGTCCGGTTCAAATGCTAATATCCGCTTTGATCGAATAACATGCGTCATAAACTTAGACATCGAATCTGATTCGAAAATTCTCCGCTAATAAAATAAATCATCCATCAAACGTATCGATATTATTAGCAAATCGTGTCAGAAAAGTCTCTTTCTATATATCGCTATCCGTCTTTCCAGACATTCGTATTTCGTTTCTTTTTTTTTTTTCTTGTTAAAAAAATTAAAAGATCGTCGAAAAACAAATTTCATTTTTGAATCTTTCGATGATAGAAAAAAAAGGGCACATTTTATGTTTATTTTACTCGTTCACTCGACTGCTCTCAGAGTATTTGATAGTTTGACATTTTCACGGTGAAAAGATTAAAATTGGATGCGATAGAAATCGAGCTATCGCCGCCATTTTCGAAAAAAAGGGCGCGCTGACTTACTATTATCTCGCCAAAAGGCTCGAAATGCTTCCTAAGCTCGGACGCGGTGACGTCCTTCTCAAGGTTGCCGATGAACAGGGTCCTGGTCGCCTTTGGATGATACTCGTCGACCTCGGCCTCGTAAGGCCTGAACTCGTTGTCCTCGACATCGTAACCCTGATAAGGGGCAACCTCGATCTTGCACCCGAAGAACAATTTGTCGTGGGACACCTCGAGCGCCTTCTCCACGTCCTCGGGCTTCTTGAAACAGACCAAGGCGTAACGATCCCCCGCTGCCCCCACCACCTTCACCCACGTCACTTTCCCGTGCTTTTTGTACTCGTGGAACAGGCCGTCCTTCAGGGATGTGTCGCTGCTGCGTGCCGGCAAATTACGCACGCAAATAGCGAGCGGCCTGCGGTCCTCGGTGACGGCCGCATTTCCGCCCCGATGGGGCGAGCTGCCGGGCGACGTGCTTGCCCCGGAAGTGCTCGCGGCGGAACTGCCGCTCCGGCTGCTGCTGCTGCTCCCTGAACGGCTACTGCCGCTCGGCGAGCTGCTTCCGCTTCGCGATTTTCTGCGCTGTTTTTTGTGCTGTCGTAGCGCACCGCTGCTACCGCTGCCGCCGCCACCTCCACCGCCGCCTAGTGGAACAACACGACGAATGTAATCTACACACGTATATTATATCGTCGTTATTATTCCTCCTCTCTAGTGGTCCGCCTCCTCGGCTGTTCTTATTAATACTACTGCTATTGCTAAGCTACTACTGATCGTATGTTATTACATATATTAATCGTATAATTAAAGCCACGCGTTCATACTCCACCACGTGCGCGTATCATTTTCGATCGCGTTTTTCTCATGCACGAGCGAACTATTTCGCGTACGAGTTACTTAACGAGTCGGTTCCCGCGCGAAAACCAAGAACTGCCAAGCGGTGGTATTCGAATAATCGATAAACTCGGTCGGTAAATACGCCGCTCGATGGATAAGTGGAAAATGATTGGACGAACGAGATGATCACGTGTCGAGGCGCACGTGTCGGAAGGATTCTTCCTGTACGGAAGAAGCGTGGCGAGAAAGTGTCGGGAAAGAAGAAGAAAGAAATCATTTTGCGCGACGCAAAAGCGAGAAACTGGAAGAAGCAAGGATACGTTGATATAATGGGCCGGCTGGCAATTACCTTGCTCGTCCTGATAGGCATCGTTGTTGGCAGGCGAGGGTGGCGGCGGTGCGTTCCCGTACCTCGAGGTGGTCGACTCGTACGCCGACCAAGAGGACGGCGGCAATCCACCGCGATGACGATCTAAGTGGGGCGGGGGCGGCGGCCCGGAGGCGTACGGGCCGGTTCTCGAGTAGAGCCGATCCCTCGCCCTGCTCGATGTCACGTGGTAAGAGCTCGCAGGAGGTGGACGGCCGCGGGGTATGTAGCCGCCAGGATCACCGGGAGAAGGATCCGCCGGATGGCCGCCGACGACGATGCCACCGCCGCCGCCGCCGACACCGCCGACACCACCCCCGGACCCGACCCCTCGGCCGGTTCGCTCGCTCGTGTAGAAACTGCCGTGCGAGCCGCGTGACTCGAAGCCCTCGCTCCCCCTCTCCCTCTCCCGCTCCCTCTCCCTCTCCCTGTCTCGATCCCTGTCCCGCTCCCGATCCCTCTCCCTCTCTCGCTCCCTCTCTCGCTCCCTCTCTCCTCTCTCGTTAACTCCGCCACCGCCACCGCCACCGCCGCCACCGCCACCGCCGCCGCCGCCGCCGCCGCCACCGCCTCCGATTCCGCTTCCAACGCCGCCGCCTCCATTTGCGGATCCTCCGCCGCCGCCGCCGCCGCCACCGCCACCGCCGCTGCCACCGCCGCCGCCGCCGCCGACTCCGCTTCCAACGCTCCCGCTGACGATCCCGGAACTACCGCCGCCGCCGCTTCCGACTCCGCTAACTCCACCTCCGCTAACCCCGCCGGATCCGTGATCCTCCGAACTTCTGCAACATCGAACGTGTCGCGTTATTATTAATCTTTGTCATGGTGTCGTGTCGTGATATCGTCGGCACTGAAAAAAATTCTTCCATTAATTATGGAATGGAATGGAATGGAAGTTGTACGGTACCGCGGTAACGAACAACGGATTCAAAGTTTCGATCGGTAATGAAGTATCGATCCGGTAAAATTGCGATGTAATAATTAGGATACGAATAAAAAGTGTTTTGCGTTTTTCAAATCACCAAGAGTAAACTCGTTCTAACCGTGCCATAAAACGGAGACCGAAACTTAAGCTTTTTCTAGATTTGTTGACGTTTGCTATATCGTCTGACGTTTCACCGGTGAAGCGAATATTATTTCATGAAGTTCTCGTTTCAAATTTAAGGATTGAATCTCTATTCAAATGAAATACTTTCTAATAAATATACCCTCGTTAATTCGTCAAATATGACCTTTTTCTATTCTCTATGGATCGGATAGTGAATATACACGTGTAATTGAATATTATACTTCATAATCTTTTGTATCGTCTTCGTTTCATCATCAAGTATTATGATTCCACGTTTCCTTTGTGCATTTCTAACGAATCGTGACTTTTTAATTAAAAATGGGACAAAAATATTTCGTTATTGTACTTTATTCATCGTATTTCAATAAATTTATCATTATTTACCGACAGAGACTCGAGTGAAACGTATTATAGGAACAATTTTATGAATTCATATAAAAATTCACCAAAAAGTTAAAAACGATTTGTAGCAGTTTCAGAAAGCTCTATGTGAAAAACTCGCAAATATTCTTATATCTTATTTATCGTGTATTAGTAAATTTATCATTTACCGACAGAGATCCGAATGAAACGTACTATATACTATAGGAACAATTTAGTAATATTTCGCAAATTCATACGAAAGTGAAAAATTCATTGAAAAATTTAGAAACGATGTTTCAAGAAAAACTCGCAAGTATTTTTATATCTTATCCATCATAAATTAATATATTAGTAAATTTATCATTTACCGACGGAGAACCGAATGAAACGTATCATATATCATAGGAACAATTTAATAACATTCCACGCGAAAGTTCATCGAAGAAATTAGAAACGACCTATACCATCTATACCATTTCGAGAACTTCCTGAAAAACTAACATTTCCCGAGGCTTTAAATCTACCACTATTCTTCCTACATCTTTATCGGCCCCGGTCATATTCATTGGGATCAAAGTTCAAAAACGTGGCTCGTTATCACGGTGACTACGTTGAAGTTCGCCCGTGTATTTTACCGTTCGTGGCCGGATGCGTGTATGTGTGTGTGCACATGCACATAAACGGGCCATTGTATGGCGTTCGAGACACGTTTAACGACATGCACGAAGTGTAATCGTGGCGAAGAATCAGCGGCCTTTCTCCCAACGCCTCCTCACGTTCATTCCGTTACCATACGGTCACCGGTGCGCTTATCTCCCACCTTCGCGAGAAACTTCGACCTGAATCTCGAAAGGCTGCATTACGCGTGGTCGTTTCTCGTTTCTCGTTTCTCCAACGATCTTGTTTTGCTCGCGACTACGAGAGGAACCAGGACGTTGCCATGCGAGCCTCTATCGATGTACAGTGAAATTTTCCGTTAACCGACAGCCGACACCCTTTTTCTTTTCCTCCTCTCTTTCCTTCTTTTTTTTCATTACTCTTTTCCCTTTTTTACCGAAATCATTCGATCGAATATGAGAGCCTTTTTTCGGCTATGAGATACTTCTTTATGCTGTAAACGAAATTCAAATGGATTCCACCGAGTTATTTTCACATGAGAATAATGAATACCAAAATTACGATTCGTTTGTTTTACAAATGTTGCGCTTTATATTTTCCGTCGTAAATGTGAGAAGATATATCTTCTTTACCATATGTAGGCAATCTGAGTTCAATTTTTTCCAAAACAAAGAATTTAGATAAATTATATTATAAATTTTCGTAAGTATTTCAGAATTTATTTAAAACAAGATTTTTTTCCAAAACAGTAAAAAATTAGATTTGAAAATAAAAATCCAAATTGTCCACAAAAAAAGTCTAGTTACCTACTGAGGGTTAAAATACATTTGTGTATTTTAATAATAAGTATCCATGTAAATAATAATTATAATAAAAAGCATTATTTTACATGATAAAAATGTTTGCATTTCTATATTTTGTATCAGATTGTATCTAAGATTAATCCATTTATAATGTTATATGTATATGTATAATTTTTATTCAATCGATGTTTATAAAACTGTCATTGCGATACCAACGATATGCAATCAATTCATTATAATAGAAATCATTCACGAAAATACACTTAATGTACGACAAACCAAACTGGCCTACTTTGAATAATCTAATCTAAATATCACAAAATTTTTTACAAAATCAACGTGACGATACTAAAGTGAAATTGTAAAATCGAAATCATAATCTGATAAAATAAATGTCAAAAAAAAATTTTCAAAATTAAAATATATCGAGCTAAAATTATTTTATCAATGTCTTTATCTTTTCATAACTTTTATAAGTTTTTCTCTTTCTTGTGATGTAAAATAATTCAAAATTTCATAGATTAAAACTACTATAACGATATTCCTCGATAAATCATTAATTTTTAATTGAAAATTTTCATAACATTAAAATTAATAAGACCTTGAAATTAACAAGGAAAAACTGCAAAAAAAATGAAACAAAATTTTTTTATCCTTGATTAATAATGCTGATTCAATCATATTTAAATTCAGAATCGAAATGGTGATAATTAATACAACCAGCCTACATATCCAGACTCAACGTGAATTGCGTAAAAATTTCAAGAAGTCGATCAAAGTGAATTTAAAAAAAAAAAATGCCACAATCTGCGCATCTGTTTTAACAAAAACAACAATTTTCTAATAGCTATTTACGAAGACTAAAGATAAGATAAATTAACAATAATTAATTAATTGTCATATAATTTCACTTATCTAAATGGCAAATTTTTATTAGCACGTAATAAAACTTAAATTCAATGTATGTATGTACGTAACATTTAATACTACTCGTGCTAAAATGATCAAATTTTGTATTTATCTAACTTGTATTAACAAACAAATAATTTTTTTACAAAATCTATGTCTATTATATTATATTATATTATCACGTAAAATTATAATATATTAATTATTTATTATGAATTATTTTTTATATTGTCATGAGAATTTTGTTTAAATTTTGTGATTTTTTTATTCGTTTTATTGTAAAGCAAAAAATACACTAAATATGTTGATGGCATTTTCGAGATCGACAGAAAAATTGGCACGATAAGTCTTCGTTTAAGTGTTTGAGAAACGCAACGTATTGTTTAATTTGCGAACACGAGAATAAAAAAAACATGGAAGGAAAAAATATGTGATTAGTCCAGAAAAACATCTACGAGCAAGCACAAATCATCGTATGAAGGACAGAACGATATACGGTATCAAATTCGTCGATGTGGATTGCGCAGGGAAAACACGCGTCTTCGAAAAAGTTCATTTTTGCGAACGAATTATATCGGTTTATCGATTCGACCTCTTTATTTAAGAGTTCGTGCTCGAACAGTTTTGGATTAAAAAAAAAAAGAGACAGAGAGAAAAGAAGGCAAGTCTTGCATCATCATTAAGTTATTACGATTAACACCCATGCCAAACGTGATAACGTTACTGGTATCGATTTGAACGAACCTTATCGTAGATAAAAAGCGTGAAGAAATTTGTACACGGTAATTTTCGTTTGTAGAGACGCTATTAAGTGTCTATATGCTTAATATAAAACTAATAGATAACTTCTTGTGAAACGTACAATAAATCAATTATTAATTTATACGTTATTTGCTTTTTTCTTTGTCAACTTCATATGTCAAGATTTTTGTACATCAATTTATTCATGGAAAATTAAACACGACTCAGTTTTGTTGTGATTAACGACGCGTTAGATTTCTTAGAATCTCTAGTGTTTAAGTTTTGTTACAAAATAGAAATTGCACGTGTTGTGTATGGCTGCCGATAAGTTATTTTCAGGGTCATATTAATGTGTTTGTGTATGTACATTGATAATGGAAGACAGCTCTCCTTCGATAGCTATTTTATAATGATTACTATTGAATTTATAAATCATCAAATGTATGATTTAATGACATATATCTGATTTACAAAAACAAAATATGATATTGGAAATAACATCATATTCAGTGGCTTAATTGATGAAATTTTAAATCTATATAACGATTGTCTCATTAAAAATGAACTAAAAAGAAATTATATTTATTATACTCATATGTCTATCCATATGAATGACTCATATGCAAATCGTAAACTTTGTTATCAATTTGTAGACCTTAAACAATGAGGTCATAGTCAAGCAACATTACAAATACCTTTATTTATTCGATAATTGCCACAATAAATCGTCTAATTAAACATCTATTTCATAAACAAAGGAAAGTACTATCATTTCATATGTGTGATTCATTATAACTTTTTTCTTTTAAATATTTATCTTAAAATGATATTGTCAAAAAATTATATATATGTCATATTTTATTCATTAAGAATGTCAATTTATTGAATATTTTTACATACATGTATTTATTCAAGTTTCTATATTATTATAATAAATTTTAAATATAATTTTCTTTAAAATAAATAAATTTAAAAAAAAATAAACAGAAACTTTTTCTATAGTAACGTTTCAAATATGTCAATATAATCATATAATAGATAACATTTTAATAAAATATAAATTTTTATTTTCAAAACTATTTACTCTGAACCAGTGCTTTGAAGCATCGGGTTCAGAGTCTTCCTATTACGTTACTGAAAGACAAAGCAGTCTCCCCTCCGTCTCGGTTCACAGCCGTTCGCGTACTGATGCGCGCGCACAGTTCCTCGGACGTGGCAACATCGCAACCGACACGTCGTCACGGTCACCTGACTTTTCGTAGAAACGCGACGCTATCGTGTGCGCGGATAAGGTATGCAATGAATGCTGGTAGAACACATTTTGCCTATATTTTGAGAACTTCCATTAAAGAGAATACGAAGATTCGATAGAAAATGCAACTAGAAATATAATAAAAAGTTTTACATCTTTTTTTACGGACAAGCAATGAGGAAAATACATAATGAGACCTCTTTCTTGCAATTGGTGTACGTAACAAGGTGATTCTTCGAGAGCTTGAACGCGTACGGAGACCGGAATAGCTGGGACACGTCGTATATATCACGTGGCCTGGTAAAACAAGTGCGTGGCAAAAACGTTTTGACGAGTGGTACGATCGTGAATATGGATTACGATCGAAACGCGTCAATGTGCTAGCGAACAATAATACGATAACTGGACTCCATCGATCGATTATCGGTTGGTTTATTTCCACGAACATGATATTTCATGACGCGCGACTGTGCCTCGTGACGACCGATATCGGTTTATAATTGTATTATACGTTACATTGTACGGCGTTCTCGCTGAGAAACATGAATACTATTCTGAAAAATAAGCAGAAAATACGGCTTCTATTGCTATTATACCGAAGCGTTAATTAGGTTACGGCTATGGACATCGATAAATTACTCTTTTCTTGTCAGAAAATTATTCGAGCGAATTTATTGCGTAATTCAAAGATGAATATAGAATGTACACGTATTATGCGTATACGGAAATACGTTTCAAGTATCCTACTGATTTCTAAAACTCATTAATAAACAAATAATTCGAACTTGAAGATAAACTTTATCGAGTATTCCTTTTTTTTTTAAGCGTCGTGCCCACAACAACTTGTTTCAATTTTGTTTGAAACTATTCAGAACGCGTATGAGGGTGGAATATTTTATTGAATTAATAATGATGTCTGATTTATTCCGCTTTGTGATACGAGGGAACATTGGTAAGCACGTTTTTTATTAGAAAATGCACGAATTCAGGAAATTAAACTTCTTACTGGCTATAGACATGTATTAACAGCACTTATCTATTTTAATAAGCATATTTCATAAATTTTATTCAAAACTTTCAAAACTGAAGCGTTAATTATTAATTAAACTTTTATTAAAAATATTATTTCATAGTTTAAAATTATTTTTAGTTGACTTAAAATTGAATTATCATCATAGATAAAAAAAATTTGAAAATGAATAAGTTTAAATATGTTTAATTTTTTAATTTTTGAATTGTAGGATTTTTTAAACATATTATTCAAGTTAAGATGAATATATAAAAAAGTACTATGAAATATAACGTGATATGTCAACCTTGACCATAACATTGTAAGAGGTTAAGGTTCAGACGACAATGTATATCTGTATAGAATCATAATTATTTTTGTTATCATATACATTTTTTAAATGTATCTAAAAACGATGAAAAATAAATTATTGCGGTAATTATATATTTAATATCTTAAAATATTAATATTTTAAGTTTATATATATATATATATATATATATATATGTATGTATCAAAATAATTTCTACTTAATATCTTATTACATTACATTGCATGTTTTCATGCATATAGTATGTAATATATTACATACATGTGTATATATGAATGATATATTCATACTGATAAATGAACATGGCAATAACGCATAAATCCAACAATAGTAACCAGCTGCAAAATGAAGGGATGCCGTGTGAGATTAGAATAAACAGAGAGAAAGAGAGAATTGTAATGTATATACTAATGCAGATTGTACGTGAATTTTGTTAGGAAAAAGAGATAATGGAACAGCCGTTCGTCCGTAACAACATTGAAATGTCGTTTTACCTGCTTCCTGTGACGTGCAATTCAATTAATTCTTGCGACGTGACTCATCACAAAAATCAACATTTATACGTGTCACTTTAGGGACCAAAATATTCAACTGTTTTAACTTTGAAAATTTTACAATTCATTGTAGAAAAGCAAACTTAAACTTTTAGATATAAAATATGCAAGTGAGGAACACAATAGAATACAATCCAAATTAATAATTATGCTGATTTAGACATTCCATAACATACTAGAGTTCCTTAAAAAAAAGGAACGAGGATAATAAATTTAATTTCTTATAATTAAATATTTTATTTTTCTCAAATATTATCTAATGAGAATTTTTTTCAAATTTTCAATAATATATGCGTAAAGCATAAATGAAACTTACCCGTGCGAGGGAAACCTGTGCTGAAGATGCTGTGGTTCGTAGTATTGTGTGGTAAGGGCTCGTTCGTCCAAGGTATGTTCAGTCGCGTGGGCCTTCGCTGCGGACTTGATATCCATGAACGCCACCGTCGCGGAGGCACCCCCGGTGCTGCCTGAGGAACCGCTGCCCCCGCCACTACCACCGTTGCCAGAATTGGAACCGGAACCACCCTCATTACCTTCTCCGAGGGAACCACCGGAACCTCCATCCACGGGGCATTCTTCGCCCCGCGGCAGCAACTTGACGCTCTGCACGCGTCCATATCTGTAAACATTCAATGTGATATTATTCATATTTATTCAATGGAATTCATTTTGTTTTTAAAACTTATGATAAATAAATTAAGGAAAAATTATGGCCAAAAATTCGAATAATAATCTCTACTATCATTTTAACAACTTATTAAATTTTAGAAAAATGTTTACTAATGAAAATTATTAATATTAAACTATTATATACTAATAAACTATATATTATATATTATATATATAAAAACATCAGTAACATTTAGGTTTATTAGATTATTCATGAAGAAAAAAAGGAGCATGTATACATAAATTCACTATCGTTTGATATCTATTGCGAAAATGGGAAATAATGTTAAGAAAAAAAAAAAATGTAATAAGAATAGCAAAATAAAAAAATTTTCAATCGAATGAAAATCTTCATCAATGTTTCATCATTCGGATCACACAAAGAGCGCATAACTTGACGCTATGTTAGAATCAATGAAAGGCAAAAAACATAAGGAAACCGAATTCACAATTTTCAATGAATTCTGAATTTCCTTCGATAATTCACGATATTTATACATTAAAATTCAATATAATTTATTTTATAATAATAAAGTTGTCATTAATTTCTCAGAACTTTTGAGATCGAATTATTTCTTTTATTAATTATTTATATCATAGCAGATAAGAATTTCAGAAAATAATATAATATATATTTTATATTTTGATTGATCGTAATTTTGTAGGCTTAAAAAAAAAAAATTTTGTTTTGTTTTCATCTTATAAAGAATAGAGATATTGAATTTCGTTGAAATTAAAGAAAACAAAGAACCAAAGTTGTTTCTGGCACACCCTATGTACAGAAAAGCTCGGCAAGAGTAGAAACGGACTTACTAGGTGAGGTAGGGTAACAGATCGAGAGTGGGGAACCGAGCATCTTGATAGGTCGATCAAGAGAAGAATATTACGCGCAAGCGCAAAGACTCCAACGGTTTCGGAGTATCTCGGGGAGTTGTTCGTTTAATCTCGCGTGAGTCGCACGTATTTCCTTGTGCGTTCTTCTGAAGAAAGCCTTTGTTTCTTCTCCCGGATCATACACGTAGCTTTTAATACTCATATCAACGGAAAATGCATATCACAATAATCCGTTGTTTGTTCTTCACGTTCACAGGCGTCAGTAATAACGCGAGAGAGGAAATGCGCGAGAATTGAACGGCACAATTTGGATACCATACTTCATTTGGATTAACTACGCACAATATTTAAACCGTTATGAAATCGAGGAACGGTGAACATTTTTTAAAATGGAAATATCAAAAATTCATTATTTATAATACTCGAGCATTTTTTATATCGTGATATGTCGGTTCATTCCCAATGGGGCGTGGTCACTCTTCCATATGCGTGTGATTTGATTGCAAGAAAAGAGCACGCGAATCTTTTATATAATGAGTTTTGATCTTCCTAATTGTCTTGAATATTTCGAGAATTCATTCAACGAATTGAAATATGCAAGATTATGTGCAATAAAAAAAGTTGCTTTCTTTCAGAATTTGTTCTAAAAATGTCGATCGATTAATTAATTTTAGAAATTAATTTTCCGACTTATTTTGATTTTCTTGCGAAAAAAAGAGGTGAAAAAAACGAATAAAAGTTCTAGTATCTGCGCATCCCTTCGAAGATTGCTCAAAATGGCAGCCATAGCAGGAATGTGCCGTTTATAAGCGATTTCCGAGTCATTTCTATTTCGTATTTCGCGTATCTTATTCGAAAATACAATAGCAATCGATAATACATGTTCTTCTCATGGATATTCGGGAATCATTTAATGTGTGATATATGTGGAGTGTTATTTCAAAATTTTGTTTCTTTGTTATGGTATCAAATACAATAACTATGGGTGAAATTTTATTGACAATAAAGTGGATAAAAAAATGAGAAAAAAATCAGTGAATATGAGCGAAAGAAGATCAATAAGTTAATTCGCAATATCATTATCGGACATTATTCTGCGTGACATTTACGAAAGAGATCCGATCGCAATTGTGTGTTCTGCCTGTAAGACTTTCATCCCACCCAATTCTCATTCGGCTTCCCCTCTCCTTCTCCTCCTTCCCTCCCTCCCTCTCTCTCTTCTCTCTCTCTCTCGTTTTCCTATCTTGACATTCTCATGTGAGAAACGGATGCGCGCGCATATAGCGGCACACACACTCGAGAAGCAGCGCTGTAAAGTCTTTTACGCGCACATACACCACAGTTACGTCCTTTTCTTTGACACACATGAGTGAAAGCGGGTGAGAGGGGAGTGACGAGAGGAGAAGAAATAAGATAGAAGGCCAGAGGAGAAAGAAGAGGGAAGAAGCAAGTGCCACGGTGGCTGGCTAGCTGGCTAGCGAGCCGCAAACCGTATCCATATTCTCCTTCAGAATCCCCGCTCGCGTTGTGCTTGTCGAGGAATTTTACTTCGGCAGACTCGTTCCCAGACTTGACTGCTTCGTTTCTTCTCTTTATAAGCGCCGAAGTATGGCAAGAGTTCTATGAGAAGATATTAGCATGACTTTCCATAAATTTCAAGTCTCTAGGTCAAAATCATATTTTCCGTTCATATCGATGTGGGTTATATAGCTCTATAATAATACCGATAAATCGTTCATATTTAACTTGTTTAAAAAATATTCACAAGTGTATGAATAGAATATATATATTCATTGTGTATAGAGAGAAAAATAGTGATAATTCTGTAAGATGTCTAGAGTGTGTGATATTCTTCATTTATTAAATTTCGAATTTTGAGTGATTAATTTTTGAGAATTTTATTATATCGAAATTAATTATTATTTAAAAAAATTTTTTTTCTTTTTTTTTTTTTCTAAAAGTAAAGTTCTGGTCTAAAAGTAAGGTGAATTTTTTTTTATAATTTTTCTCTATTGAAAAAAATTATTTTAGATAGATGATATCGTTATTTCTAAACATACAAGTGCTTCATCATATATATGATCAAAAACAAGGTTTGAACAATCAAGAATCTTAACTTTACCATGATAAAATTCATTCCGATGATCGTTTGTCTTTCTACGTTTGAAATGGGAGACGTACAGGAAATCAATACATTGGCTCACGGTTAAGAGTTCCTAGGTTCTCTGTATATATATATATATATAACGTGTGTACGCTTGAATATGAAAAAGAAAAGATGGAAAATTCTTTAATTTTTCAAATTAATTAATATATTAAAATATATTTTATTTGCTATATCCTAATATAGTGAAAAATCTTATAAAAATCTGTCGATCAAATTTTCATTGTTGAAAATTCAACGTTACGTACTATGTTACGTAAGCATTTACGTTACGTCTCGAAATTTGTTAAATTTACAAATATTCATATATCTATTTTATCAACCATTTATTTTATAACCAATGAGTAATTTCATATATAAACAATATGTTAGCATAGGAAATACGTTGTAGAAAAAAGTAAATCTATGAATAGGAATTCTCTTTATATTTCGTCAGATCTTAGAATTCCAAGCTCCATGAATGTGTCGATCTAACAATACACAGAGGTTCTACGATTCTGCGAAGAGCGGCACGAATAAAAAGGAATACAATGCAGAACGACCACTACAGGATATCAACAAAGAAAGAAGGCTTTGTTCCTCGACTTTTTCCCGTTCCTCTTTTACGTTCTTCTCGTGATTCTGTCTTGGGTCTAACCGCGAATAGAATAAAAAGAGCTGTCTACCACTACGAATATATTAATATCATAAGGAACTTCTTTAGGAGATTGAAATTTATTAATTGGTAAAATAAATTTCGAATTTATTCTTGGAAAATGTATTATTGCACAATATACACAAATAGAAAATCATTTCTAATATCAATTCTAAAAAATGTGAATAATAAAATATGGATATAATTTTAGATGTTGAAACTTGAAACAAATGAAACAGTATTGAGCACAATCTATAAAGTCTCTTTATTCCCCAATAAACTTGAACAGCCAAGCTTGTTACGTCTATTCAACATACGTGTAGAAGGCACGAAAAGTCTTCCAACAGTACCATTCTAGGCAGACGACACTGACATAAGCCGCAAACGTCGTAAGCAGCAGCGTTGGAACGTATCAACGAGGCCGGCGAGGACGTGGCAACAGTGCTATGACTCAGCTCTCCTCGTTCCAACCGCTTCCCTTGTCCCCTGGCCCCGCTTCAGCTGCCTGTACGCAGCTGACGCCCTTCTCCTCCTGCTGAGCGTTCCCCACCATGTTACCACTCGATTCTATCCTTCCTCCTATCGTGTCCGAAGTTCCCCTTGCCCCGTAAACCCGCTTCATTCCGTTCCCCTATCGGCTTACCGCTCCATCCTTCTCCCTTCTCCGCCACCGTCGCGACCCGACTCTCTCGGGGTACTGACAACTCGTTTGTCCCCTCTCCAAAAGCGTGCGCGGGCCGATTCCTACACGGCATCATGCCACTAGCGAGACGAGCGTGCAAAGTCCCCTTTGGAAGAAAAACACCTCTCTAGCCTCTCTGCGCTCTTTCTGCTTTTTCTGTTATTCTCTATCTCTGTCTATGCTTATCCTTGTCTTTTCCCTATCTCCGTCTGTGCACACCCTGCCTCTCTCCCGGCTTACCACCACGACCACTTCTCTCCACTAACTACTGGCCTGTTCGTTTCTCTTCGTTCAATGGCTCATTCCTTCTTGCTCCCTTTCTTCCGAATCTTCTTTCTTTCGAGGTTCTTCTGCCATTTCGCTTCTGTATATCCGCTGCCAGGCTGAACAATGCAACGTGATCCAGGTGCAGAGAAAAACAAGGATAGAGAACACGAGTCCCGAGGAACAGGAAATGCAGAAAGGGGAGAGATACGGGAAAAAAACGAAAGGGCAATGGGTACACGATACAATTCGCTAACAAAATTGTGCAGTTATAGTGCGGCAAATTTACGCGCGAACGTCTCCAACTTCTCCTCACAGGCTATCAAACATTTTTTTCTTTTTTTTAATTCTTCGATTTATTTTTATTCGTGCACTAATATCGATGTGACGTGCTTAACTTTCGATCGTGAATTACATATTTTTCAGAGCGATTAAATAATTTCTTATTATTCAAAGAATAAGATAATTTTGTGAAAATTTTTCTCTTGTAATTTTTGATGCAAGGTATGATTACTTATAGGAAATTAAACATTTAATTTATATTAGTTTTTGTTATTTTAAACGATATATAATATATATTATAATAAATTTTTTTCACTGTTAAATATGGATTATGAAATGACTAGTAACATTCTACAGAATTTTTTACATTTAATAATTAATTTTTTTATAATTATATAAATTTAATCATTAATAAAATATTAATGATTAAATAATACAAAAAACTAAAAAATAGTTATGTAATTTCTAAAACATTCTGTTAACCTTGAAAGAGCATATCGACAGCAAAATGCCAATAAATGCATATATTTTATACGAGAAGAAATTTTATAGCTTGCAGTTTACACGCAAAGTTAATATTAGCTTATAACAAGCAAATACTTGTAAATGTATATGTAATGATAACTAATTCTTGAAGATAAACAATTTTTGCATTCATCTCGTAAACATTTTTTATACATTTTATATACCTGCTCTAATATCTAAATAGATATATCTAAATATGTTATGTAAAAAATCAATGTTTTTGTAAAAGAATTTAGATTACAATTGTTTTTCAAATTAAATATTTTATAATATTATTTTTATGAAATTTTAAAAAAACGATAATAATTCAAAAATGGGCTTTATTCGGATTATTATATAAGTATTTTGTTTATAATAATATATATATATATAGATTATTTAAAATTTTATTTAAATAACAAGAAGACAATATCATATCGTGATTATTTATATATCTCTGCCTGCGAAGATTATTAAAATCATTAAAATAATTATATAAGCACTATAATATATTTTTCCATCGAAACTAAGAAGTTTACGAAAAATGAACCTTGACATACGAATTGCGAGATGAGAACAGTTTGATGTACACTTACGTTTTATTTCGAATCTCTTAAGTTCATATTTGTGCGTTTATAAAATGAAAAGTGAGATAGAAAATAACGAGAGACATACGAAGATCAACACGAATGCAATCGCGATAATAATTCACGCGTTACTATCCGGTCTCCTATTCTAATATAAGCAAGAGAGAAGGCAGGCCATCGACTACGAGGCCGCGTGGGTTCGAGGTCGAAGCCGTAGAGTCACGTTAGGCGACTGCCGTCTGTGTCGTAGCCGAGGTGCCGTTATTTTAATGCAGATACGCAGTCCGGACGAGAATGAAAGGCTGAAGGAGACATTTGCACGTACAGTGCACGACTGCGATGTATCTAGTCGTTGACGCGGTGCCAACCTCTGCTCCGTACGGCATGAGCGCCGATTGGTGCGTGAATTTAAGGCATGTTTGCATTCAACGGACGTGTGCGTTCATTTACTTTCCACAATGTTCCTAGTTACATTTGTGTATCAAAGATATTGATATAAAGGTATTGTGAATAAATATATATTTATTATCAGAAATATTTTATATTTTTAACATGATTTTTATTTTACAGAATCAATTCAAAACTATTTATGATTCTCTTATTTTTATAGAATGAATCTTTTTTCAAATTTCGAAATTCCTTAGATATATTCACCAAAATATATCTAGTTTAAATTCAATAAATTAGAAAAGAAAAATATTTACTGTTTTTTTAAAATTTATCTTTTCTTTTAATTGCAACAATAAAATTTTAAAATGTCTCAATTAAATTCGTCTAATCTAACTTAACCTAATTAAATTTCACAAAATTTTCAGAAAAGAAGTATATTATGGTCAAAAATCAAGTATGATTTTCAGAATTTCTATTTTTTTTTTTTTTTCAATACAATGAAGTTCAAGAGGAAAAATCGAAGGTTGACATTTTTGTTCGAGCAGATCATAAAGAAAATCGAATTGTAGGTTTGAAGAATAGCAAAAAAAAAGAGAGAGAGAGAAAGATATAGAAGAACGAGGAATAATGGTAAACGATATTATAACTTTACTATGTTTTATCAAAGACGTGTATAACATTTCCTTGGACTGTGGAGAAAGCCAAGGTATCATGGATGGCGCACATTTCATGCGTGTCAATCACGTGACAAAAAGAAAAAAATGGCGAACAAAGAGATATATTAATACGTGCATACTTTGTATAAGATCAATCTGTAAAAAATCAATCGATAAATCGATATCCTATAATTAATAATAATTGACATATAAAAGAAGATTGATTTTTCTAAAGAAATATTGTATTGCGAGGTAAAAAAAAAAAAAAAAAAAAAATATGACAAATAATTCTTTAATAGAAAATTTTTTTCAACAGAAAACAATTATACCTTTCTACTGATTATATATAATAATTCCTAAAAACCAAAACGAACATTACACGAATAATCATTTCATCAATGCGCAAATTTTGTTGTGTATAACACTTCGACTCAACTAATGAATTCGTGTCAACTGATTAAAAAATTCTAATTCTACTTTTTTTTTTTTTTTTTTTCAAAATTAATCAATACGAAGAAACCACTAAGAATTAATTGCGACAAGTACAGCGCGGCAAGAAAAACAGTTCTCCCGGAGGGGAGAAACCGCAGACGAGGGGAGGAGAGGGTAGGGAAACGAAAGGGAAGTGTTGCGGGGAAAGAAATGGGGAAGGAGAGAGGAAGAAGGCATATGTGCGAAAAAATGTGAGGACGGCGCGAGTCTTTGAGCTTCGAGAGTTGTTGGTGCCGGTGAAGAAGGAACCCTCCTTCAGCGTAGACGGACGAAGTGCGCCAGAAGAGGTAAGAAAAGGGAACTGCGAAGAGGAGAGACAGAGGGCGACAATGTTCCCTAGCGTTGGAGACAAGGTGGTGGGAAGGAAAAATGCGAGGAAAGAAAAGAGCAAAACTTATGCGGCGATGAGGAACGGAAAGTGAGAGAAAAACAAGAGAGGAAAAGAAAAAGAAAGAGAGAAGGAAAGAAAGAATAGGAGAGGGGAGGAGGCCAGTGGCGTAACTTCCACATGGAACGATTGCAGGTGCAGCTATTTCAAAAGACGCGTGAAGAAACTCCGATTTTTTTTTCCCTTCTGCGCTCTCTGTACGCGTTGTAAACGCGTTAACTCTTTGCGCCAGAACCATTGTTCGATTTGTACGCGTTTCCTGGCCGTTTTCTTGCCGCTTTTGTTGCACCGCTCGTGTACAGGTGTATCTGGGGAGGGGAACAATGGGGAGGAGGTTAAAAGAACCGGGGAAATAATTAATAATAATATAACAAAAATATGAAGCAATAGAAACGACGGTTGGCGATATCATACATCGGATAGAAAAGTCAATAGTATTTATTGATAGGAGTTACCTATACAAGAGAACCTTAATATATGATCCAATATGAAAAGAAATATAAAAAATCGTCGTATGCAAATTGAAAGAGAATTATTTGACCTAGATGAAAAGGGAGTAAATACGAAAAGGGAAGAATGTTGATTTGGCGGATTAAATTAATCGAAAATAATTAATGCGAGAATATTAACACGGGTAACAATGAAACGTTGGTACAAAAAGATGCATATTCAATTAGACAGAAAAGGGAACATAAATAATTGAGGTAATTTAATACATGTGCACACGCGACGACGTTATGAGTGAAATAAATAAAGAATGTTTAATTTCGAATTTAAACGAATGAATATTTATAATTTACAATTAAATTTGCAATGTACACTTCATTCAATTATTCTCTCGAGAAATAGAAAGAATGAAAAAAAAAAAAAAAAAAAGGAAAAAAGAAAAATGATATATAGTAATAAATATAAAGGCGAACAAACATAATGGCCACTAGACGATAATATCATAGTATAATCCCTGGTACAACAACAACAACATTTCAAATCGGAGATTTAATTACACCGTAGAGGGAAATTTTTCGCAGTATTACACGAGGCGGTGCGGCAAACTTTATTTCGAAACTCAACGAAACTATCCGACGCCCGCTCCTTGAAGCACGCGGAACAAACATAGCAGAGGGAAGAGGGAGAAAGAGCGAGCGAGCGAGTGAACGAGAGAAGGGGAAAGAGGGAGAGAGACAGAGAGTAGAGGATGGCGAATGGCAATTAAAACGTAAACCCGCAACAACAACGGCGAATCTCTCCCGGTGAATGTAACCAAAGTTAAGGCTCGACGCGCGCCAAGCCACGGCTAGAAACGACGGCAACGGCGGAACATGATTTCAAGTCATTCAGCCGACCGGTGAGATTCATTGCTTCTCTCCCGGTGACGTCAACGCGGAAGCGTTTCGTTTTGGTGCGCTCTGAAAAGCCTGAAATCTCTCTCTCGCTCCCGGCAATTTTATCGAATCGTTGTGTTCTCTACAACTTGTGCTTTTATTTATTTTTCTCTTTTTTTCTTTTTTTTTTTTTAATTTTTGTTTTATTTTATATTTGTCTATTTTTTTTTTCCATGGACGAAATGAAAGGAATTTGATTGATAAAACAAGTATGTACGTATGTACAGAGACAAAATAAATATACTCGATTTCTTTTTATCTCAGTCATTTGCCGATGGAGATTGAATGAAATTTTTTTTTTTTTTAAAGACACAATAAATAGAAATTAGCGTGTGAAAAGGCGTTTAAAGATCGGAATGAAAGAAGAATTACGTATTTTCGAGATAAAGGAAGTTAAATGAATTCTTTCTAATTTTATAATCTGGATATATAGTATACTTTTGAAACATGGTATATTTTCGTATATTTATAATTTATATCATTTAAATATTATTATTAACAATTTCTATTTTAAATTTAAAATCTATTAGAAAGATATTTAATCTTGATGTAATTAATAATTGTTTTAAAAAAAACATCTAACCGTGCAAATAATTAAACTCTGACGTGGAACTGTTTAATCTACAAACGATGTTGAATGAGCTTACGTATCGTGCGATTCTCGCATTGATCGTGCGAATAAATCAGCGAATTTGCATCATGTTTTGCGTTTTGGCAAAACATTGCATCATCTTCTTTCCATCGATTCTCACATTTCAGATATTACGACAAAGTTTGAAATCATCTCGAAGGAACGATGCTTTCGTGATTTTTATTAAAATTTTCCTTTCGTCCACGACACAACATTTCTCTTCTATTCGCGTGTGACGAAATTTTTATCACGAAAATTTGTTCAAAAAAAGAAAAACTCGATTATTTTTACTATTCCAAACTTAAGCACTAGCCTAATTGGAATAAAGTATTTCCAATACGATTCTACTCCAATACGCTATTTTACCAAAGCGAGTAAACGATAAGATCACGTTTTCAACCCTTCAACCATTCCAGACAAGAAAGCCAACCGTTTGATTCGTTGCATTCTTCCAATGCACGATAGATCAGTGTTTCTCAACTTATCGCGACAATACAATTTTCTTTCTTCCAATCCACATTCTTTTTAATTCCAATAAAAATCTGTTACGAATTACTCAATACGATACGAACGCGTAATAAAACGAATAAAATTCTCAATTTCGACCGAGCGACGTGACCGAGAGGTTGTCCCATCCGCGTGAAAAAAGTCTGGGGTTTTTTTTTGTAGCAAAGGAGAACGAGACGAAACGTTACGCCATTGCGTTCACGTTCAACGACAGCCTCTCGTCGCCGGTTCACACCACGGTGTCGAGCAGCCTTTTTTCCACGGCTCCCTCTCTCTCTCTCTCTCTCTCTCTCTCTCTCTCTCTCTCTCTCTCTCTCTCACTCTTTTCCCCGCGATTTCACCGCCGCGTTCAATCCATGGCCACGCGCGTCTTCTTCCATTCGAGTGTGTTTCTTTCTTCTCGCGTCTAGGGTGACTTTCCAAAAGCTGGCTGGCTGTTCAACCGATTTTTCCCTGGGTTTCGTTTTCACCGAGAATGTGTGGTGCGGCCGGTAATAACGATCCCCGGGTGAGGGAGAGGAGGGGGGGAGAGGAGGCCCCTAGAGGCAAAGGCGCACGCGTTTAGGAGGGGGAATCTGTGGGAAAACGAAGAGGAGAGGGGAAAAAAAGAAGTAGAGATAAGGGTAATGGCGAAGGAAACGTGCGAATTTTGCTTTCGTTTAATTCGTTGTCGTTCGTTGGCTTCGTGTAGTAAGTATATTTCGATTTTTCTCAATAATTTGGAAAATTATCAACGATTTTGTAGAAATAAGAGAATAATTATAATTTATGATGAGAACAGGTAAATAAAAGCGGAGAATTCACAGGAAGTGAATTCGCGTTAGCAATGGGTGAGGAGAAAGTTTGTGTAATTTTCGTGGACGTCCGATTTTGAGTAACTTTAGAGAGAGAGAGAGGGGGGGAGGAAGGAGGGAGACGAGAATATTTGTGTTTAAAAAATATTTCGAAATACGTGGATGGAGATAAACAAATGGAGAGAGTTAGCGTAATTTTGATAATTCTTCGCGTGACAATACGTATGTTTTTCGATACGATTTTCATGAAATTTCCATCGAGATTAAAGAAACAAAGATGGCGAATAAGACAAAGAATCAATTCGAGCAAATCTTTTAGCTACGTTTATTATTATTTGTTTATACCAGTAATTATATTGAATACGAGATATATTGAATATAAATAGTTGATATATTTTATTGGATTTTACAAAAACACACGAGTAGGATAAAGATTGTAATGTACGTGGAAAATGTGAGTGGAGATAAATAAAAGAGAAAATTGTGGCTTGATCGTAACGTAGGCAGGGATTATTTTGGACGAACAAACGAGGGAGGTTAAAAATGTCAAGAAGAAAATATTTATACAAAATGCGACAGCAACACACACGTGATATTATTAGCGTTCTCGTTTCAGAATTTACCTTTACCTTATCGATTGTTACAAAATTACAATTTTGTCTTCGTTTTCTAATTTCGATCCTTCATTTTATCCGTTCATTAACAAAAATAAATACACCAATCAATATAATATTTAATCTCGTATCAAATAACCTTATTGATATATCGCTCGAAACGCACCAAAACAAGTGTATTTATCACCGTAACATCTCGTCACATCGCAAGAAATTATTATTATCAAGTTACACACAATTTTCCAAATTTCAAATTACAATCAATGTGCGTCGAGTGGGAAATTTTATCCAATCTTCCAGTTTTACATCGTGAACAAAATAATAATAATAATAATAATAATAATAATAAATGCCACGATATATTAAAATTTCGACTCGAAAGAATATAACTATATTGTCACTATGCAAACAACAGCGAGAACAAAGGAATTTATTATTTTTCGAGAAACAGAGAGAAGCCATTCTCTTCCGCAGAAGGAATAAAAAATATTCCATCGTCGATAATTCGTCTGGTCGCCAGAGGGGGAGGGAAAATGTTTGGAAAAACCGTGGAGCATCGAAAAGTATGGATGAAATCCAATATCCATGTTTCGCTTGCCTAAGAATTGGCGGAATCGATCACGTTCTCGGTCACGCTAGAATTTTCTATGCCCATTAAGCCAAACGTGTATCGAATTCAGCAATGAGGGGCAAGCGGCCGGTTTCTTTTGATCGAGGCCGTTGAACCGCGATCGTTGCGAGGTCCGCCACCACCACGTTCAACTTTCGCGTCAACGTGGTCGAATTCCGCGAATTAAAAATCGCCACGGAGGGCGGACGCGGCAGAAATTTAATCGGCAAACAAAACTCGCTCGCTCCACGTGTACGGTTGCTCTGCTGCGTGGAACGAACCAACGTTTCCACTTAAACGAGAAAACCCATCCGACTGGTTCCATTAATTTTATTTATACACACATTTTCCCTTTCTTTTCTTTTTTTTATGTGTATATATATATATATATATTTATTTGTTTTGCTCGCGAAAAATATCATTTCCTTCACCTAGTTTCCACACTCGAGTAACTCGACTCGCTTCCATTCCATTGAAAACTCGAGCTCTTCTAACTTTTCTTTTGTAAGAAATTAAATTTTCAAAATTATCCCATATTCCTGTCGACTCGATTAGATACTTTATACGAAATATCGAATACTTTTGTCACCGACTGTACGTCTTAAGGGAAATTTTTCAATTTTTTAATTAACTCGACTCGCTTCCATTTTTTGTAAGAAATTAAATTTTCAAAATTATTTGTCGATTTCAATGAGATACTTCATACGAGATATCGAATACTTTTGTCACCGACTGTACGTCTTAAGGGAAATTTTTCAATTTTTTAATTAACTCGACTCGCTTTCATTCTTTTGTAAGAAATTAAATTTTCAAAATTATTTGTCGATTTCGATGAGATACTTTATATTGAGCTATCGAATACTTTTGTCACCGACTGTACGTCTTGAGGGAAATTTTTCAATTTTTTAATTAACTCGACTCGCTTCCATTCTTTTGTAAGAAATTAAATTTTCAAAATTATTTGTCGATTTCGATGAGATACTTTATATTGAGCTATCGAATACTTTTGTCACCGACTGTACGTCTTGAGGGAAATTTTTCAATTTTTTAATTAACTCGACTCGCTTCCATTTTATTGAAAACTCAAATTTTTCTAACTTTTGTAAGAAATTAAATTTTCAAAATTATTTCACATTTGTCACTAACTCTTATTAGATATTTTATTCGACGAGATATCGAATACTTTTGTCACCGACTGTACGTCTTAATTTTTTAATTAAATTAATTAAATTAATTATCATGGACGACGCTGTCAACAGGCGTTTCTTGTTGCGATACGTTGGCTAGAATAATTCTTAACTGTTTGTGGAAAAAAATGTAACGCAGAAACGTATTTGGATCAACGCGAAATTATATAGAGCTGATAAGTTATTGGGCGTATTTAATCAAACACGGGACGACGCGTTTGGGCGTGTTAGGAAGGGGGCAATATGTGACTGTAAACACACGAGGTAATCAATATTCGTAATTAATATTCGTTGCCAAACAACGACTCGTTAAATGGAATAAAAGTTTGGAAATATTTCAAGGCACTTTCTATGATACGTTTAATTGCGACAAAAGATCGATGGAAAATGTGATTTTTCTTTTTTTCGAAGGGAAATCGAATTATTCGAATCGTTCCGTTCGATTGAATGGCATACGTGTGCTTGTTACGTGAATTATTATCATGCATTCGGGTTATACATTTACAATTTTGTAATTGTTAATTATTTCTCAGTGAATATGCAAGCGTTCCCATCCGACCACGCGACTTGAAAAAGCACGAGATTCCATTTACGTGAAAAAATACGGCGTATTATACGTTCTGTAAATGAATATTTAATAAAAAATTATAATTATAATAATAGGAACAACATGTAATGTAAACATCAGTGTAAATAAATATTATACAAAAAGTGAAAAAAATATAATTGCGAATTTAAAATGTAGGAAACATAACCTCAAAATCTTCAAGACGTTTCCACTTTCAAATATCGCGTCGTTAAAAATATCCAAGGAAAATTGAAAAGAGAATTGAAATTATTTATAAGATTTATATATATATATATATATATTTTCTCAGAATTGAACGAATGATATACTTTAACATTTCTCGAGAACCCTTGAAAATTAATTTATATCGCTTAATAATATTCTACTATATATGCACATAATATTCTACATAATATGTATAGAATATGCAATGACCGTGGAGAATAATATCATTACAGATCCATTTATGCGTAATTTCATAATAAAATTACATCCTGTCAAAAATAAACAAGCGGGGAGAGATACTTTCGAACGATAGTTTTATATATATATGTATATACACACGTTTAAAACATGCTATGTAATTTAATATTCTCTTAAATAATTTACTAATTGTTGTATCAGTTTACTATACTTCATGAATTTAATATTGTAAATTATTGTAAGTAGAGCGTTGCTAATAACTCACATAAGTGGCTGTTTAACATTGTTGATTTTTAATAACGATGCAAGTACGGCGCATATTTTCTTTAAACAGTTATATTCGTTAAATTTAAAAAAAAAATTTTTATATAACATATATATTTTGTATAACGAATGAATGACAATGTTTCAGGAACTTATCTCAAATTATAAAAACTCAATTTTAACGACAGGAATAATAAAGATAAAAACTGTTTATTTAATATCTAAATCAGCTACTCAGACGAGGTATAATAAAAAGAAGAAGAAAACAGGAAAAAAAAAATGAATTTAAAGATGTTTACGATTAACGTGTCTGGGAACAAAATTTGACAAATGACAAACGGAGGATCGATCGGCAGCTGTTATTCCATGGACAACGTTCGTCAGGAGAAACGGTTCCTCGTCATTTTCACATGGAACTGCCTCGACTTTACAAGGTCGATCGCTGAATCCATAATCGGTCCCCGGTTATCGTTCAAACCGAACACGGTCGGTCGATGTCGAACGATCGACTGTCGACGGTCGCGTGGTTTTTTTTTTTCCCCTGAGAAAAAGTCAACAGAGAGACACGAACGAGGTTTCACGAACGGTATCACTCTAGTTTAGTTTGCCTAAAACCAACTTGTGAATCGCGATTCATAAGTTATTCCTATCAACAATATTTATTTATTTTATTACGTGATATAATATTATACCGAATTAATGTCGAATCGAGAATTCTATTATTGTTGCGAATAAATGCGTTGATATAGTCACAACTACAGTTTTAACTCGAACGAATCGATCAACTTTAAGGTCAAACAACGGTTCTAAGTTTTGCATGGTAACTTTGCGGTCAAGGAGGGACTTATTATTACGAAAAAGAAAATAAATGTAGATCGATCGATTAATCGTTTACTTTTTAATTTTAGCGCTTGTTGCTTTAAACTTATGAACGATGAACTATTAAAGATGATTCTTTTAAATATTAATGTTAGATATTAGTTGATATTAAGTTGACTAAGTTAATATTAAATAAATTAATATTTTTGTTTAGTGAATAAAAAGTGAATCGAGAATTGTTCCATGTAAGAATATTGTTGTTCGATTATATTTCAGAAAATTGATTAATTAATGCAATAATTATTATTGAATAAAAAATTCTCACTGGAAATTTGATTTGAAAGTCTTTTGCTTTTATATTTGATTTAATCATGGAATATAAACGATTATGGTTACACAGAACTTCTACAAGTAATTTTGTAGATTTCATTTCAAGCTACGCGAAACACGTTGGTATGCTTAATTACAAAATTATTGCTTGAATGTTCCTTTGAAAAATCTGAATCTAAATAGTTAAGAATATTTGCTTGAAAATATAAAAGATTTAATAAATATAACAAGAATAGCGATAATTCCACAATGTCTATTTTTTCTATCGGATTCCATTTTGAAACGTAAGAAAACACATGACCTTCGTTGATCGAAAACTTGGTCTCTCCAGCAACTATTCATGACTCATCGTTTACCCAGGACGTTGTACGCGTCGTTGAAGAAGGTTAGGTTCCACCTCCGCCGTTCTATATAGCAGTAGAAAGAACAAGGACCCGAAGGCGCATCGCGACGGAGCCGTTCAATTTTCCGCTCACGAATGCCTTATTTTTAATCGAATCGCTGCTATGCCTCGCTGAGGGAAGAGGAAACGTGCTCCGTGGAAAATTAAATTCTATTGCTTCCTGTTGACTGACAAAGCACGAGGCGAGAGTTCGAATGCCATCGACCGAAATAGATCATCATTAAAACAGAAGCCCGTCCAGCTTTTCTCCTTTCCTGTTGGTCGGCCGCAGCGCCACCCACGGTGACTCGAAACGAAAACTAACCTCAGTTTACTTCAGATACCGTTTCGAACGAGCTACACCGTTTCCTCTCTCTTTTTCTTCTCTCTTTCTCTTTCCTTTTTCTTATCTTCTTTTTTTATTTCCCTTCTCTCCTCGTTTCTTTTTCCTTCTCTTTCGTTTTATTCTCTTTTTTGGTTCTTTTGCTTTCGTCGACGCGAAAGTGCACACGTGACGCGGCGAGAATTAGATCGAACGCGTTTACGAGGGCTCGTAAAATTCGAACTACGAGAAAATGAACGACGAACGGTTTGGTCTGTTATGTATACTAACGATAGAAGCGAATATTATTTCTGTAGAAATATACCGACGAGTTTATATTTCTCATTCTCGACTCGAAAATTTTTGAAACTTCTTGGAAAATGAATTTATCTCACATTAAATTTAAATTCAATAACACTCTAAATTCAATAACAAACGAGTTTGTTTTTATAGAAGATGAACGTAACTTTATGCAGCTAAGTATAACGTATGATTGATTCAATCGGCACGCAATCCATGAAAACAATATTACCAAAACAAAAATAAAAAAATAAATTGTGATTCTATTCGAAAAATTATTTAGCACTTTGAGACGCGAATGAAAAATAAGCGATATGGCATTACGTAAGATATTTAGCACAATAAATAACGATATTAATCAAATTTACGCAGATATGCGTTACGATTAGATAATGAATATGCAATTTTATACCTGCCAACCAATCAGATGCAATTTTGTCTTTTCTTATACTTCAGATCAAGGTAACGAAATACTTGGATACAGTGTAAGACGGCGAGGGTTGAATTACATCTTGGATTTCGTGTCTGGTTACAGGTTGCACGAGTTTATTGTGATTCTAGGCGAACCGGCTTCTCTCCAATCAGATTTGATCGCGATATGCGTTCAAAATGCGTTCAGCGATATAAAAATATATCAATGGATGCGCACTTTTGAATATTATAAAATAACACAAAGTCAATTGATTCGATTAAAACAGGAATTTTATAAAAATACTTTTATTACGCATTTTAAAATATATAGAAGTATGTTATAAAATTTTGTTTGAAAAAAATATTTGTATTCGTAAATTTCATGAAAATATTTTTAATTGTTTTCATCGTGAACAATATGTAGATGATTCTGATCAATGTGGAAGTGTTACTATCGATAGAGATCACGTGACTCGCATTATTCTCTCTTTATTATTAATTCTTAAATATAGATTCAATACCACTTTGCCACAATATATATATATATATATATATATATAATAGGCCGGATTTTTATAGAGACGAACAATGTACAGTGACTTATCAAAGATAATCTGAACACGCGCAATAGATGCCACAAAAAAGGAAAAATTGCTATGTCGCAACAGAGAGATAATCTTTTATCAAAAAATCAGTCCGCACCGTTTGTATCGTTTCCTCCAATATCATCATCTATTGCCTTTGAACGATTATGGCTACTTTGATTGAATGAGAAATACATTACAAATATAAGTAGTACATATTTTTAGCGCGATAATAATTAATACTTGTTTGAAAGAAAAACCTATTAATAAATTTAATATATATTATAAATCTGATCCATGGTAATTAATCAAAACAAAGATACTCTTTGATTTATTCTTCATAATAAAGATAATCGAAATATCACTCGGCGCAATCGTTATTTCTCTCTAATTAAACAAAGAAATTCTCAATTTCCTTACGGCAACCTGTTATCTTATCTCGTTTATCAGAGATGATTTTCAAATCGTGCGTAATAAATCTTTTCATCAAGCCGCTTAAAAAGAAAAAGAAAAAAAAAATAAATAAAACATTTACGGAATGAAATTTTATATATTAATATTTAACGAAAATGTTTCTTGGTTTACTTGGATCGGTCGAAGAAGACGACAGTTCATCGAATAATTCCAGGAACAGTGAACGAACGAAAAAACGAACGAACCATTTCAGAAGCGATCATAATAAGAGAGTGGAAGAAAGAAAGAAATATAAATAAGCGAGCTCGGTCTCTCAAGCGTAAAGGAGATTGTTCAAGGAGAGAAGACATAACCTTCTCGCTCGCAAAGGTGGTTCTAACACTTCGGATGCCAACGACCATTCGAATCGAGGAAGAAGGAAAGATCGTTCCTCTCTTTCCACCACGTTCGCTTCGTATCTCTTTTACCTTATGTAATCGAGAAACCTCTGTGTCCTCGGTCACCACCTACGAGTCGCGCCTCAGGAAAGGTACAAAATTACGCGCATACGAAACGACATCAGCCATCGATTTAACGATTTCGTCGTTCTCTTGTTTTCTGATGCAAGCGGGTTAAAAACCTCCGTGTACATAGAGTGTTAATACATTCGAGGATATATACGTGATCGATTTTAAAACGTGAAAACTGAATGAAAAATTGACGTGTAAAATTGGTCGAGGGTTATTTGTCGAACGATTTAATTTTGCACTGGATGAAACGAGATGAAAATAGAGCGAAACGTTTCAAACAAGTACACATGCACAAGGTGCAAGTTTACGTTGAGTAAGACGCATTATGTAAGAATTTGAACGGATACCAAAATTAAAAAGGAAAAAAAAAAAAAGAAAAAATCTCAAGTGGTGATGTCATGATAATGGAGGAAGCGTCCTTGAATGGCCAATTTATTCTGTATATAGAATAATAGCCGGATCTATAAATCTGTCAAATTCTTCTCGCGATATATATTTCGAGGGAAATTTTTTGGAAAGCTTTTAAGAAATATTTGTTAGTTGTTTCAAACTTTGGGAGGGTTTAATTGCTAATTGGTCGACTTGATATATTATATACAAAAAAATTCTTACAACAATTCGCTATCTTTTATAATTTATCGTTTTTATAACCTCAATTTTTATGATTATATACAATTTTAGATATTCAAGCGACCAATTTATTTTGTTTGCAGATTTCGTATTCAAATTTTTATTCGTTTTAATTTAAATTGTACTAAATTATACAGCGTAATAAATTCTTTTCCACATCAAATAAATTGTAATTATCACGTTGCTCTTTATTGTACGTATACAACACTAAATTTTGGAACAATGTGCGATTCGTTCGAAACTGTATAGGAGTCGAGGTGTCACGTGTCACCAATAACGACCTCTGATTCGTTGATCATCGTAGCGAATTACAAAGCTTGTATTTATATGTAAATAAACGAAATATAACTGTGATAGTCTCCAATTTTCCTCGTTCGTGTCTTCTATTTTGTATATTCTATACGATTATTCTACAAGAATATTTAATAATAAAATGATTCTTTGAAACGGGCAGCGAAAATATATACGTTATATCACTTATTATTTATTCATGAAAATTCTTTTCGTGATTATTTATTTATCGCATATAAATACCGAGAAATTATTTAAATATTTATTTTGTAAGATATTTCATACTTCATATCGGCAAGACTTTTGAACTTCGCGAAAGATTACGTATTTATTTGCAGAAAGACTATATTTTAAATTTATCTTTAGCAGGTAGAGGCTTGTATTTACGAAACTCGTTAGAGAATATATCAAGAGGCAACACTGGATATCTTTCATTCTTATTTCAAAATTCCCCTTTAAAGATGAAAGAAAATTTTCCAAAACATTAAAATCGTGAAATACTTCTCGTGAAAAACAATTATATTCCAAATAATTTATGCACAGCTTCAATCAAGCTTTACTTTTCGACGTATTTCTGTCAATTTCATCCAATATTATTTATTTTCGAATCGTTCCCTTTGTGTAATTTTCTACTCGAATTTGCATATCGCGACAAAGCCTGAAAACATCGATATTCAAATATTAATAAACGCACAAAAATATACATAATACATTCGTTTTTTTTTTTTTCAACATACTTAACAAAATTTCACGATTCAGATCCGATGATCAAATATCCTGAATAAATTTTTTCTTTTCCTAATACGAAACAATAAATATATTACGTGAATCCATTTATATTTCTCCTCGTGAAATGTATTTGTTTAAGGAACACACAGTTATGAAACGACGACAATTTTACCATCAATCACGAACTATATGAAAATCGTATCGAGTTGTGAATTATTTTTTATTCCAGTTATTTGTATTTTTGCTTTTATTTATTCATTATATTTTCTATGTGCAAAAGAAATATAAAAATTAAATTATTTTTACATTATTTATAACACAAATATACACACCTAAAGATAAATATAACAATTCATAAAAAGTGGATACGAAATTAGAAAATTAATGGTGAAATATAATGCTTACAAAAGAAAAAACATAGAGTATCCTCGCATTTCGATAAGGACAGCATAAATTCAGTTCAGGCAACAGGTGAATATTAAACTGTTAAGAAATTCCAATTTTTTTTTCTTTTTTTTTTTTTTTTAACATCGATGACTAATCCTCACAATTTCGAGAACGAACAATCGAATTATTTTTGCTGAATCCTCACTATGCCACTAATGTAAGCAATTTGTTGATGTTGTAAATTTTAAATTTGCAAGTACATGGACAAACGCAGTGTGTGTGTGTGTGTGTATGTGTGTGTGCTTATATATATAACATGGTAAAGATGGAAGAAGAACATTGAAAGAGGATAAAACAATAATAGATAAATTTCTTATCTCCAACTGCATATAATGTGTAATCTATAAACAATTTTTAATTTGCTCTCTCTCTCTCTATTCAATATTCACAACGCGCACTTTTAACGTATAATTAATTTTAATATTACGACGTACATTTCATAACATTCATATATGTGCAAATTGCGCTTACTTCGTTAAAGAAAATGTGTTTACTTTATAAAAATTATAAATCATTATAATTCATCAAGTAAGTAACGTGGATTTTTCTTCGATACAAAAATTTTCCCATATTAAATTCTTCCTCTAATTCTCTATATCAATTAATTCTAAAAAATTTGAAAGATGTTCACAATCATGAATAATCAAGGATTGAAAATCAGTGGGCTTTTTAGAAAGGAAAGCACGTAGAGAAATGAGAGTTTAACGCAACATTAGTTCAAAAGGAATACAAGAGGGTCCGTAAACGGAATGGTGGCCATCGATGAGATTCCAATCGAGAATGGGGAAGGGGAAGAAAAGTGGAAAGGAAAAAATGCGAGAACCTCAAGTGAACCGGCAAAGGCATAGAAAAGTTTCCTCGATGTATCGAAGAAGGTGAAGTAATAGACCCCTGGCATTTCTTAGGTCGTATATCTTTCCACGAATAATCGATCCAAACTCGGAAATGGCGTTTCGATGAAACTTGTACTTGTATCTACTTTTTTTTTTTACATGTGGAACGTTTTAAGACATGCAATAAAATAAGATAAAAAAAATATAACTTTCTGCAATTAAATGAAAATATATAATGTAAATTGTTTTATGTTATGCTATGTTAAAATAACTTATAATATCAAATTTACGATACAACTTGTAATTATACGATATAATAATTTTATTTGTACAAATATTGCACATGTTATATAAAATACAATAAATATAAAAATTTTCTTTATCTTCAAAATTATCTCTTCTCATATTTATAAACTTTTGTAAAATATTGAATTTACTTAAAAAATTCTGCCCCAAGTGTATATTATTTTTCATACGAAATCATTTTGCTTTCCTTATGAAATTAATAACATTACGGTAATTTTCTACTCTAAAAATTATCCGCGCTAAAAGAAGAATTTATTAGAATATACAAAAATTCATTCACGCGAAATTCTCAATTGAAAGCAAAGAATCAAGAACTTCCTCGATAATAATACCTTCAATTCAAGTCTGCGAAATTCTCGTACATAACAAGCAAATCTAAAAAAAAAAAAAAAAAAAAAAAAAATGATACGAGAAAAGAAAAATTCTTTGACTCACTGTACCGACACGAGTGTTCTTTATTTCATTGTTCTCGAGCGCCCTTCGTGCCATTATTTCCATATGAAAAGACGGTAGTATTGAAAGGCGGATGCTTACAGTGGCCCCGTCTCGCAAAGACGCGTGTGTATCGTCGCGTTACGACAGTTAGCGGGATTGAACTATAATGGAATCGAACGACGCCACCTCTATAGTCTCTGCGCATATACACACGCCCCCTTCTCCTTCTACTTTACCGTTGGTAATACGTACCAAGCCATAATGCGCCCACGCAAAGTACAGTCCTGCGGCAAAACGCAGATCCGTTGGAAAATGTTTTCCACATAGTTTCCTCAGCGAAACTAGGTCGTACATATGGACGTATACGCGTCTAACGCGGCTGCATTCACAATATTCCTGGCTATTTATTTATCACGGTCATAACTGCCCTTGCGAACTTCACGGACAAACGACGACAGTGGAGACACCTGTACGACAACGATAAATAAAAAACGTCGGTGGTCATTTTCTTGGCCGATGTTCTGCACGAACTTATAAATTTTTCTTTATCACGGATTTGTTCGCCTAAGTCTAAGAATAATATCTTTTCCAATCAGCTTTCTATAAAATCAATTTCTGGTAAAAATCGGAAAATGCAAAATTATTTCCAATATTGGAAAATACATCCGATATAAGGATCACGATCGTTCAATACGAATATACGCGGTATAATCGAAATAATGCAAAGATGGAAGAGCTCTCGGTTCTGTTGGATTACCGTATAAGCGTCGACCAAGCTGCTGGATGGAAAAATCAAGCGTCTATTTTTGTTTCATCAACCTGGCGGCGGAAAATTCACGCAATCTCGAGTACCGGTACTTGACTTCGAGCGCTCCTTCAACAGCGTGCATACAAAACCGGAATCCCGGTCTGACGGACTAGTGAAAAAGAGAAAGAGAGGAAACAAAAGAGAAGAGGGGGAAGAGAGATAAAGCGGGAAAGAGAGCAGAGGAGGCTGCCCGCGATATATTTCGATACGTAAATAAATACAAGGTCGACCGGCAAACGTTTCTGGGATATAAAGGGCTTGGAAACTGCTGTGCATAATTGGTGTTGCACAAGTATTGACCGAGTATTGGCTCGATGAATCGTGGACCGAAACTCCCCGTCACGGACAAAAGTTTTCCGGTCAGTGAACGAAGCGCGTGCGAGCGTTCCAGGGTTCACGCTCGGCAACGTCGCCATATATCGATCCAGCTGTCGCTGTAGGGAACAAGACTGGGGCACGGGCTCGATATCCACGAAATTTAACTCTTTCGTTACCGTTTTGAGCCCAAAGACGCTTCCACGTTCCAGGGGTTTGTGGCTCGATTTATCGACCGATCTAGGTAAAACGATTTGACGCCGATTGAGGAATAACAATTCCACTTTTTTATGCGCGTCTTTTTTCTCCCACGTTACGTAACGAGTCTCTTTGTTATTTGCGGCAAAAGAGTCTTCGGGGAAAAAGGTAATATCGCTTAATATCGAAGTACAATTGTATCATATCATTGTACAAATCGAAAATAACGAAACAGAAAAATTTTCCGAGTCACGATAAATCACGAAAGAGGATCTTTAATATTTTTAAACGTGCTTACGAAGTTACAGCGTGCTCGAGATGATATCGTGTCCAAGTTATATACGAGGAATAATAACGAGCAGTCACCGTCGAATGGAGGAGAAGGAGGAGGAGGAAGGAGGTGAGGCGAAAGCACGTTTAAAAACGTGCGCAGGAAGGCCCACCACCATTGCTATATCGTCTGGAAATTCCGGCGTCACATGCATAAAATATTCGACCGTTCGGACGCGAATTCTACATGCCGCGCTTGTTTCTCCCGATGGAACACACGACCGAGCGTGGCATCGGTCGTCGTGTCGCGCATCCGCCCCATTCCCTTCCTCCCTTGTTTCATTCCGAATTTAGTTTCCTGGAAAACCGAGCCGAGACTCTCCCCCTCTCCCCCTCCCCTTCCCCCTCCCCTCCCCTCCCGTTAATTCTTAAACTGCAAATTGAACGCGATATCCGCGTTCTATTTCGACGGATGTCGAGGTGGAAACGGTCGAGGAGAGATTCGCGACCTCAACACCCACCACCGCCGCGCTACTACCCACGTCTATCGTCCGACTCGACCAACCCTCGACAAGGGTTGAACCCAACCCAACCCCGAAGATTCGAAGAGTGACGAGGCAGCAGCCAGGCTGGGTGCTTGGCGCACGCGGCATTCCCCCTCCCCCGCTCCACACCCTTCCCATCCGCGTTTCCTTCATCCCTATCAACATTCCCCTCGCCGCTTTCTTCGCCCCACTCTCCGCCATTATCTCGCTTTCCTACGTTTCTCCGCCAGCGTCGCTGCTGCCACTACTACTACTCCCCTACTTCGCTTTGATCCGTGTCTCCTCTCCCCTCCCACCCGCCGCCAGCCATCCCTGCCCCCTTTTCCCTTCCTTTCTTTGTAATCTCTCCGCTGCTTTCGTGTCTCTCTTCACCCCTTTATTACCACTCCCCGACAGCAGCAGCAGCGGTGGCGACGCTGCCACTCTTCCTTTCTCGAGCCTCTAACAAGCGCGAGTTCGAGGAATTAGCGTACCGGCGAAATTCTGAAGGGAAGTATTTTCTCGAAATACCGTGAAGTAGCGCACGAGTAGGTTAAGCAGATCCAATGGCGATATAATCGTACTGATTCTCTCTCTCTCTCTCTCTTCGCAAATATTTTATCGATCGGAAACTCGATCGAATACATCAAGTCGTGGTATAATATGGAACGATTTAATCCATCCGTTGATCCTTGAACAACGGATTAGTTAAGAGCATCGACACGATTATTCAAGCATCGATTAAATATCGTTTAACGAAGAAGAAAGAAAGAAAGAAAGAAAGAAAGAAGAATTTGGTTTTCAAAGGGTATAAAATATCCCATTATATCGAGCCTTTCCGCATTCACGAGCTAGAGGAGACGTCTGCTGATTTGAAGCAGAATGTATGGACGGAGAGATAAGAGAAATTTCATCCATAGCATTGCGAGATATCATTCGTATAATATAAACGACATCGTGTCACGAGAGATATCTCGCGCGCGCGCACGGGAAAAAAGGTTTAATAAATTTTGCGGCAGTGAATGAAAATCGTTTCATTCGATTCGAGTAAACACGCGTGGGATAGGAAGAATAGAAAGGGAATGGATCCTGCGTGGCGTCGTGCTACGATAAATTTGAAATCGTTCGACGGAGAACACCGTTTCCGTCGATGATATTATTCCTTTCGCGTTTCTCCACTCTTTCTTGTCGCGCCAGTCGATGAACTTGCTTCGAAAGTTCGCCGACTGGTATCGCGACGATCTAAATCGAAATTCGATCGGAAGTGAACGATGGCTCTTCCAAACGGCGATGCGTTATATTATTCGACGAGTTACGGGGAAACACAACTCGTGGAATTTTTACTCTTTCTCAGACAACGTGACAAATTAATATTTGTTTCTTTTTCCAGAGGACGCTTCCCCTACTTTTTCTCTCTGTATGACTGAACAGCGAGGATAATTATCTATTCAGAAAACTGTGCCTCGTCAACGGGCAATCTGCTTATTCACGTATTCGACAAAAAGATACAGCCGGATCATTACTATTAACCTAATGTAGAAGATACAGCAGTCAAGGCACGGGTCATTATTCGTGCCATTATTCGTATCACTCGGGGATTGCATAATCTCTTTAAAAAAAAATGTTTATCGCACGTTGATCCTCTTTATTTTCGTTCGTGCTAGAGTTTTGCCTGTCTCCTTCGTTTTACATTATTGCGTTTACGTAATCGTGTAATTATGTAATTAATTGTATATTTTTATCGCATTTAAATATTGTACGTTGTACTTTGAGAAGGAATCTCGAAGAAAAAAAAAAAAAAAAGAAAGATTAATTGTACTTTCGTCGAAATGCAAAAAAGGGCATATTTTAATTTTGACCTGTGAATTTTAATTTGTTGTAATCTTCAAAACTGACGTGAAGTTACAACATGTTTCGTAAGCCGATGTTGAACGCTTATTTTTCTAAAGATGTAGAAACTGACGGATCGTCAATCCAATTCTTGCAATCCAATAATACTATTAGACAGATTATAAGTGTAACTTTTTACCCATGATCTTTTACTATTTTTATTTATTTATTTATTTTTGGAGATAGTAAATTAATCCTAATTTTTTCTTCAATTCAAGATTATCTGCCCACGATTGGACTTTGTTCTTAAGATTGTTCCTCGATCGCAGAAAAATTTATTCGTTTAATCTCTCGTTGCAGCGTATGATCGATCGTATCCTCATTGATTATAGAAAAAAAAAAAAAAAAAGAACCGGATTAAAAATCCGTCGTAAAATTTTCACGCGTGTCAAAAAAGAAAAAAAAAAAAAACCCACTTCTCTTCATACGTTCGCGCGCATGCCCTCCCTCCAAGTTGAAAGAACCACGAACCTCGATCCACCGCATTAGAGAGCATTAGCCGTTTAGAAATTGCACGGAGCGACAGGGTGGATGGAAAATGGCAGAGTGACGAGCAGAGTTTCGAGAACTGCGCGCGCGCGCGTGTGTGTGTGTGTGGAGAGGCACGACCGATGTGTGACCACGGGAGAGAAGTGAGTCACTGCAACGCGACCGATCGACCGGGTACCAGGTACCCAACGGCACGTTCGCCACTTTTATCGTGGAGGCATCGAAGCAATTTTCCTCGGTGCGCCATTCCCGTGCTCCGCCGTGGCGTGGAACGAGCAAAAATTAGCCGTAATGCGGACGTACCGCGGCCGATTCGTCGAAGAAACACGATCGCTCTCCCGCCTTGGACGAAAAACGCGGACGGATCGACCGGTAAAAGCAGACTTGCCGAGACAAACGCCGAGTCTTCGATCCGTGATATTACGCATACAGATGCGTCGCCACATGGAAAATCAACGAATCAACGAATTGTTACGGATATATATATATATATATATTCAACGACTTTTACTTCATACTTCATACAATTCTTTTCTCTCTCTCTCTCTCTCTCTCTCTCTCTCTCTCTCTCTCTCTCTCTCTCTCTCTCTCTCGAGCGTGGAACACTTTAGGTAAGGTAGAGCGAGCGAACGATCGATAAAGAAGATTTTAAGAACGTGTACATAAAGCGTGTATATATATATACGTAGTCGATTGACATTACATCGATTATTAACTAATGTTGGACGAAGTTAGATGACTCAGTTTTGTTAAAAAGGATCAGGAAAATCGATGAGATATCGAGGAAATATTTTTAGTTCAATTTATAATCCGCTGTATAGATATCTCTCTTTAGAACTGGGTAAATTATTAGTGAAGTGGGTGATCCCCTAGTTATTTTCATCAGCGCATCATGTTTCCTAGCGAATTTTTAATTCAATGGCCCTCGTCGGTATCGATTTGCCCCGCTTTTGTTTCACCCGTGGATGTATCGATATCCTTGTCAACAATTTATTCTACGGATTATAAGCGACAAAGGAAGAACATTATCCGAGAAAAGAATATTCTCGACAAATATATTTGGGATTGGTGTAGCAGCATTGATTGATTTCCCAAAATCAAGGTAAGGTTACAACGAAGAGAGAATTTCGTATCATTCCGAATATTAATCGTATTTTGCATTGTGTATTTCTGATAAATTCGATTTAAATGCAAATTATACCAAATAAAAATTAAATGTATCGTTCCAAATATTCAATAATGCCCTTATTAAAATTTAATCGATATCATAAAAATAATAATAATAATAATAAAGGGAATCTCTCCTTATCGAAACTTGCACACACCAATGTTTATACCGTATATTTAAATATGTTATATTTTTTACAATAAAAAAAAAAAAAAATTATATTCCAGGAACTAAAAACCATCAAACTTAACCAATTTATATCAATGATTTTTACGATCTTTGACGAACAAATGTGAGAAAATTATAAATTGTAAAACGCCCAATTAAATCAAATATTAAAATAAGATGTCTATCGACAACGTATATTTTGAATATACAAATATACGCGTAAAATCGTAAAAATTAATCTTTCGAGCTATTCGAAAAGAATCAGCAATTTTTATATATTTCCTTTAATTTTACTATTACCAGCATTATCGACCAGTGGATCTCTATTAAGCATTTATCTCGTACATTTATCTCGCCATTGATTCAACATATCGGACGGTTAATAACAAGCTTAACGCGCGAATCACCAAGCCGATTTAAAATTTGTTTGTACAACTGATGCAACTCGTCAATCAAGATACCGTCTATTTTATTGATGACTCATGGTTAAATACCTGCATTATAATTAACCGCGCCATGGCGTTACGAGATGCTCACACGGTACAAAAACCACTTTAGCAAAAACACTGCATCTATTATGCAAGGAAAAGATACATCTTATGAGTCATCAACGAGCCATCAATCATCTTGTTCAAATATTATTTCGTATCATATTTGAGAGAGAAAAAAAAAAAACTATTTTTTTCGAGAGAAAATAAAGAAGAACTCGAACACAATTTCCAACATCGATACGCCACAAGGTGAAAAAAAAAATTATTTTACGCTTTCAGGAAGAATTTTATATTGAAAGGTATTGATTGTAATAAAAAAGGAAAGAAAATTAATAATTCCGTTTAGTAGATTTTACGAGACGTCTCCTCTGTAAGTTCGAATTCGAACGGGTATGTATATATGCAGGAACGAACGTCTCGTTTACATTTTGAAAGAGAGGTCTGAATAGGTTAGGTTAGCCGCGTGCGCGCCCCGCGCTCGTTCCAAATTGAATCAATTGCCACTTATGAAATAACGGCCGGCCAAAGTTACATAAACGAGCGCGGCTATCAGGAGGAGGAACGTTGGATTACCTATCGGGTCGGCTCGGTACCATTTTCTTCTTTCACGATTGTCCTCGATCGGGCTGCGCTCACGAGGAACGCATGAAACGGCATTTTCTATGGGTTACGTAATCGGAGCTTGACATTTATTTACCTTTCCCTGCACGTTTACGCGGATACCTGCAATTGCGACTGGGTTACACAACCCTTAAATTACCAACCGAGGATAACGATCTCGCGTTGATAACGTTGTTGTACCTCAGTCAATTCAAATTCGCCCTCCCTCCAAGCCTGATCGCGTCTCGTTGACTAATTTTATTCGGTTGGTACGCCTGGATAGAAGACTTTGAAGATTAGGTTACTCAATTTCATCCAGTAACCGGAATTTCGTCGTAATTGGAATTACAGGCCAATTTTCCTCTTCCCTTCCCGCGAGTTATTCCGCGAAATCTTCGTTTTTCTTTCTTTTCCTTTTTCTATTTCAACACGGAGAAAGAAAGAAAAAAAAAAAAAAGGAAGGGAATGGATCATCCTTAAGCGGATAAAAAATCCGAGTTTTCCTCGCGATTTCCAGGAGAATCGTAATGTGAGAAGAACCTTTGGCGAATACCATCGAGGAAAATGTCAGTGTGGCGGAACGCGCGAAGGGGAATATCGTGGTTCGATCTTGAATCACGAGAGAAAGAGAGAGAGAGAGAGACGCAGCCTCTTGTCTTTCGAAATTTTCACCGAGAAAGAGAGAGAGAGAGAGAGGGTATCGAATCTCGTGGTGCATCACCCTGGAAACGGTTTCCAGCTCTTGTTCCTCGAGGCAGGTGATCCGCGCCGCGACATCCGAACGTGAAAACCGAGGCTGCTTTGCATTCCGTGGCCAAGTGAATTATGGTCGACGGGGTGCCGTGCCACTTGAAGCGGAAAGAAAACACGATCTCTCGTTACGCGTCGCTAAAGAACGAGAATAAAGAGAAGGAGTGGATGATGGAGGAACGATGGTAAGAAGAAGCACGGTCGGTAAAGAACGATCGATCGGAGAAAGATGGCGAAGACGGAAACGAGGCGAATATCTCGATGAAACAACAAAGAACGAGACGATCGAGGATCGATCTTGGCGAGCCGGTATTCATCGAACGACTTCGAAGAGAGAAGAAAAAAAAAAAAAAAGAAGGAAGAAGAGAAACAGGAAGGCGAGGAAAAAGAAGCGAAATCGTGAGACGAGCGGTAGTCGAGTTGGTAATAACCGGTGATAACCGACTAGTTCTGTGATCATTTCCCCCTGTTCGATCCGTCAGATACGCGTGTAGCGGTGAGCCGTAGAAACCGTCGCTTTTACATCGGTGTGTGAAAACATTCGAAGCTTAAGGAAACGACGATCCTCGAAACGAGCGCGGTTTTTTGTCCATGTTGTTTCGTTCGTTCCCGAGAAGTCATTACAAATAGGCTTTTTTGCTGCTCTGCACTCCTTAACCGAAATTGTTTTGTGTTTCGCTGGACTTCGAACGTCCTTTGCGTATTTCTTTATGTATTTGCAGGATTATGTATTTGAAAAATATGGAAACAATTGTCGCATGGTTTGAAGGAGAAGTCTTGAAACGATCTCCTTCCTCGATAATAACATATTCGTTCGATGGAAAATTTATTTATTTCTCTTCCAATAACGAAAAAGAAAAAGAAACGTGTTCTTCTTATTTGACGCGTACGACTCGTGCAAATTTTATTTTACTTTTTAGTCAAACGATCGAAGTAAAGAAGGTAAGAATATCGTATGATTGACAGGTAAACAGATGCAACGGAGGAAAGATTAATATAGGCATTTTAATCGACGTTTCGATAAAAATTGAGGGGAAAAGGTTTGAAACTCGAATAGCACAAGATGGAGAGGAGGCGTGGAGCAGCAACCGAAGAGAAAAGAGAGCGCGCTTAACATTCGAGCAACGTAGTAATTGGCACGTCTTGCCGAGACACCAAATGCTCTTTCGAGGTTAGAAGTGCAATGCACTGTTGCGTTCACTGCGCGCTGTGCTGCACCAGCAGAATGTTTATAACCGATGTAACGGTGTCCAAGGAAATGTCTATGAATAGGTGGAGCGTATTTTTAAAGCGCGTGATTTCGGGATGCCGAAACGATGCGACACGTTTCTCGCGTTTCGAATCATCCCAATGTCCAATCCGTTGTTTTTTCATCACAGAAGGTCAATTATTTTTCCGCGCAAAAGAAGTCATCGTGTCAACGGTTTAGCGTTTCCGGAATTTAAATTAAACGCTGTTGTTTCTCATTCATAAGAATGTGAATTATTTCAAATATATATATATATAAAATTGATCTTGATCTTCGAACAACGTGGAAGATTCCGTACAAACGAAAATTATTTTATAACGTTAATTTTATAAATGTTTGCCCGACATTCTTTGCATTAAAAAAATGTAAAAATCCACCGGCGTGAAATTCGCAACGACGAAATCCACACAGCCCTAAAGCGAACGACTGTGAGGGAAAATCGAACTTTCTCTTTTTACATATTAAATTCGAATACGTTCCGTATTTCGCTAATAAATCAAATTTGCTTCATTCGTTTACGTTCCTTACGAATTATTCGGTACGTTTGAACATTCGATCTCTCCAGACAATTTTCTCTTCGAGAGTGTGAAAATTACGAAAAGGGAAATTTCTTTGATACATTCGTGCGTTGACATGCGTATTCATGCACCACGACGATGCACCAGTTCGATAAAAGATCTTGGAGTCGAGAGAGTAACAGTTCTCACATGTAAATTCTCGTGATTTTGCAAGATACGTAACGTAAGACGTTAATTAGACGAACCTTCTTTGGTAACGAAGGAACCGAGATCGAGAATTTATTTTTCTAATTCTTTTTCGCAGTAATTATGTTAAAAAAAAAAAGAAGAAGAAGAAAAAATTACACAATCGTCAAATTATAAAATTCCTTGTTATATTTTGTAAAACGTGTATACGCTCGCAGACTAGTTAGGTAACATATTATGATCTCACGGTATGCCTAAAACGACTAACGATTTCTTGCTTATCTAATCTTAAAACGCGGGTAATTATTCGATAGAAAAGAAGCAATATTGGCAACCAACGCCACAATCGAACTTGGATCTAATTTATCCTTCGATCCTTGTTTTCCCAACAACAATTTCAATTATTCAAATATAAAAAACCTTTCTCCGAGAAACCATTCAACTTTCAAACAGCTGCGCAACGCCGTATCCCTGACAGCGAAACGGATAATTACAGCGCTTCGTTTTCAACGAGTCTGTTTCGTAAATCATATATATATATATATATATAGGAACAGGCGTATACGCGCATGCGCGGAAAGAAAAATTCACGATCTGTATCTAATTTCAACACGATGAGAGAAAGAGAGAGAGAGAGAGAAAAACCTGCACATCCGGATTTAAAATAATTCACAAACACCTGTTAAAGGAAATGGAAGCATCTTATGGTCAACCACCTTTTATTGTACAACAGGTGTAGAAAATTTCTCGAGCTCAAAAGGTAAAAAAGAATAACCAGCCCTACCTAACCAGTCGGTCCCTTGCGCTACGGTCAAACTTGCCTTGCCTCGCGTCGCCTCGCGCCGACTCAAGGCGAGAGTAGCAGTATTATTTCGAGACTCTACCTGCCACGGAGTTTTACGATGCTTACTCGCAATTATCCCCGGCACGCAAGGTTTAGAGAATGATAATAAATAAAGTTATCAATGCCTTCTTACGCAAAAGAAAGTACAATTAAGATAAACACTCGAGTATAAAATCCATCCTTTTCCTCCATTCGTGGACGAGAGAAAGAGAGAAAAGATCGAAACGTCCTCTCGACAAAACGTTCCCCGATATACGAACAATTACAAAAAAAGGGAAGAAAAGAAAGGAAACAAGCGAGGAATAGGCAACAGAAAGAGAAAAGAACGAGCGTGGCCGTTCGTTAAATTCGATTTATTCGAAGTTTTCGTATGAGGCGAGAGCATCGCGTAACTAAGGGCTCGTTTCGTGGATTCGAGCCAGTTTCATTCACTTGGCGCAATGTTCGTCGGTTGCGTAATGCAACCTCCTCCCCTCCTCCCTCGTCCATCCCAACCTGGTTTTTGCGGGCGCCGCGTGTACATGCAAATCAAGCCGAGGCTGTCTCCGGGCTCAAGATTAAGGACACAATTGTGCAACAACCGAGGGTTAGTCCGGACAAGCGTATTCGACGATACAGCGTTCGAAACAATTTTTCAATCGTTAATCGATCGAAAAATATTTCACTACGAGCGGTGTATTAATAGAGTTGTAACCTCGGCTAACGTCCAGAACAAGGATTATTCTTGCTGTTTTATTTTAGAAATAATTATTCGAGAGAAAAAAAAAAGGCGATCGTTGTTATTTTCGTCAATTTGTTCAATTCAACAAGTTCATGAAATTTTTCATTCGGGATTAAATGCAAATACTATCGAAAGGTAGCTGCCCGAGTTCTAAAACAACTCTTATCACTTATACTTTTTTGTCAGGTCAGTTCTCGGAAAATTACAATCGCGTGATCGCCGGTTTCATCCACGCCAGGAACTTTTTTCCCCCACAGCACAGCGTTGCATCGAGTTAATAAACCGGATCGAATAAGTTCCGACAATTTTTTCACAAATTACGACTTGTCACATCGTCGATTGGAACGAAACGGATATCAGTTATACGTTTCGCAAACTGTTACACGGTTTAACATAATTTAAGTTTTCGTTTGTGTCAGGGATAAAAAAAAAAAAAAGAAAATCTTCGTTTCGCATCGGTACGTTTTTTTTTTTTTTTTTTTTTTTTTTTTTTCAGGAAATGTGGCGTGACTTCCCCGTCACATCGTAAAACAGACCTTGACACGGGAGGAATTCATTTATGCTTTGTTTTCGTAAACATTTCTCTCGGTGAAGAAACAACATGGAGCTCGCCATTGCTAATAAACGCGCTCGAAACGGCGCGGGGACAACGCCATCTAGTTTAATAAAATATCTTTCCATCGCACGAGCGCCGTTTCATCATTAATCTACTCGCACCGCCGTAATCCATTTCACGCAATTGCATTTCAAAAAAAAAAAAAAAATCCTGAAAACTCGTATATATATATATATATATATATTCTAGGCGTCGTTTAATTAATCCTTAATTGTTATTGTCGAAGTATTGTCTGAAACGTGAACACAACAATTTCACAATTTTCGATGTTAACAATATACGACGCTATAAAACGTCGTTCGAGATATATAATTTCAAGTTCATAAAAATTTTTATTCCCCCATTCTTTCGGATATCTGAAATTTCCATTAGGGAGTAATTATCGTTAAGAATTAAGGGAGCAACGTTCAACTGTTAATTTACAACCATTTAAAATCGGCAATTTTGAGCCGAACGGTTAATTTATAAGCACGATTATAAAAGATGATCGTAATTAACAGGTGCAACGGTACTCTTGCCGATACCTCGTGAAATTCACGCATCACCGGCCAAACACCTGCAAAGATCCTCGAGGAATTAGAAACTGCGTTTTCGTAACAAGGAACGGACGACGTTTCGCGAACATGGATACGTTTCTCTTCCCTCGTGAGAGAATGAAAGGATACGTACGAAATCAGCCGTGAGAAAAGAGCTTCCTTCTGTTTTCACCTCTAACGAATCGTATTCGAATTATCTTATCCAGCCAAGCTTTTCAACTTCTTGTCATTGCTTTTATCATTTTTAAGAAATTCGAACATATGTATACAAAGAACGTTTGTACGTACGTCAACAAATTCGAAATTATTTCGAGTCTGTTTTATTCATTAGCATCTTTCAAATTTTTTTTTTTTTTTCACTCTTCATTGGCCGAGTCACTTAACTTCGAGCCCCTTATAATCGAAGTAATTCGAAGCCATTTTACCAATCTGAACTTGTTACTTCGCTTCACTTCACTTCAAATGTCCTCTAGAGTTTCAAACGAAGTTCAGGTTTCGACCGATTGTTAACGGCGAAATCGCTAAGTGCCATTATTTATTCTTAATTCTATCCAAACGAAGGCAACGCTAGAGAGAGATACAATTTTTCTATTCAACCTTCTTCCACTACTTCTTTTCAATGGCCTCTACGTTAGATTGTACCATTCGATCACGAGTGACCTCGATGGCGATCAATGACGAATTCAACCGACTCTTTTCGCTCGAAAAACGCTTAAAAAAATTATTTCGTTGTTACATATCATACGGTGACGAGTCATCGTTCACGTAGATTCACGTTAATTCGCATCGACTCTATTTTCTTCTTCTTCTTCTTCTTCTTCTTCTTCCGAAATTCACGTTTAGAAACAATGGTGAACGATTTTATCGTTAAATTTGATCGCCGGTTAATTCACGCTAGGACCTTGACGTTTTTTTTTTATATTCACCTTCTTCGAAAGAAACCTGTGCAATATCAAAGCTGCTTTGTGTTCCTACAAGCTCAGCACAAGTCTCTACAATACGAAGTGAAAATGTTCGTGATACGATATCTCCCTCCACCCTTGCACCACAATTCAATCGAGACGAGATTTTCTTTCCTCGCGATATAGCAATTGATAAAGCAAAACGGCTTGTAAAACACCGCAAAAACACCGCCGATTTCGCCGAGTACAGTGGCAGAGGATAGACTTACGTATCGCTAGGATTGAAGTCGATATACGGATATGTAAGCGATAACGAGTACGGCCTTGTATATGCTTACGCCGAACGATTAAGTCCGAGGACTCGTTATACGAATATATATGATAACGACAATTGGCCTTGTCGTTTATGCCTGGTCATGTATTAAGCAAAAAAAAAAAAAAAGAAGTACGCACGTATCTTGGAACAATAAAAGAATCTAACTTTGGAGAATTTTCGCACCATGCGAGACGATTGGTTAATTAAACGAGCAAAAATATATATCGAGCTTTATCTATCAAGTACCGACCTCTACCTCTGTCTCGTTTCGTCTAACACGAGTTTAAATAAACTTATAAACTGATAAATCTTCGATATTTTTCCAATCTCCACTTGCTTTTAGAGAATTTAGAGAACTCGAAATGCCAACAGATGCGACAAATCGAGACGAAAAATTTCTCGGATATCGAACGAACAGAATCGTACGCGAATAATACGCGAGAACTATTTACACGGAGCGATTAAACAAAAGCGAACCGTTACATAAGCTTCGAACGTGGCGTTGGTAACTAAAAATCATTACGGAAATCCACGTCATTGCTAGAATCAACGATTTCGCAGCAGCAGCAGCGCCCGCGTTTTGCTCGCGCGATCGAACCCGCGAGTGCTTGGACGTTGGAACGCCCTCTCGCGCCTGCGCAATTCGAGGATGCGCTAATTTCGAAAACGAGGTGTAACGCGCAGGCTTCAACGGTAAACTTTAAAGGAGAAAGAAAAATCGTAGATGCGATAGTTTTGCGTTTCGTGACATAGAGCTATGCTGATTATTCACGATATGTGCACCAATAATATCCGATTTAATACATCTGCAAGTATTTAATTCTATTTTTCCGTTCTATATATATATATATATATGCATATATACTGATTCTAGTGAATTACACTAGATTTTTGAATAGAGATCTTTTCATCAGAGACATCGCGTGGTAGAAAGTAATATTAATAAGTAACCTGTTAGACAAGATATGATTTTTTATATTATATTTTCGTTGATTAAAGTATTGTTATATCGTCGAAGAAGAGTATAATCTTGTGTGTTCCTTGTTTTTCGTACGGAATGAGAATGTTTATTCTTTGTATATTTGATTACCCGTCAAATATTGATAGAAACGACGTTGAAAGAATTTCTTTTAAATAATCTATTTATTTACGAGATATCAAGAACGATCGTGAACGTTCTTAAATGTGATGCAAATTTTCTGTATGAGAGTTTTTAACATTGATAAATTCGAAATTTAACATATATTTTTTTAAAATTAAAAGATTCGCATTGGAGAATATTATCAATGAATTGAATTATATTAGGATGAATTGAACTAATTACAAATATTAATGGATCAGAGTATGACTTACAGGTCAATCAATCAAGATATTTTTATTTAATGAAAACAAATAAACCTTGTCCTTCCTTTCGTAATATTCTTTTCATAATATTTTTATTTATAAAATTTTAAAGACAACGGTTCGTACTTAAATTATGTTTGTGTTGAGCTTTTCCATTAAAATTATATGAATGTTTTAAAATCATTTTTTTACAATTTCTTTTAAAGACAGAAGTGACCATTTCTATTCATAATATAATTCAGAATTACGATTGCAGTATTATAAAACATTCTCGCCTTTTGAAATCTTTTGCTTTTATTGACTATTATTTCAATCCTTTCTATGCTTCAAATTTCTCAATAATACTCGATAATACTTTCACACAGTTTGAGATGGAATTATTCACAATACAATGCATTTATTAAATTTAAAAAATCTATTTTATCCAGGAATTTATCGAAATTACAAAAATAACTATAAAATTCTAATAGCATGAGCATCAACCGATTTGTCCAGAATTGTTTCAAAAATATCTTCAATTAAACTTTGAGAAATTATTTTTCTCAATTTGATTAATAATTGTTTGCGAATTTGTTTTTTTTTATCCGTGAGATTGGAATTAAAAATAACAGACAGATAATGACCGACATATAAATAATTTTTTTTTTTCACTAAATGCAACAAAGACCAAGTAAAGATAAAAAAAAAAAATTTGCGAATGATCAGTTTTTTAACTTTTGTTGATAAGTACAAAAGTACAAAAATATCTCATTCGGTTTCATATTTGATATAAAAAAATGTATATCACACAAAGCCAAAAAATATTCTTACTTTAATTAGCTCGTTGAATTTTACAGAAATATATCTTGTTCACATGTAAAATGGACAATACTCGAATAACAATATTTTAATCGTGTTTGCATGTTAACATCAGTTCCGTGTACAATATTCGCTACAATAATCAATAGCTACTAGTATTAAAACACGCAACAATCATAATCATAATAATTCCACTCGTGCAGAAATATTCTACATTTTAGTTAAATCGATAGTCTTTATTCTTTGTATCGTATTAATTGAAAAAAAAAAAAAATAATTAATAAATGAAAATCAAATAGGAAAGCCGATAAATTTTCCAAAATACTTACTTAATAATCAAAAAAATATATACTTTAATATTACAATTAATATACAGTTCTTTTTCTTACAATCCGTAAGTTTGTAATCAAGCGACTACAATGAACAAATAATCTTTAAATGAATATCAAACTGAAAATGTTTTCAATAAAAAATAAAAAAAAAAAATTGATAAATGTTAATTAACGTACGTATGAAAACAGTTGTAATAAAGCTAAGTAGCTAATAGCTGCGTAAGACCCATGAGAGAGAGAGAGAGAGAGAGAGAGAGAGAGACGAAGGAAGTTTCGTCTCTCGTTTGCTCTTCCCACTTCTCCCACACCCCGGTCAATGATCAAGTATATAAGTGCGTATAGGTACATACATACGACGTACACGTATATGCGCATAATAATGCGCAGTAGCATAGATGCTGTTGACCTTGCGTTAAAAGCGCTGTCGAATTCGTGTTCACCGATCTCTCTCCCATTCCCTGTCGCGTTTTGCACGAACGCCAAAATTCCTCGGCAAGGATATAAACGGTTAGCACGTCAGACGATGTCTGAATGCGTAAAGGGGACGATAGATTCAGGCATTAATAGCTTTTAGAACGGACGGTGTACATACACGATGTTTCGCTTAGGAGTTCGTAAGAGACGTGAATTGGTGAATTACGCGTTAAGCAACGCATCAGGGATAGATCTTGCGTATAGTAGATATCTGTATTTGGAAAAGCATGGAAAAATGTTTAAGGGAGGTCTCGTCTACGAGACATTTCGCACGATTGTGTAATGTATTCGCGTAGAAAGCAAGGATATTATTAGAAACGTAATGCGCAGTTTTTCTACCTTTTGCAATAGCTTGATCGTTTAATCGATTCTCACATACCATATTGAGAACTGTGTCTCTGCCTTAGGTAGGCTTTTAAAGTAAAGGGGAGATACTCTTGAAAACAAGCGCATAAATGTTACCTTTAAAAACGTAATCATTCGAGAAATGGGTGAACTTTGTCAGGCATAGGTCTCAACTTTGTCTGGACTAGGTTAGAGGGAAAACTCAAATTGAAGTTGCAATATTGCGAATAATTTACGATATGTCACGCTATGTTATATTCCCTATATATTTCGTTGTTTCGTAACGTTCCCTCAACCTTAAGGTCTATTAAAGGAGCTCGGTACACTATGTTTCCCCTATTGATATACCAGAAGCGATCTAACAACTTTGAAAATCCGTACACGGTACACGCCTTACATATAATCATATACATCTATTCAACGAGAGAGAAAGAGAGAGAGAGAGAGAGAGAGAGAGAGAGACAAAACTCGAGCAAACAGAAATGTCATGGCACCTCGATAAATCGACGCCTTGAGAGCCGGATATGCACGTTTATCGAATACGATACGCCTAGTGAGATCCGTTTGAAGCAGTTGGCTTTTGTACGACATGTTCTTTCAACTTCTAGTATTCCCATTAACCTTCAATTGGTATCTTTGTAGTGAATCGAGGAGAATTTCGATTAAGTTGTTTAACCTTTAAATATTTCAATATGTATTTTGTCCTTTAAATTAGATAATATTGCTTAATTAATAATTGTAAAAATTTTATTTTTAAGTCTTTGGAATGTTTTTTTTTTTAATTTGGTGATCTTTTATTCGTTAATTAAATTAAAAGAAAATTTATATTATGTATAGTATAAAAATTATTAAAATAAAGACATAAATTGCTTTCTTTTTTCAATACAATCAACGATTATATGATATCTTGATAAACAAATTTTTATATATATATATCAAATATTTTAAAAATGAAACAAAATAAAAAGCAATACTTTTTAACTTGGATAGTTTTCAATTACAATAATAATAAAAGAAAAGGAAAGAAGAGGAAAAAGAAACAAATAAAATTAACATCATATTAGTATCAGCGAGCGTTACCCTTTCCATTGAAAGAATTCATTGTATTTTCTCTCGTTATTCATTCCAAAGTGTATGGTGGAAGCGCGTCGTGAAATAAATCATGGTTTCGAGAAGATTCCACGGAAGTTCGGGGAATGAACCTGGGCGATTGAAAAACGGCGAGATTTTCGTGATAGCTGCCACTTTGCTCTCTTGCCGATGGAATAAGTGTGTCACGGCCAGCCGGTAGTAGGAACGACGCTCGTTCAGTCGAGCCAGGAAAGCTTCTGTACCGATATACACGACCGAAAGGTGAGTGTACAGCAAAATGCTGCCTTTGTACGTGTACACTAGCATCCTCTGTATATGCTACGTGTGCACGCGGAGAACACAGACACATAAGCAACTATTCTATATAGAAGTAATACATAGCAAAAGCCGTTGCAGGTGGAGGAGGTTATTACGATCATCGCCTCTCTCTGTCTTCCTTCCCCTCCTGCGTCGGTTCGTCTTTCTCACGCTCGTTTCTCGACTCGCTCTCTCAACGTACCAGACTCATTTAACCTTTACGAGCTCGAATACGATAAAGAAGGAAAGAGAAGGAGAAGAGGACTCTGTACTAGAAAGAGACTAGAAGCAAGGTAGAAAAGGATCGGTCGAGAGTTGACCCTAGTCATCGCACAAAACATTTCAACGAATTAGAAATCTGCGAAGAATTTTGCATTTCTGGAAAAATCGTATGCGCGCATCAAGCAGCGGAAATGGAGGAACAAAGAGAAACCTGGGAGTTATTTATATAGGTGATACGTGCTCGGAAAACATCGAAAACTTATCGTATAAACTAAACGTGCTATAAATGAAATTCGGGTGTTACGTGCGTCAAGAGTGTTGAAATATATATATATTGACATAAAATTTAAAATACATCTTTATAAGAAATATCGTTGTTGAATCAATACGATTATATCTTGTTTTTATATTCTCAATTTTTTGATCCAGTTATTTCGCAATATCTTTGATAAAGAAATTTCATATCGATATTTTCTTCGAACGATTTATAGAATCTCTCTATCGCGCAGCAGAGAAACGAACGATTAATTTAACTTTATCGTTTAGCGATCGACTTCCTACACACGTCAGCTTTTTCCAACTCGAACAAGGATATCATGCTGAGAGTTTCTCTCGTTAAGGGGCGTATACGAGATCGGGCGACACGGTAGTCCTACACCGGCGTTCCTTATGAATATTTATTGTTCGAGAGACCCGATTGTACACTTTCTTCCGTATCCACGCGTTTATTCCGCAGCAATCATACGTGGCCGCCTTCGTTCTGTTTGTCGGTTTTCTCCTCCGTACAAAGAGTGGCTCGACGACAAGAAGGTGAACGAGGCAGCAACAGTAGAATTGCGGAGGTGTGGCGGAGGCAAAGGAGTCGTTGAACTACAAAACAACAGACGTAGACGACCGGCCTAAAAACGCTACAGGAAGAGGCGGTCTCTCGATTTGTCTCGCTCTTATGACTACTAATTGCCTCTTACTTTTTTAACCTCTTCTTATCAGAGAAGAGACAATCGAATGATGGAATAATATTAAAAACGTAAATATTTGAAAAGAAATATCTGTTCTATCCGAAGTGACTGCATAAAAGGTTAACATTAAACAAGATAATCCTTTTTAAATCCTTAAACGTTCTCCGAATATACAATTGTCGACATGTACAATTCTGTCATATATTAAAGAGATATATATCTGGGATTTATACAAGTCAAACAAAAGGTCAAACAAATCAAGTTACAAATACTGACAAGTATACATAATACATAATCTCGTATCTATTAGTTATTAATACATCCAAACATATTTTACTATTGTTTTATCGTATTTAATTGTATTCATAATTGTGTCAATTTTCATTATTAGGATGCATATATGTCTATGTAATGTCTCTCCTCTTTCTCGTATGCAATTTCGTGTGTGTAATATTTCTGCGCGTAAACGAACAACACTCGGAAATAAATTCGAGAAAACATTGGCAGGAGGAAGTGTAATTTAGGACAGGCGAGTTCATTCCGTCAAGAGCCGGCTGTTTTAATGCAATTTAAGTTTAAGCGTCGTTATTTATGAATGACAAGCCGAGAAACAGTCGAGTTTCCATTGGGATAGGTGTACCACTAATACAACGCTCAAGCAGCGTGGGTCGTCTTATTTCGCTTTCTCTAAATATGCATACGCACGCGTGTATAATTGCGAAACTTCTGAATGAATCTGAATTCCTTCGCGAAATTGTGTAACCCACGAGACCGTCGTGGAAGCAAATCGATCCACGAAGAAAGACGGATCGAGACTGGAGAGCCAGAAATGAAACGGAATATCCCTGAGCCTTTAAATTGAAATATTGTCTTTCCGTGTTACATCAACGCTAAATAATAATTGCCGTATCGTAGTTCATACGTGTGCCAGTTTCAATCGTGCCACAAGGCTAACGGCGCTGACATCGTATTCGCGTTTGAATAGACAATAAAAACGCATAAACGGGAACGTTACCACCGTGGACGGCCGACGGTGGAAGAGAACGATGTCTCTACACTATTGTCCCATTAATATGCGAAGAAAACGTGCCTCGCGTCCTCGATAGAAAATCGATGCATCCGAAATCTATGTTTAACCACGATAATTTCGCCTCCAATTTCGTTATACCACCTGCCACCGTTTTTGTTCCCGTCGCACGATATTAAACTTTAAAACCAAGCTATCCATCTTCGACCGGTTGGCTTCTTTCTTAACAGTTTGCAAATAGAAATGAGAACGCTGCGTTCTCCTCGTACGGGCTGAATCTGTCACGACCTCTCCCTTCCAATAACAATTCCTCCACCGTAAAATTTAATTACGAAAATAAGACGCACAATCTCCTCCTTTTCTCTTTTCTTGCAAATTTCTACAACTTTACGCTACCTTCGTTTCTCTTCTAACAATTTCTAATTACCATCGAATCTTTTTAACGGAATTCTTAAGATCTGTTAGCAACGTTTTCTTCGTTTTTACGAGCTTTCTCTCGGGCCAGTTTGTTCTACTTTGACACAGCATCTCTTTTTATTTGCATATAGAGATTATGCAAAGAACTTTCCAGCTAACGAAATGTTACTTCGGCTGGAAAAAAAAAAAAAAAAAAAAAAGAAGGAATAAAATAAGGAATGAAAATGCTGGTTCATTGATCGATTATTAGGATTATTCATAGATGTTGACGTAACTTTGCTTTGCTTTTAGACCGGCTTTCGTTAGATATTTATAATAATCACGGATTCATTTCGAATTCTCTCGATACGCACACGATTTTCTCCGTCCTAGAAAACGATAGATTAGAATAATGACGTAAGTAGCGTGTTTGCATCGCAAATGATTCATTAAAATTATTTCTATTCCATTGTTATTCATTTTCCTCGAAATCTATCCAAATTTCGTTCGACAATTCTCCTGCCAATGGGAACACGCTGTTGAAAACGCTCGATGTGCATTTATTCATCAAGTATAGACAAAAAAACATAATCGCAAATCGACGATAATCTAACCTCTATATCTAATCTTAAAATCGAATGAAAACATCGAGACGAAAAAAGAAAAGAAAAGAAAATATAATGCCAAAGATTCGACGCGATATTTTCTCGAACGGCCGTTTCTCGAAGCCCCATTTTCGAAGGATTCTCCGCTATAAGGTGGTTTTCTCGAACGTTAGATGTTATATATACGCGTGTATATGGACAAGGGGTTGCAATGCCTCGTGTGACGCAGCAGCAGCAACGAACGAAGGGTGGGGACCTTGGCGTGTATGTGCGCCTTCTCCCTACCGTGTATATAATGCCCCTCCTCCCTACCTCTCTCCGTCCCTTCACCCCCTCTCGCCCGGCCGCCCACCATCCAACTCTCCCCATCGCCCCTATTCTCCCCACCGATATTCACTCTCGGCGCCCCTCGGTATATCCCAGCGACGTTGCCGGGTGTTACATAATAGCCATGCACCGTTGCCAGTTTTCTATAGACGGCATGCAACGTTGCCATCTTGAACCGGTGTACCATGTCGGGTACGGTCTGCCTCTGCCTGTTTGCCTGTCTTGCCTGCCTGCTTCTCTACCTACCTATCTACCCACCAGAATCTGGCTAAGCTCACGTTAAACCAGCACTTTTCAGACACTCTAAAACGGTCTTCTTTAAAAATTAAGAAAAATAAAAACATAGAGTAACGTCGAATAATTTCCATCCATTTCGATGCGTGACTTTAATATCGTTGAAAGTTGGTATTATTAGCGATTCTATGTTTGAGAAATTTTCTATAGAAAGAACGATTACCGAGAAAGACTTAGACACAATGTGAATAGCATATTGGATGATAGATACTGAACTTGGAATGTATATATATATATATATATCGTGCACATCAATCGAAATCGATATTATACTAGTTTTTACTGTATAAAGTGTCACAAGCGTTGTTACTTAATTTTAAAGAATGTTCGAGGTTTCGTTTTATTAGAAATTGCATTTATTGATTAACTATTTATATGCGCTTGTGAAAAGTCGATGTCAAGACTTGTGCTTTTATATTAGCGAAAAGGTGTTTGCCTGGCTCCTGACCGATCTATTATGGCTATTCCCTTTGTCCCTGAGAACTTAGGCCCTACCCTAGTCCGGATGTCTCGGGCTGGTTCCGGATCTCGGATTACCAGACCCCTCGAGGCGTTTCAAACGGAGCCTCGCTCTACTTATTCCATGCTTGAAAAATATCAACTGAATGTGGTGAGAAAGATTCCTTTGTTCTTTATTAACCTCGTGGCTCCGTTACGCATTAATTTTGCATTAGATACGTTGCACAAGAAACATAACCGTTCATCATTTTTAGTTTTAACTGCTGCTCCATCGATAAAATAAAATAAACCAAATATTTTTGCAAAAAATGCAAGATGTGATTTAGAAGAAAGAGTATATCTCTTTATTTCTTAGTCTACGATATATTCTTCTCTATCAAAAAATTGTCTATAAAATATTCAAAAATTATCATCATCTTTAAAATAAATAAATTTGTAAAATACGCCATATATTTTAAAAAAGAATTTAAAATCTATATATCTATAGAAAAGATACAACATATGTATGTGTATTATATATATATAGCATATATATATATATATCCTTTGTTGGAAGAATATGTTATATATGCGATACAATTATGTCGGCATGGGGCCCGTGAAGAGGGATTATTTTTGAATCCGAAGGTAGGGCCTTGAAATCTACAAAAACGCACGTTCTGACTGGCCCCAAGATGAAAGCGAGGTTGCCAATTTTATCGTGGTGCGCACTACCGACAACGTCGCTGCAAACTCTATCGATTCCAGATCTACAATTTCTCGTGAGCCCTCTGGGTCACTCGAGCACGTTTCCGTGGTATGGTACGTGACTATAAAAACCATTACGTCCATTATCAAAAGTTGCGATAAAAATAAAAGAATTATCATATTCTCCTCAGGTATTTATCTCATGAGAATACTTGTTACTTTATACCGAACATGCCAGTACCGCCTCGGACTTCATAAAGCATTCTATTAATATCGGACAACGGAACGAAATGTTCTACATTCTGCAAGGGGAGAAGAAAAGAAAGTTTCGCGAGCAGGTGTTTCGATTATACGACCACTTTTGGAAGAGCTATGAGGATATGGAGTCGTAAAAAATAAACACCAGGTAGAGGGAATTGGGAGGGAAAAGAAGCGCAAAATGGATGAAGAGGAATCTAGAGACAAAAACATATTACGATGACTCGAGAAATTTTTGGGCAAAATATAAAAAAACGATCAGGAATGCTTCTTACGTAACAAGTTTGTTACAAAGTATCCTAGTGCGATTTAATTATAATTATTTATCGATTCTTTCATGAAATATGATTACAAACAAAATATAAAACAATTCTAAAAATATATTGTACCGTTATTTGTGAATACTGCATACTTTAAAGAAAAATGGGGGCACTCGCGTTTAACAACTATTAAACAGGGTCACTGAACGGTATATTTGCTCCATTCGATTTTATGCTACCGAACAACGCATGAACCAGAAAGAACGATTGCAGAAAATTCTTGAAAATCGATTCTGAATTAAAAAATATTTCTAATATATAGCATTTTAATTGATTACTTAATCAAATTAACATAATTTAAATAATCAATTAAAATGAATGACATATTTGAATATTTGTATACTTTCGTTGCAGAAACTATGTTTTATTTATAAAAGTTTCTTTTTATCTATTATAAAATATCTCAAAAATTTATAAAATTTCAACAGATATAAATTCTAAATTTATTTCTAAATTTATATTGTTAAAATGTGCAAATATATTAAAGCATTGAAAACTTTAATAATAAATCATTTTTATCATTCCAAAAGAGAAATTCTGAAATTTATCATTATCCTTACGATAATGAATAGATGATTTTTCGATTTTCTAATTTCGAATATTGTATTTAACTTATTGATAAAATAATATTCATAAATATCGTATAAGCGTAGCAGAAGCAAGAAAAAGTTGGGAATCACTGTAAATTTCAGTCAATGTTTTTGACATGAATCGTACGCCTCCTTCTTGAACTCGCCGTCTTAGCCGGTGAAAGTCGCATGTTCTATATGACCAAGAGCCCTTGGAAAACATACAACGAAGTATATACATGTGTGTATTTACACATGTACAATACATATTTCGTAGCATAATACAGAGACATGTATAGACTGCATTATTATAAAATATTAGACACACTTAACGCATTTATAAATTATTTGAATTAATAAGAAATATCAGATCGATTTTTTTGTATATTTATAAAATATTTCTCCTATAAAAATAAAGTACAAAAAAATATTTTTTAAAATTTTCTTGATAAATTTTGCATATAGAATGGAAAAAAAAATAATACATAAATAATAAATATATTTTCTAAAATATTATTATTACAATATTATTTTGATCTTTATTCACATCTATAAATTTAGAATAATAAATATGTACACAATATGTGTACTAGTTTTTATCATTCACTCACGAGAATCTATGTATCTTAAAATAAAAAAATATAAAGCACTAAATTATTCTTACAAATGATTGCCACAAATTATTATATTTTTTAAAAAAACAAGACAAACTTTATCGACACTTGGAAAGAAAAAAACTCTGTATCAAGATTGTCCGAACAGCGGATGAGCGACCAACTAGTATACGAGTTCGCAGAACGATGATCGAGGCAAGTATACGGAGTGCTCCGTTTACCAAGCTGCCAACTCTGTCGCTTTGCTGTGCGAGAGGGTAAAAGATGCGATGTTGTCGGGCCAACAACACGTAAACGACCGGCACAACATGGCAACGTCGCGAAACGAGAGACACGCTGTGAACCACGAAGGAGAAGGCAACGTAGTCGTTTCGGTTTGAAACGCAATGCCGGCCGCTTGCCAGATACCGTAACAGGGTCGACGGATGAAGAAATTTGGCGGTATCGGCTTCTTCATGCAGGTGTTCATCGAGGAGACCTCGAGATCTGAAATCTAAAAAATTCTTTGCGGCAAAATATCCCTAATCTAAGGAAATCTACAATATTCTTAATACCAATATCTTTTTATTGATATTTTATGCAGAAATATTGTAAAATATAAAGAATATCGTAAAAGAAATATCAAAATTTATTTTATAATTCAAAAAGAGGAACGAAAATAATTGATATGATTATCTTCTTAATCAAGATTAAAATATAGTACATTTGAACACGTACAATATTCAAATAATATAAGAAAAATGTGGTAAGAAAAATGAATTATACAATACTTTAAAATCAAATATAACATTTTCTTGCCATTTTTGCAATTATTTTATAGGAGTCACAATGCAATTAACTACATCTCTAGTGGCGCAATGCGTCAAGAGAACGTTCCGATTAATTGTTCGATCTTCGACCTCGTGTATTTATTTACGTTGAACTGATATGAAATGGAATTTCTCGAGCTTTACAAAAAAAGAGACTTTAACCAAATTTAAAATTAATTTAAAGATATTCATTATATTGTTTTTCATGTTTCATTATATTCTGATTTTATGAGAATTTTATTAAACCTATATTACCGACTAAATCATTTCTTTTGTATTTTATAAAAACAAATCATTTTTCTCTTTTTTTTTTTTTTGAAATATAACAAAATACGATTCATTTATGGCATGGTTCGACAAAGAAATAAAGAATTCGATTGTCGCTATAAGGAACAACACTCACACAAGGAAACGATCCCTGTGCACATAGATGCTATGTAACTCGGATACATATTTGTGACAGCTCATATATCATTGTAGGTGCACTAACACAAGAAAAGACGTGTGACTGGAGGTTGTCGGAGAGTCGAAGGTTTTCGGATGGGTGACGTCGAGTGGAACACGAGGACGAGGCGCAGAGGAAAGGTGGGGTGAGCATGGGGTGCAGGGGCGCGGTACAGTATAGAGTGGGGAGAGATGGGGCAGAGTTGGGCTGGAGAAGGGGAGGTGGTCGACCACGCGCGATCAATATAACAAAATACGCCGGCAACCCGCACGTACATACATGTACGCGTGCGCGCACACACGTATATTTTCAAGCATTCTGTCAATACATCGACTTATACATGCACCTATACGCATACACACACGTATAAATTGTAAATATAATCTAAACGTGCACACAATCTCGCAAGTTGAGTGCGTATATATACGTATATGTGTATGAAAGCTGCGCATACTCTTATCTCCGTGTGACCATAAATTGCAAACGCGATACGTGTGCATATTACTTGTGCACAGCCATATATACGTATGCACACTCGATGGAAACAGTTATATCTCGCGTGTAACAAACGCAGAGAAATTCGAAGGTACATCATGTGCCATGCGTGTATATATGAAGAAAATATACGTTTAAATAAGTGGGTAAAACGCATTGTACGAATACGTTGCACATGCCGTACGCAGAAGAATGTAAGTACCGGACGTGCGTTTCAAAATGTATCTTTGGAATCAGAATTCCTAACTTCATGCAAGGAAACAGTCCAAAGAATCAAAATCTAATAAATTTCTTATTAGATTAAGTATCATTTTAAATCGTTTTCGTAAAATATAGCTACAATAATTTTTAAAATATTTAACGTGAAGAATATAATATAATAATATTTAAAGTGATTATTATATACATGCAACTAAATGTGTAAAATATATTTTGAATATTGAATTTATATACGTAAATATTTAAAAAAGTGAATAAATAATTGTAAATTTTTATATTGAGTATATGTACATCTTAGATTGTATAATATAATTAAAATATTTTTGTGTTTTTTTAAAATATTAAATTTGAGTTCAGAAGAGTATTGTCTATAATCTATATTTATAAAATTAAATTATTTTAATAATTTAATAAAACTTTATAAATAAGAAATTTTATATATATATAGTTAAAATGTCACAATTTTTAGCAATTTTCTAAATAAAAATCTATATATATTTTTCAAAAAAATTTTAAAATTATATATAAAATAAAAATAATTTGAATATTATGCATTCTTTATACACATATTATATTTATAAATATAATATTTTAAAAACGTTTTTTATAATTGTAAAAAAAAATCCAAATATTATAAATAAAGTAAAAAATTACAAACAAAAAGAAAATATGATGGATAAAAAAAACTATATTAGATAAAATTTTATCATTAAATAATATTTAGTATGTCTTCATTAAAATATAAAAATATATAAATATTAATAATTACAAATATAAATATATATATATATATATAAAACAGAAATCTTAAATTAAATTATCATTTTAAATGTATTAAACAACTTTTTCATAAATATTCTAAGACATATCTCATTGCTTATCATACTCATTGCTTTCGAGAAACGAGAGGTCAACGGCGTAACGACGCCACCCGCCATTTTAAGGACGAACCTTTAAGGCCTATAACGCATGGTAGATGACTGTAAGAATGAAGCCAGTGTATAAATGAAGTATCGCCAGCTGGCACGTAAAATGTAGCGCCACGAGCAATGCGAATATTCAGTAACGTGTACGTTTATAGAAGAAAAATTAATGACACAATAAAAATTAGAATCCATATTGAAAACATCGAAAATCCATTTCGATGTTTGAAAAGATTCTTTTTTTATTACCAAAAATTAATCGATATCATACTATATCATTTTATTCAATATATTTATATATTATATATTTCAATATATTAATTATTGTAAATCCGAAAACAGAATTTGTTAAGTTCAAAAGCACTATGAACTTATAAAAACATTCTTCACATTTTTCAGTATTTTATAAGTATTTTATAAGTAAATTGATAAAATATCTTAAAACAATTGTATGTTCCAAATGTGAAAAAACGTATGATATAATTATAGTATAATTAATTTACGATGTAATTATGAATAAAGACGATTTTCGATCTTCAACTCGATATTTTTTATAATTTCCTAAAACTCTTAAGAAATATTATAATATAAAAATTATTGAAATAAATAATATTATATTATATATTATATAATATTATATTTGAATTATTATTGTAGTAAAATTTTCTATTCATGTAACGAAATGTATTCATATTTATAAGAATTCAAAATTTATAAGAATTATACACATTTTTTTTGAAAATAAATAATTACTTAAAATAATTATATTGATTTTATTTACGAAAAACATTTTTCATTTTTCTTTCTTTTTCTTTTTATTTTAGACTTTTGGATATCCGAAAGTTGAGCGCCACTGTGCCACGTCACCGTTAGTTTTCACTTCTGTTTTCCTGCTTCGATCTCTGCTCTTTAACAATTCTACTTGTATTTTAAGTGCATTTCTATTTTATATATTATATAATATTACATATAATTATATGCAAAAGTAAATATTTTTAATAATATATTACAAAACAAAAAATTTTTTAGAAAATAAAATTGAAATGATTAATAAATTTAATATTCTCAGTCTTATTCTTTTAAAATATGATAAGTTTATAAAATAGGCTAAAACAATATTTAAAGCAAAATACAAAAAAGGACACAAAAAAATATTTTACTCAATAAAATTGACAATTAATAAAAGAATATTAATAAAATGTTTTCAAGTTCATGTAATAATGTTATATGATAAAGTAGAAAAATCAAAATAAATTTTTCTTAATAAAATTATATTCGATAATTACGATATAATGAACGATATAATAGAGATTAAACAATTATTATTTTTTGAGAGATTTATATTATTTATAAAATTATTTATCCAAATATTAAACTCGCATTTTTATTCCAATGATATTTTATGAAATATTTTAATATCTTATTTTTTTTTTTACGATTTTAATAAAGCAAAAATTTTAAATAAATAATGTATAATAATAATAATAATTAATACATTACAAAAAATTCTTTTATAGTAAAATTTTTAAGTTATTTTGACTTTTTTTTTCTTTTTGAATATATGAAAAATATATCCTGCTTGAGGATCCACAGTTTGAGTACCGCTGTCGAACAATAACTTCGTGCCGCTGCGAGCTCTCAAAATGGCTGTCCTCAGCTATTATTACTTCGGGGAAAAAACAAATGACGGCGCGCTCACGCTACGAGAGGAGAGACAGAGCCAAGGCTCTTCTTCGTATACGCACGCCTTGTCGTGTGTGTATGTGAAGTGTGGGTGTGTACATATGCGTGCAGGATCCTCGATCTACGTACAGACTTAAAAACATCAAGGTACACCTTACGCGTGTTCCTGAATTCCGATTCTATCAAACTGATAATACCACTCCTTTGTTACAGACACGGAAAAAAAAATAATAAATAACAAACAGATTTGTGCGACATTCCTTTATGATTGTTCATTTACCGGTCGTGAAACATTGTATACAACGCTATAGAAATTCCAGCTTGGCTAGAATCGACAGTTTTAAAGTCTGGCAGACGCTACTAGCGAAAGAAATGATCATATAATCATAAAATTTTCGACAAAATTATATTTGATCGTATTTAGACGGTGATAATAATAACGATTTTTCTATTTTTTGTTCTTAAATGTATTTGTATATATTTTTTTTTTTCAATCGATTTATTCTAGAACTAACGATTCTGAGTATAAGTCTAAATATTTCTAGTCGGTAAATTTTATCACACATCTCAAAGTTCATGTTCTCTGATATCTGAGGGAAATAGGTATACGAATAAATAAATAAATAAATAAATAAATAAATAAATAAATAAATAAATAAATAAATAGAAAAATAAATAAAATTTTTTAATATTTTAAATAATATAACTAAGAAATGTCAATAACACAATAAACTAAGATAATATTTGAATTGATATATGTATGTATAGTTATGTAAGATTGTCTTTTTGTCAGAAGGCAAGAAGACGATATAAAAGAAAAAAAGTTCACTCACCGTTTGAAATGCTCTCGTATACGATCCTCTCGGATGTTTTCCGGCAGATTTCCAACCCACAAGTGACGTGTCTCTCTAACCATTTTGCTCCGAACTCTTCATTTGGGATCGGATGTTGTGGTATCGTTTGGCGGCACTGTACAACGACACACAACTTCGCCCGACGCTAATCACGGCACACTCTCACCACACCACCGATATTCAATACCGCCAGCAGGTCGGCTAAAAGAAACTTCTTTTCTCTTTGCCGGATTTTTTGCAATCGGTGTTTACTTGTTTCGCGACAAATCAATAAGTAAATAATAGATTCGATATGACACAAATGATATTTCTTATTCAATTCACGAGAAGAAACTTTCTCATGTATAGCTCGCGATACACACGCGACAAGAAACGAAGAAACCGTTACATGTATTCCACGACGAAGAAAGGAGCTTCCTCCCACTTCGACACTCCCAATTTAATCACTGGCAACAAACAAATTATCACTAGTCACTAGCCGGAAGGTGGTGACCCCAAGCACGATGAGTGCTGTCGTCAGGGCAGCGCCGTGGAACGATCGGCCAACAGAAGAGGGTGGCTACAGAGCTCTCGCAATAAAATTTTTGCGTCGCGACGCACGCTGACGACAACGACGACCACGAAGAAGAAGAGGAGGAGCCTCGATAGTGGACACCACTGATGGCAACGGCTAGAAGGATCAGGACCGTCGCCGAACACCACATCGTATACCACTGAATCGCGTATGAAGAAAAGCGATTAATCACACGTCACACCAAGCACACCGGGCACAATGCGCGGGCGATACATCCCAACGCATATTTGCCAAGCATATTCACACTCGCGTTGATTTGCCTGCAAATTTTCGAACGCCTCTCGTTTTTTGTCGTACACCGACGAAGAGGCTGTGAATACGCTTTCAAACTCTCGCGAAAACCCCACTCAAAAAAAAGAACAATCGATTTACGAATCGTTGCCTTTTCTTTCTGCTAAATATTACAAGGTGTAACTCTTACCGCGCACACGAACACACTTTTTTTCTTTTTTTCTTACTTTAATTTCTTTTTCTCTTACTTCACTTATAACTCGTGTAGTCGCTTATTTCACATCACTGTATTATCATCACCGCTCTCGTATTTCGTTAATGGAATTATACGTCGAATATATTTTTCAGCGAAGCGCAAATTCTTCTATCTTTCTCGCGATCGAATAACTTGTCGTGTCACATAACGTGCATTAATCAAACAAATTAATGATATTTTCGTCAACTCGATCGCGCTACAATGCACGCTTGTATATGTACGTCTTAAACGCACTCGCTTCGTTCACTTGGGCCATGTAACGCGGATGGAGCTCGCTTCGCTCCTTCTCACTGCACTACACTACTCAGAGTGACGTCACCGTGGCGGGAGCGTAGTATGGCTCGCTGGCTAGTATCGCTGTGTGCCTCATAGTGGGGAGCAGAGAGTAGGGGAACGAAACGAGTCTACCTCGAAAAGCGGCGGCTTGCAATTGCGATCGTCGCCCGCCAGCCGGTGAAGTGTATCTCTGGAAGGGGAAACTTTTCGTACGCTCCCGGAGGGGAGAGAGTGGTGGGACTCGTTCGAATCGAAGCAAGGACAGGTAGGGAGAACTCGGAACTCCGGGAGAGAAGGGATAACGGGTCGAACGAGCTAACCCAAACCCCCAAGCCGCACTCGTCCCTTTCGAGCCGTGTCTATCTCTCTTCTCGCTACCTCTCCTCTTGGCTTTTCTCATCTCTTCTCTTCGTTACCCCTCTACACCCATCACCTCTTCCCTTTGCCCCTCTTAGCGAATCTCGCACCCTATAGTCTTGTCCTCTTTTCTCCTCTTCTCTTTCTACTCTGCAATCTCTTCGTCCTCTTCCTCCTACGTTGTGCCTCCTCCACCGTCCCCACTTATCCGCCATCTTTGTTGTACGTTCTTTCTCTTTCTATCCCGCTCTCACCAGGGCCGGTTTAGGGGCAGCCAATTACCCAGAGCATCAGTACTTTCTACTAAGAATAAAGACGGAAAATCGGATTATTACGAAAATAAAAATACTTAACTTTGTGACGTGCTCTCTAATCAAGGAAGTAACGATCAAACAAACGCGTCGATTCGATAGCGTGCACAAGCTAATAAAATATTTATCAGTCTAAATTCTTTGTACATAAATGCCATAGTTGCAAAATATTACGAATATAAGAAATTATTTCTATCTTAATTGATATTACGATCTTATTTTTTTTATAACAAAAATAAAAGAAAATAACAAAAAAAAGAAAGAAAAAAAAATATAAAAATCATAGAATAAGAAGTATGTAATATAACAAGAAAATTGAATAATTTTATTTAACAAATTACAAAAACTAGATAAATATATTGTTAATAAACTAATATGTCTCAGTAGTAAAAACAATATATCATTATTAATAATTATATCAAATATATAGATAAAAAAGATGTGACTTTTTTTATTTACTAAAATATTTTCTCTAAATTGAAGAATAATGATGTATTTCAAATTATCATTATGTTGTATTTCAAATACCTAACTTTTAAATATAATGCACTTATTTTCATTATCATCTAATTCAAAGTTTAAACAAGATACAAGAATTATGATTTTGAAAATGATATAGGGCATCAAAATACATTGAGCCGAACCTGACTTTACTCCATCTTGTTTCCGCTAAAATCGCGTCAAAGTCGTAGATTCATGGCGTCGATGTGTGGCTACGAATTCACAAAATCTATCGCTCGTTTGTATTTTACGTGTCGTATTTTCTTTTAATGGTTCATAATGGTTTATTTGAATAATATTAGCTCTATTGGCAACAATATTAAACATCCGTTTGTACAGGGTACGTCATTGAGGCTAGAGAAAGCGATTTCCTGCACTCGTACTGTTTCGTCGAAAACGAAGTTTCATGACTGTTTCATATTGAAAATGTTTTGAATAAGAAACAGCTATTGCGTATTCTATATTGCTGATTTATAGTCACGTGATGATTTATATTCTATGTACAGTGTCCATATACAAAATTAAATCTTAGATTGTAATTACTGCTAAATAAATATACAATTAATTAAAAGCATAAAATATTGTATGGATTTTTCATTTATGTATTTACAAAACTTTATTGGAAATTATATTAAGTATCATTAAATTAAATAAATAATATAAATAATCATATATAATAGTTTTGTCAATAATTCAATTAAAAATACCAAAATGTTTTCTTAATTTTTTATATCTTAATATTTGTTTATCATGATTAATTATTATTTTAATGATTAAATAATAAGAATTTTGAAATCTTTATATAAAATAATCATAATATATAAATAATATATCTTTATATATCAATGAAATAAATGTTGTGAAATTTGAATAAATGTTTTCAAATATATCAAAAATATAATTTTCTATATGGCATATTTTTTTATAATTTAATTAAATTAAGCTAAAAAATATTATCAATATTATACAACATTATGTAGATAGTGGCGACAGCTTTTGAATGAAGAAATTTTAATAATTATTGTTTTTCTTACATTTAGAGCCATCTGTCGGTAACGTTAACATTACGAATTGATTACTTATCAACAGTAAGTACAAACAATAATTCTATATCGAACAAACAAAATTGTTTATATTTTATATTATATACAGAAAACACATAATTGTTGTTTCTCATTATCATTTTTGAGCTTTGATATCTAACCTTTCACATAGTATACTATACTTTTAAACATTCATATGTGTTAAATTAACACATAAATATTAAATTTTTAATTATAATCTTAGTTATATATATTTTTATCTATTTATATTTATGTGTATAAGTCAAAAATAATATGTCAATGTTTGATAAATCAGATATTTCACATATAGAAGAACCATCCATTTTATCATCCGATCCAATCGAGCGGAAGTTGGCACGTAGACTTCGTATACAACGACGTATTGAAGAACGAGATAAGTAAGAGAGATTGTACGTTATAAATTTAAAATATTTTTCCGATTTAAATTGGATTAATATATTTTTTTTTTTTTTGATATTAGACAGATAAAAGCTCAAGATCAAGAAATTGAAGAAATAACTCCCATAGAAAAGCAAATTTTTGATAGTATAGAAGCTTTGGAAAAATTAACTGTAGAAGGGCATGAAGTGGTACGTGCAATTTAAATTGTTAATCATTGAGAAAAAAATGTGGTTTAAATTTAATTATATAAAATATGTTTTGCCACATAATTTATATTACGTTAATTTGATTGGCATTTGAAATATATGTAATTAATTTAATTTTATTGTAAATATAACTCTTCTAACAGTGACAATTGAAGTTAATAACTTACTCAATAACACGAACTAAATTAATAATATTATTATTTTTAATATTAATTATCAAAAATAGACGTTATTAAAATTTTTAATAAAAAACCTATCAATATATATTTTTAGATTATTGGTGTTAAAATCGCAAGCGATGCCAAGGAATTGGAAAGACGAAAGAAAGTGGAAGAGAAGAGGCAGAAATTATTGGAGATCCTCGAGGAGGAGAACAAAATATACATGGAGAAATACGAAGAAATTACGAAAAAATGGCCTGATATACTTGCCTTGAAACATCCATTAGATATTTATGATGAAATAGAGCTTCAAAATGCCAAGGGTTTCGAAATTCTAAAGAAAAAGGACGAATTCATCGCTCAATTGAAGCAAGAGTTGGAGAATGCCGATTTAATGTTCGCCGAAGATGTGAAGAAACAAAACGAAGATATTAATTTACTCATCGAAAGAATGGAAAGTCAAGTGAGTGTATTTTTAACTGCAAAAAAAAAAAAAGGGATTCTTAAACAATTCATCTCTAAATAATATTTAATATTATTTATTTAATATTTAAAAAAAAAAAAATTTTTGAAAAAAAAATACTTTGTCTAAAAGGTAAAAGCGATGACTAAAGCTTATCGCCATGAAATGGAACTGATCGAGAGTGTTATCGAATCTGAGCGTAAGATACTGTTGGAAATTTCTATGGAGAAATGGAATGTGTTGTACAAAAAGGTTCAAGAGGATACTTTTGAAGAGAGGGAGAAAAGGAAGAGAATAATGCAGGAATATGAGAAGGAGATGGAGAAAGTAATAATAGAACACCAAGAGGAATTTAGGAAACAAAAGATCATGTACGAGTTGGAAATACAGAATCTTCAACAAGAAGTGCAGAATATGAAAGCTTTGTGTATAATGAATATTGAGAAATTGGATTACAATTTTGCAGTGTTGAAGCGACGAGACGAAGAAAATACTATTGTGAAAAATCAGCAGAAAAGAAAAATTAACAAGTGTGTATATTAAATGTTATCATTTGTTTTAATAATTTGAACAAAATATGAACAAAAATAATTATTAATACGAATATCCTGTCTCGGAATTCAAATTTCTATTATTTACATTCTAATAGACTTCAAGATATTATTAACAATTTGAAAAAAACTCATTCCGAATTGGAAGAATCAAAAAAGGCGGAAATTCAAAAGCTCACGAATCAAATATTAAAGTCGCAAAAATCTGTGTTGGAATTGGAGAAAAAATCTGATTACCTTGCGATCATCAATGATAAGAAGTACATGCAAGTTTGGGATATGAATATTACAACTGCAAATGAATTAATCGATAAGGTATTTTGTAATGATATATACGATTATTAATGAAATAGTTTAGTTTAGTTAAAATATTTGACGATGTATATTTATATTTTAGATTTTGACGGCAGATAGAATTATACACGAACAATTGTTATTACTGGAATGGCAGCCACCGGAAGAGCAGTTATTGAAAAAAGAAGATTTGCCTTCGTATTGTGGCGCGATGTGTGCCTTAAAAACAGGTAAAATTTATTTAAAAAAAGAATTATTTATATCGTTTATAAACGGAAATAAGTAAAAATTCGATAAAAATCTTCTTTCGTGATTTTACAGAACAAGAGGAAGCCAAGAAAAGAAGAACGATCTCTAAATTATATAAACCACCAACTACCTTGCAAGAAATAAATTTAGAACGACGCTTATTGAATCATATTTTTAAATTGATTTCTAATGAATGTGATTATCTTATCGAAGATACGTTGAAAACCTTACTTTCCGAATATACGGAAGAGAATAATTTACTGATTCGATTGGATAAAGTATTTGAGGTCTGTCTCAAGTAATAGTAATTGTATTATTGTATTTACTTAAAGTTTAATATGATATTGATATATTGAATTTATAGGCGTTGAAAATAACGAATGAACAAGAACTTCAATTCTTATTAAATTTTTTCTTACCATACGCGCATTGTCCCACTTGCACAATTAAAATTATAAAAATTCCTAGTGAAGAAATTACTGAAAGTTCATCATTGTATGTAAAATATCATTGATTAAAAAAAAAAAAAAAAAAAAAAAAGGATAATTTTTATGAAAAATATAATAAAAATATCAAAAATAAATATTTTAGAAGCACTCTTCCTTCCGACATTTGTGAAAACGATTTCGATGCGGAACAAATGAAGTTGATAGGAGCTGTGAAAGAGGCACTTTATGATGAAACAAAAACTATCGATAAATGTGAGAATGAGACTCAGACAAAGCAAGAAGATATATTAGAAGAATCTTCGATTGATTCAACACTTACTGAAACATATATTGCATCGACTTGTATTTCAGAAGGCATTATTGAGGTTACTGATGGTATGTAACTGGAATTGATGTATTAACCAATCTGCCAAAAAAATAACAAACCAATTTTTTTCTTCTTTATTATTTATTAATTTTGTATTAATATTATTATAATAATATTAAATTCTAATCGGATATAACTCTATTTTAATTATTCTTATCTATTAAAGAAAACTTAATATCTTTTAAAAACAATGCAGTAATTATTAATAAGATAAATTATTTTATACAATAATAAAATATCAATTATTGTAATATTATTTATTAATTTTTATTTTTGTAGCCGATGGTGAATCAAAAAGATTATTAACATGCGATAAAGGCCATTTATTGGCAATTGAGACTGAATTTGTTTTAAATGCAGTAAAAGAATTTGTTGAAAGATGTGAATTCGTTAGGAAAGAAATTTCATTGGATAAAGATGTAAAAGAGAAAATAACAGTATCTCGTAATATAACGGAAAAAGATATAATAGATTTTTGGGAACGATATCGAAATATTTTTTCGAAAGACAGAGAAAAATTATGGGATAATTTGTTGGTTGGCCTTAAACAGTATTATGAAGTGTTAAAAGAAAGACACGAATTAAATGCCGAGATAAAAGCATTACGAAAACAAAATACTGAAATGCGTCGTTTACTAAGCGGAAATATGCCAGAGGTAATGTTAAATAAATAAAATATCTTATTACTAATACTTCTTTTAACACAGTATATCATTAGATTATGTATATATGAATTTCAGCCTGAAATCATGCAGCAAATTCAAAAGGATATAATGGATTCTCCAAGTTACATGTAATAGGATCAATAAAAATTATAAATTATTATTACTTATAACATTATATATTTTTGCATTAATTATTAAATGGATATATATACATTCATACAATACTTCAATACCTTTTTGCACTATTTCATCTAATTTCTTTAAAGACATTGTCAATTATTAATTATATATTTTAACATGATACTCACATTTTGTACAATTTATTTTTTTTAAATCATCAAACAAACAAAAGATATGATATAAAAAATTATGTCAGTTATATTTAAATTTAAACTAATTATATTTTAATTATATATTTACATTACATTTTAAAGAAATAGTGCGAAGAGGGAGAGTATGTATCTTAACATAGCAAAATCTTAATGATGATGAATTAAAAAATTGTGTATGACATTATGTATATGTATATTGTTAATGATGATCATTTAAATATCAAATTAATTTTATCATTTGAAGCAATGTGATCCTCAAATTCCTTTTTTTTTTTATAAAGAATAAAACGTACGTATCTAAATAATTCATATGTTTATTAAAATAGATAATATATGTTATTTATTACATTATTTTCCTATGTCTGATTTGTGAAACCTCCTGATACAAAATTATTTGATAATGACTGAACAAGATTTTTAGGATTTACACCAGTTTTAGGTTTTTTCCAATATGGAAAAAATCTTTTCTTTTTTTGAGTTTTAGCTTGTTTTAATTTACCAGTATGTTTTTTGGATGTTATATGCTATAATTAAACATAAATTATATATAAGTGATCAATAAAACTTATTTGTAATATAATGCAATAATATTTTTTGTTTGATAACATACCACATTATATTGTGCCATAGAGTTGAAAATTTTGTTACACAAACCGCATGAAAGTACACCTTTAGAACCAGTATTTTCTTGGACATTTGTGGTCGTTGATGTCACTGAACTGCCAACATCTTTGCCAGCCCTCCCACCTAAGCATCAATGTGCGATCAACACTATCTATGTATCACAACCGCTAAAGCGGTTAAATGTGATAATAAATCAGCTTGAACACTACATTCATGCTATGGAAAAAGCAACTGTTAATACAAATTTTTTTAACAAAAAATTGTCATAAAATTTGAAAGATATATACATGTATATGCATGTGTATAAGAAACTTTACCTCTTTAAAATAAGTATTTAGAATGCATTTGTATTATATTATTATATTATTTTGCATATACTTCCTTTTAAAATTTTTCGCTTCTTTATTAAATAAATGAAAAAAATGATTAATAACATACAAAAAAATTTGTACACAATACTCTATAAAAACAAAATAACAATTAATAAGGTGAAAGAGTTAAATTATTTTGAAAAGAATATTAATTTTATTAATCATAATATGAAATTAAGCAACTCGTAATCGAGTTATTATTTTATGACAATATGTTCAAGGACAAATCAATAATAAATAATATATAATTTCGATTTGATATAAATAAATAATAAATAATACATAATAAATAAATAATAAATAATAAATATCAAATAACAATGTATGAATTACAACAAACATGAAAGTATCACTGATATATTTTCAATAGCATTTGATTAATTTGGCTAGTAAGCTTAGTAAGCATGAAATTTCTTATTAGTTCAAAAAAACATTTGAAAAGCAAAAGTAAGCAAAAGTGTTAAGCATGCAAATGTAAACAAGAGTAGGCAATAAATTAGTATAGCAATATTCTTTTCTATTCTTTTATCCATACATATAGTGCGACTACATCTAAACCCATATGGTAGTGGTTTTCGTACCATATAAGGTTTATTACCTCTCATGGCTTTCTTTTTGTGTCGGCTCCCTAGGAAACAAAGTTTGTTTTATTCGTTACAAATATATAAATAAATGAAATAAATTTTAGTTTAAAAAATACCATTTAAATGTGTTTGAAGTTGTTGTATTGAGTTTAGACACACATTACACACATTGCATTTCAATCCATTCGTTTCTTCATCTTTTGTAAATGCTATTTTGGTTTCTTCAAGAGATGCCATTATATTTTTTGATCTAATCTGTAAAACAAGTGTATGTCTCTACATCTCTCATTTCTGATGTTATTTTATTATTTTATTATTTTATTTATATTAAAATTTATTTTGTTTCTTTAATTCTTCTTTATTGCATGTGTGTTATCTCATACTTCAACTTTTCATTTATACATTTGTTTTTCATCTTTTTCATTATTTTATTTTTACAAACCTGTTTAGCATGGCGTGCCCCTTGTAAATGTGTATCTAATACTGTTTGACTAGTAAATGAAAGATCACAATCATCACAGCGAACAAGGGGTTTCTTTGTAGGTAAATTTCCCATTATATTATCTACTACTGCTTTGGTTACAGGGTCATTAAGGCCAGGATTCATAACACTTTCCGATGATACAGCCATTCTTGAAACTAAAAGTTTAAAATAAGCAAAAATTAGCAAATTTATCAATAATTGAAGTTTAAATTTTATAATAACATAAAATAAAAAAAATTATAGTATCATCTATTAGTAAACTGAAATTAAAACTGAAATTATAATTCTTTTAAAATTGTTTTGTAATAGATATATATTAAATATTATTTCAATTAGAGAATTAATAATTAATAAAATTAATATATATTATAGGTATATTATCAAAAAAGACAATTATATTATCTTCATAAATTAATTATTTAATCATATATTTATATATTTTTTTAAGTGTACCTATCTGTTGTAGATTAAAATCAGATCAAAATTTATTAATGTTATTTAGGTTGTAATAAACGTTATACTTTTTCAATAATTTTCAAAAGGTACTTAGTGGGCAGTAATGTTTATAAGTAAATTCCTTGTTCAATACTTCTGACACAATTTTTCGAGTTGGTTGCCTGCTTCTTTTAGGAACATTATAGTCGACTATTAGCAGTTCAATGTTACATTTGATAGGCTCCAAGAGTTCCTAGAATGTCGTCATTCAAGGCGAGTTTAGTGATCACATCGAGGATTAAAATACTGCGCACAATAACGTATTATTTACAAACATTGTTCTACCCGGTTGAATTAATGAAGCAATAATGAAAAGATACGGAAAATATATATAAATGATACGGCAAATCAATATTTGTAATTTAAACACTTCTTAAATGATTATTTGGTTTCTATCAAATTTCAGTTACAAATATTCAGTTCAAAAATATTGTAAACTTCAACTTTTGCTTATAAATGCGTAATATATCTATATATTATCTATATAGTCCTTCAGTTTGTTGCCTCGATCAAATTTGAAATTCTTCGATTATATATATTTATTTTTGAAATAAAATTTGTAGATTTAGAAAAGATAAGATAAAAAATTCAAATTTATTAAAAAAAATTTATGTTTATATATAATTTTAATAATAGATAATAATATATATAATAAATATCTACCGAGTTAATATACAACTTCTGGATTACTAATGGAAGGTGATAAAGTTACTTATATTAAGAAAGTTTGTCCATTAAATATGCATAAAATCAAACAGGTGAATAAAGCTTTGCGAAAGATCGATCCAATCAGAGGTTTTCGAAGTGCGATGTTGGTCGTAGTAGAGCGTAATATTCGCGGTTTAAGAAGGGCAGCCAATTAGAAAAGTTGGCGAATATCATCGGTCGGTACTTAGGTGCGTGTGTTTGTATAAGTACATATAGGTGACGGTCGCGAAATATAGTAGCAGCCATCTTATATTTTGTGTCGGAGAAAAACAATTTGGCCGTACAAATGTTTCGCGATTGTCCGTGAAACCGCTTGAGAACGGGAGGCGTGCGCTCGATGAGGCGTGACGTTTTTCGACCCTAGCCCGGACCACTACATTAGCAAAGGTTCGTAGAATGTTGCTTTCTTGCTCGGCTACAGCAAAAGCGACCCCCACTTGCGAAGCGCTTACGAAGAATCCGGTTTCGCAGTCAAAATATTCCGCCGTTTCTCCCGTCGCTTTTTTAAAAATAGAGTTGCCCGTGTTGCTCACTGCTGGGTTACGTTCTGTTGACGACGGCATTGTGCCGTCTTCGAGTGCTTCGCGTAAAAGTTATGCAATCAGCTGATCATCCAGCTACCTTCTGTCACTTGTCAAAGATAAATGTCAAAGCAATTGGTCTAACCTGACACGCGGTATATATGAGTTGGGCATGCATGATCCCAGAATTACGAGTGTACCTACATCGTCGCAAATTTTTGCGCCACAACGAGTGTCATAAATGGCGATTTATAGAGGTTCCCTGTCATGCAGGTGGATTGGTACGCAGGATATGAGCAGCTTGTCAAGCGCAACCTGACTCTGCTCCCACATCAAGAAGCAGTGCAGCAGCAGGAGCCACAATCACAACAGCTGGCTCAACAGGAACAGACTGATATAATGACGTCCATGTTTGAACAACAAATCAAAAGTGAACCCATGGGGTTTTATTCTGTTGCTTCAAGCCGTTCGGATGGTTCAAATTCTATGGTGAATTTATCTGATGATCGTGAAGATCTTTCGCAACAAGAAGGTCATCTACAAGCCCAGCAGCAGACAACGTTACAGTTAAACCAGCAACAGGGTCAACAACAAACTCAACAACAGAATCAACAAACGCAACAGGGTCAACAACAGCAGAGTCAGACTGTGCAACAGGAAGTTCCAAGCCGTCAGTCGACAGGACAACAAACAGTTAAAGAAGGTTCACGGTCAAAGCCACAACCCTGTAAGGTATGTGGCAAGGTGCTGTCTTCTGCTTCATCGTACTATGTACATATGAAACTTCATTCGGGCAACAAACCATATCATTGTACAGTATGCGAAGCAAGTTTCTGCCGGAAACCATATTTGGAAGTGCACATGAGGACGCACACAGGAGAACGACCCTTTCAATGTGAGTTGTGCTTGAAAAGGTTTACTCAAAAAAGCAGTCTTAATACTCATAAAAGAGTGCACACAGGAGAGAGACCATACGCCTGCGACATTTGTCAGAAACGTTTTGCAGTGAAAAGCTATGTGACGGCACACCGTTGGAGTCACGTTGCCGAAAAGCCTTTGGTGTGCGATAGATGTTCTCTCACATTCACGTCCAAGAGTCAATTCGCAATACACATCCGTACCCATACAGCAAGTACTACGTACGAGTGTAACATATGCGGACGTACATTTGTACGTGATAGTTATCTAATACGGCATCAAAATCGAGTACACCGTGATATGAATCAAAGCAGTACGAATCATAATCCACCTACACCTCAAAGCACTGGTGGTGGTACACCAGGTACGGGCTTCGAAAGTCCGGTTTGTGATTTACGCTACAGCGAAGGACCTTCCTCGTTGGACGGATTGACCGGTTCTAAAGGAGGGATCGCGGCTGAAATCGCAAGTTTAGCCAAGCAAAATAATCTTCAACTTCCTCTACCATTGCTACATCCGCAGACAACCAACTAGTGTTTAGATGACAGCGTGTCCGAGCCCCTACCGCAACATCAATCACCGCAGCAAGTAGTATGTCCCACCTCGGCGTCTTCGCCATTCACACTTAATTCACCTGTGTCTCACGAGCACACCACACCGCAGAGTGTCTACCAAACGACAGGCTCTTCCAGTTCACTGGATAGCCTCAACTCCCAACTTTATCCATCCCCTATAGATTCATCGGAGTCGCATCATCAATCGCAGCAACTGCATCGCGGCATTCCTCCGCCAGGGCTTCACCCTGCACTTTATCTGTACGCTCAGTACTCGAACACGAGTTCCCCTATCGAGTATCCCGAATATATTCAACGCAACAATGAATAGAGTCAGTTTATGCCAGCAATCACGATTTTTACCACGAACGGAGTGATTAATTCGCCCCCAAACGCGGACCTCTTCGATCGCATGTCATTTGTCAATGGTGCTGGTTACAAACAAAGTGCCTAAAGAGCATCCGCTTTCTGGATCATGACCGGATGCTTATTCAATCGTGGATTAACGATACTAAACGATTTTTATGCACCGATTTTATTTTAATTTTTTAAAATGGAAATGAGTGGATCAATTGTAAATTGATTACCGTTTTGTACTCGATACTTCTCGGTCCATTTAATGGATTCTATATTGAGCGTATTTTAACAAGAATTAAATAGCACCGTTCGAAGGGACGTGCACAAACTACGCAACAACCCATCGATCGTTTCCTCGATTCTTTGGATTTTCCTCGTTTTACCAATCTGTCGTGGTACATCGATGTTAGCATAAACTACACGAGTTTTCCAAGTTTCCGCACTTCTTAATTTATCTGTTTTTTAATCACATCTGCGAGTACATATACATATATATATATATCTATGTGTGTATATATATTATGCGCGAGAACCATTACACGTACACACACAAACACGCATACACACACATTTACACATACACATATTTATATTATATTTTTAAAGGAGTTTAGTCACTTGGATCTGTGATATAGATAGTAATTATTACCTACAACGTTTAAACTATTGGTTTACTATTTTGATGATATCAAAACGAGGAAAAAAAAAAAAGAAAGAAAGAAAGAAAGCAATGTCACGGAGCGATGTAGTTATCAGAATTTATCGTACATTGGTCTCTACCGAAGGTGTTTGGTAGACACCCTACTATATTACTTTTACAAACAAACAAAGAAAAAAAACAAGAACATTATTGTTACTAATGCTACTACTAGTACTACTACTACTATTACTACACTATTAGTACTACTACTCTTACTAATAATATTAGTCTCCCTCCACTACCATTACTACCCCACTACCATCACTGATATTTCCTCAACTATATATTACTCTCGCTATTATTATTACCACTACCACCACCACTATTACAATCATTATCATCATCATCATCATCATCATCATCATTATTATTATTATCATTATTATCATTATTCTTATTATTATTACTACTACTACTATTATTATTATTATTATTATTATTACTATTATTATTACTATTACTACTACTTCTACTTATTATTATTATTACTATTATTACTATTACTATTATTATTATTATTAATATTAATATTATTATTATTAGAAAGACGCAATGTTACTTCATTTTAGCAATATGTGTATAACGCGTTTATTGATAGGATCTATATCCCGATCGTCATGGTTTCTCTTCAACTTTCTTCGTTATTTTATTATTTTATTTCTCTTCCTTTCTTTCTTCTTCTCCCTCTTCTCCCCCTCTTTCTTCTCTTCTTTCCTCTCTCTCTCTCTCTCATCTTTCCTACCTCTTTTATCGTTTTTTTATCTTTATTCTTTCGATGCCTAATTTTTCCACGCCTCATCTTCATACGTATCTAAATGCTAGAAACGTATCAAAGATGTCGGTATTATTTTTATCACGTAGGATTATTGTACAGCTTATGAATCAGTTCCATAGGTGTACTTACTTTTCACATATCGAAGTGTATTGTACACGCAAGATACATATTGTACATACGTATACATATACATATAGATGTATTATAAAATGATGAGCGGATGTGCAGATCGTAAATTCTAAGTACTAGGAGTGTAATAGCAGGGCTGTTGATTTTTCTCTTTTGACTATTGTTAGATATTAATTTTTAATGATTACGATTATTATTATTATTATTATTATTATTACTATTAACGTTCTAATTATTACAATTATCACGATTACTATCGATAATTTTTAAATTCTAACGCTACAAAGCTTAGATACAGCAAGCAGGGAACCATGACAACCGCGAGTCAAAGAAAGAGAGAAAGAAAGAGAGAATGAGAGAGAGAGAGAGAGGAGAGAAGAAACAGAGAAAGAGAGAGAGAAAGGAAGAAAAAAGAGAAAAGTTGGGAGGAAAGAGTTTTTCGTTTTGTTTTATAAAAAAAATTTCGCGTAAGGTCCATAAGTGCAAGATGTGTCTGTTTGTTTTAACGATACACGAAAATAGATAATGGCGCGCGCGCGCGCGCGTACATGCGCCAAGCGATTTCAAATTGCTACCGGCAAAAGAGGGAAAAAGGTATATAACGCGAGAGGCTCAACTCGATCGAAACGAATCAAAGGGTAAAGATTAATTGCGTCGAATGAGAGGAAAAAAAAGAAAAAATGGGAAACGTGATAAAATGCAAAAAATGCATTGAAACATATTGAAATAAAACGGTGAAATAAAGGGAGAAAGAGAGAGAGAGAGAGAGAGAGAGAGAGAGAGAGAGAGAGAGAGAGAGAGAGAGAATATTCGCGTTAGCGTGCCTCGTTGTATATCCGTAGGTCTTGTGTCGACGATCTTTTTAGTCTTCGCACGTTGAAAACAAGAGGACGAACAATTCTCTGCGCGCGTATGCCTGAGGCTTTTGATTTAAAACGAGACGCGAAGTCATCAAGGGCAAGACTGATTTTAACTCGCAAAGGCTTGCGAAAGAACACAAGAAAGAACACAAAAAAAAAAAAAAAAAAAGGAAGAAAAAAAGGGAAGGAAAAGACACGGTCTTTTTTTCGCTTTACGTTCTTTTTCCCTTTCCGTTTTTTAAATACATATACGACGTCGTAATATATGTACATAATGTACGTATAATATACACACCTTAGTCGTCCTTAGTTCGACCTATTCTATTTAATATTTTTCCATGTTCCAAGATACATCACAATTTTGAAGTAAGAACCATTTTCTTAGCTCTACCTAATCTAAGTTAGAAAACAAACGAATTTCATAGAGATCTAAGAGAAACAGTTTGTTTATCCCCCCCAAAAAAAACGAGATAGGATATTTTAACTAAGGAGAATAAATATATATATATACATATACGTATACGTACATTTGAATGTACATATATTTATGCGAAAATAGAAAGATGATATAATTAAAATAAATATATAAAAGCGTTTCTTCGTCCTTTCTTAACGAGAAGGGAAGAGGAAACGCGATCCGTGCATTTTTTTTTCGAGACACTTAGGTGCAATGAGGACGAGAGAGAGAAAAGCGATGATCTTTATGTTGGCTAGTCATTGTACAGCTCTATGAGATACTAATCGTACTACTAAAGCTGTGATTAATAAAGCCTCTGTGCATACGTTCGCGCTTTTAATTATAGTAATAATACATATTTTGTAGTTTGTTTACGATTATAAGATACACGGTAGATAGATCGTAGGTATATCTAACGAAAAAAGAAAAACAGCAGTTCCGAATTAATCGGTCGAATTCTTCATTCCGATCTCTTTTCTTTCTTTCTCTTCTTTTCTTGTACTCTCCCTCCTTTTCTTCTTCGTTCTCCCATTACTTTATCGTTTCGATCTCTCTTCGCCTATTCCCTCCTTTCTCCTTTCCTCCGTCGTTTTTCCCCCACTCCTTTTCCTTCTTTCTTCTTTGTTTGTCACACGTGTTTTTTACGGTGCTGGACGAGATGATGTATCATTATCATTGAAAATAGAAAAAGAAAGAAGTTGGAAGGACACGATGAAGTAACGAAAATATCGTTTGTTTCGAGTTTATTCCAATGAATTGTTGTTCTGCTATTTGAAGTAACGATGCGAGTTTGTTTTCTGCCTTTCCGATTTTTATCATAGATTTTTAGTATCCGCGTTGTATCGTTGTATTTTTACTTTTAAAGAATACAATGAAAGATACACGCAAGGATAGATTTTACGTGTGAGATTTATTCCCCTTTTTATCATGCGATTTTATCCAGAGATTTTGTTTGTTATTTAGATTTAAATAATTGAGTTTATTTGCGTGAAACTTGTGTAGGCTAATCGATATGAGATTAACGTTTAGTAGCAGTATTATACGTATTTATTAAAAAAAAAAAAAAAAAAAAAAAATTAAATAAAAAATATCGATAATTTGTAAATAAATATCTGTAATATATACATCAAAATCGTTGTTCAGCACCGAAACGCACGTATTTCGTATCTTCCGGATCAGTTTAAGGATCTCAATTATTTCAACCGCCATTCCGCGGACGTACATAACACGAGAATTCTCATTTTATCGCGTATATTAAAAGAACCGTGTATTTTTTCATAAGAAGGGAAAAGGATAGATACTTTCTTTGAAAGAGCACACGTCGGACCAATATAATATGAAAAAAATTGAAAAAAAAAAAAAAAAAAAGAAAAAAAAAAGAAAAAAGCGAAAAAAAGAGAAAAGAAGATCGATAAGAAAAAATGTAGCAAAAAATGAAAAAGAAAGAAACAAAAAAAAAAAATTAATGGTAGAAAAACAAAGGAATATAAACATACTCGAGTGAAATCTACGATCGATGAATTAATTGTCGTTAATAATGATTTTTTTTTTTTTTTTTACCATTCATCAAGTGTTTTATACAACAGATAGAAATATACATGTAGTCATTTTTTTCCATTTTCGTCTTTTTTCTTATTTTTTTTTTTTTTTTTTTTTATTTCTATTTTTCTTGCTGTTTTTATTCGTTTGTCGCGTATTATCGTTGGGACGCGAGAAACGCGCAGTCGAAATGGTAATTCCGCGTTCAATCGAAAGTAAATAGAAAGGAAAGCAACGTCGAAGTCGAAGGTGATCTCGCGGATGTGTTCCTCGCAAAAGTTATCTGACCGAGCTTTTATACATGCATAAATATGTATACACGTTGTATGCAATTAAATGCGTAAGGGAATCAAAACGAATGAAAGAAAAAAACGAGAGAAAACGAATAAAAAAAAAAGAGAAGAAAGATACGCGTATTATATATTAGTAGAGAATGCTGGCTATTGTCTAAAGAAGTATACACGAGAAGCATGAGAACTATAGTCGTTGAGCAATCACACGGAACGGACAGCTATTTTCTAATCGAATCTCTTGAAGTTAATAATTTTTTTTTTGTTGTACACGAAACCAATATCTTTTAAACTTCTTTTGTACATATATATATATATATATATATATATATATTCTTCTCTTCTTTCGTTTAACGAAAGATTTTTCTCTTACAACTAGTGTCGATCTTTCTCTATCTTTCTTTGTTATCCCTATTTTTGTCTAATTCGTTGAAACGAATTATCAACTAGTTTCGAGCTACAAAGTATCATATTACTCTTCGGTTGTTATTACTTTTAAAATTTAACATTTTAACATTTTCTAGTTTTCCATATCTTCTTTTTTTCTCCTTTTTCGTTGAATTTATTATGCACACGACGTGAATAGAAGAATATTCTAGAAATTCTGTTGAAAATACATAGATCGAAATTTAAAAAATTTTATTTATTCTATCATTCTTTAACGGGATGAATAAATGGAAAATACATTTCGATATTATGAAGCTTCGAATCGTTCTCTTTTATTTTTTTAAGCATAAGAGAAGAAAGAATTCGTCGATCGGAAAGTAGGAGAAAGTAGCAAAGTAGATGTATCATTTTATTCTTCTTCTTTCGTAAAAAAAAAAAAAAAAAAAAAAAAAAAAAAAAAAAAAATTGAGAAAACGATTTTAAACTGCGATTTCGCGCCTCATTTTCTCTTAGCGATGATATACTCGTTGGGGAAAGCGCGGATGAAAAGTGTACGCGTCATTTGTATACGAGATATTATTCGAAACAAGATATTATTATTATTATTATTATTATTATTATTATTATTATTATTATTATTATTATTATTATTACTCGAACGAGAATCGGAAAATGAAAAATTAATAGAGTTATTATGGGATGTCGTGGTATATGTATGGCTTCGAGAATGGCGATATTCCGTGCAATGTGATTGATGTGTTATTGAACGACGATATTTTTTACATGACCGAAAGGAAAAAAAAAAGTGACTATAATTTATATATGTATCTATATATATACACCTATGTCTATGTCTATATATACATACACATATATATCTTTCTATTTATGTATATATATGTATGTACTTGTTGGATAAATATTTTCATTTATACGCTATTCGATTTATGTTCTCGTTCGACGATTTAAATGTACATACGTTATTACGGCAATTATTATTATTATTATTATTATTTTAATTATTATTACTATTATTATTATTATTTTAATTATTATTATTATTATTATTACTTTAATTATTATTACTACTATTATTATTATTATTATTACTATTATTATTAATATTATTAATATTATTATTATTATTATTATTATCATTTCGTGCTCGCCCGTGTCAGTATTATTGTTTGTTTCCCATTCGAAATCTCAATGTATATGGATATATTTGGTTCGTTTCATTCGTGTTTATTAAGCTATTCCCGAAAATTCCCGAACGCTTTCCCGCGTTTTATTTTAAATATCGACGACGCTTGCGCTGTTCGATTCTCGATTTGTAGAAACAATTCCTAAAGCTTTCTTAATTGTGATAATTTTCGTGCAGGATACGCGATCATTTCATGAAAAAGAGAAACTTTAAGGGACAAAAATGTATGGATATTTGGAAAATTCAAGTATTATATCTTTTTCTTGACGATTTTTTTTGTCTTTTTTATTTTATTCGTGTGTACAGAAATATTCATCCCGAATATCGAATCGGATGAATGTAAAAGAAAATTTTAAAAATCGTGTATTTTATACGGAAATTTTATTTATATTGTAAAAAATTTTTTTTATAGGATTCCTATTTCCTGTACTAAGATATATTAATTTTGTATAATTAATTATAGTTATATTTTTATTATTATTATTATTATTATTATTATTATTAAAGATTTGTATATATTAAGCTTTTTGAGATTGAAATTTATAAAATTTATCATATGAAATACAAAGAGCATGGATAGCAGAGATGCATCGCATCGCGTGTTTCCTATTCATTCTTACCTATACGCTCTTCTTGTCTTTCATACATTTTACAAATTTCAAATTGAAATTGTAACTTCTGAACTAATAGTTTTTCGATATAAGTAGGTTAATACTTTTTTTTTTTTTTTTTTTTTTTTTTTATAGGAAATGCTCATATAATGCACTCGAAATTATATAGTTCTATTTAAACAAATGATCTTGAAATCTTGTTCGTTAATAAAAAAAATTGTTCGCAAAATATTATATTCCCCTTTGAATCAAACAACTTTTGTTAAGACATTTTTTTTTTTTTAGTAATGTAACTTTAATCGCGAAATATTTGATCCAATATATTATCCAATTAAACGTAACACTCTGTATACATAATATTGAGTTATAACGCTTTGAAAAGGCAACGTGGTTTATGTTAACCTTATATCTTTATCTAACGTGTTCATGATTTAGGTAATGTAGCGTAAACTATCATAGCATCATCGCTTAACACACTTTCCGTGTTGTGATCTTCAATGTTGCGTCTTATTTGTCAAATAATTTTTTTTATAGAAATTTATTATGCACGAAATTTTCAAAAGGACGAATCATAGAATTTTTCGATGTTTAATATTCAAAATAATATTTGTACGGGTTTGTAATTTTTTATGAATCAAGCTTGAGATTAAAAAAAAAAAAATAATCGATGTCGATAATTTTATGGACATCAGTTTTTTGAACGCTCGAAAATATATCCATGATGTAAAAAGTTATGAACATTTTAGAATTTTTATTTTTTAAGTCTTAACTAAGTAAGTACTTGACGCTTTCAAATAGCCATACGTTTTTTCTAAATAAAAATAAAAAAAAAAAAAAAAAAAAAAAAGAAACACTTTGATTGTACATATGCAATGAGTTATTCATTGCACGATAAAAAAAAATTTGACGACACAGAAATTATTAAAGCAAACTTTATATAAACTTCAGATCATGATTGTCATTCGAGAAACATCACAAACTATGAATAATGATAATTACCTTTGTAATGCGAAATTTTGAGCAAATGAGCAACAACAGACTGCCTTCGTCATAAATAATAAATAAAAGGAAATAAGAAACAAAAATAACAGTATTTAAAGATAGTTATTTCTCTTCGTGATTGTCAAAATAATAAATCATAAATATTAACAATGGCGCACTCTTATGAGAAATACTTTTATTCTATTTGAAAGGATCGTGGAAGTCGAATCGAGTGAGATACGATACGAAATGTAATATAAAAATATGAATTAATTATAGAATTAAACACTAGAATTTTAAGAATATCTTTTTCATCACGATCATTTCAATGATATTTTTGATTTTCTTGATTTTACATATTTTTTTTTTTTAACTAGTACCGTTATTAAATACTCTTTTCTTGACTCATATTCAAGAATTTTCTTATATATTTTCAATTAAGCGTATAATATAATTTTCTGAAGACTGAAGGAATTTAAATGTTTTATTTTGATTTCGATTTATATATTATATATATAATCACGTCTACATTATTAGTTACAATCCTAAGAATATTTATTAAGATAATGAATTATTGCTCTAACTTTCATTTTAAAATTATACATATACATTCTAGTGTTAAATTTTTTCGTTTGGATTCTGAGTGAGCGAACCTAACCTATACACCATACACTTTTTCCAAGTTAATGAAACGATACGAGAATTGTAATAAACACACGATCGACTTTCACGGACGTTCGGTTCGATTGTTCGATTTTTCGTCCTGCGACTACCAACAATTCGTCCATTGGTGTTTTTAATAGGGCTTCGAGAAGTATCGATTATTTCGATCATTTTCTTCGTACCTAGTCGATGAGAGATAGTTTTACGAGATAGATTTACAAGTTTACATTTTTTTCATTTGTTTCTTTTTTCTTTTTCTTTTTTTTTTCTTTTAATCTTCTCCATTTTGTGTTCATCGTCAAGAGGAAGAGAGATTGGTCGTTGATTATCGAGAATTCGAGAAATTCTTGGAGATCTTTTTTTTTCCTTTTTTTTTTTTTTCTTTTAAACCGCACCGTGCGTTGTACCGGTGATTTCATCGAGCACGTCGACGAACGTAACGTAGTTGTAATGCAGCGAGGAGAGAAAAACCTTCGATATCGCGTTACAAACGTTACGTGGAAGCGTCGCTCGATAGGGGCAGTTATTCGATCTATCCTTTGAGGATATACCGCGAGTGATTCAGGAACGAAGCGAACGAAGATCGTTTTCGAAGATTTTTTTTTTTACCGGTTGAGTCGATTCTGTTCTGTTCTCGACGACACTAATTTTTTTTTCCCTTTCTTTTTCTTTTTCATTTGGGATTCGAATACCGTTTGAGCAAAGGTATATATTACTATACCTCGATCGAAACGTATCCAAATCACTTTGCTCATCTTATCCTCGCTTGCTGTTTTCTTTCTTCTATTATTGCAACACGTCCAATGTATTTTCACACATCCTTTCCTTCTTCTATTCAATACTTATTATAAAATTTATTATTATAATCACGTTGTGATCGTAATGTAACGGCGGCAGCTAAGAATGAATTGTCGATATATCGGGGGAGGAGAAGAAAAAAAAAAAAAAAAAAAAAAGAAATGAATCATTTTAACACGTATGGCGTGTATTATATATTATACTGAAAGTAGCAAATTCAAATCTTCCGAAACAATCAACAGATAAGTTTGCTTCGGTCATGAGTCATTTTGAATATCGTTGCTTCGAGCCGGGTTTACACGGTTAAATTTACAAACATGAAACGGACAACAATTCAAAAGTAATGCGAAATTTCTCAACGATTACAAACGAATTATTACAAAGCGAAATTTGAACTACTATTTTTGTATAATAATAATAATAACGACAACAACAACAGAACAACAACGTAGCGTTTTGCTAAATATATGTATGTATGTGTGTATGTATGTATGTGGAATATTAAAAAAAAAAAAAAAAAAAAAAAAAAAAGAAGGAAGGAAGAGAATCATTTGCACGTGTAAAATGCCATACTTATTTTGTGTATTTCAATTGAAAGGAAGGAATGAGGGGGAGGGGGAAAAAATTGATTATAAATTGATTTTACTAGTCACCTTTGTTGTGAATGACAGTATTAACGGAGAGAGAGAGAGAGAGAGAGAGCAACGTTCGAATTTCCCCACGAGAATAAAAGTATCCTAAGAGATACTTTCATCGAAAGTTATATTCATCGAGTGATTTAAATACGATCTCATAATCCACTCTTGTAATTTTTGTCTTTCGTTATTGAATGAAATTAATAAATTCTAGTCCTCCCCAAGAAAAAAAAAAAAAAAATGAAAGGGAAAAAAAAAGAAAAGGAAAAATAAAAACATCAAATAAAATTCCAACTTGTTATTCTTATAATATTACGCATTTCCATGTACCTACAAAATACATAAAAAAAAAAAAAAAGAAGAAATACTACTCAATAATACAATCGAACAATATCGAAAAATTTAATTCAATCGCATCTTTTTATTAAAAAAAAAAAAAAAAAAAAAATATCGAACGTTCAAATCGGAATTAATTGCAAAATTGTTGAATATTTTTAGGTTTGCAAAAAAATACCCATCGTCTTCTTTCATGTTGGTCGATTCCGTGCGGATAATCCGGCTCGAGGCTCGAAACAGTTCCTGGTCCGACTTTCAACCCTTTGGGTGCTTTATCGTGCTGGCTGATCGGCCCTACACATTTGTGATACTCCGTTCCGCATAGCCCTGGCTCGGACGTTTAATACTCTCGCTCGTCTCCTGGTACGAGCAGCGCGTGATGTAATTAAATCGACTTTCGTGGATCGTTGGTAGATGGTCGAGGGTGGTGGAGGAGTGTGGAGGGATCAGGGGGTGGATTAATCAGCGAAGAGCGGAGGAGGGGTGGTGGTTCCGTTGATAAGGATCACGAGGGTGGTGGTGTACGAATTTAATAAGGAGGGAGGGAGGGGGAGGAAATCAATCTCGATTTATTATCGAGGCTGATCCTACCTTTTTTCTTTCTTTTTCCTTTTTTTTTTTTTTTCCACGCAAAAAAAAAAGAGAAGGAGGGTTACGACGACGATAAGACGATAAAGAGGAAAGAGAATCGAGAGCGCGAAGGGAGTAGGGGTGGGGAAGGAGAAGGAGGAGGAGAAGAAGAATAAAGAAAAGAGAAAATACGATTAAAAAAAAAAAAAAAAAAAAAAACGATGCTCGCGTCGCTCGACATTGCGCCTGTACCATTTTGCTTCTTTAGCAGAGTACAATGCCATTTATTTTTGTAATACGTTTACGTAGAATAGCTATTATTTTTATAGAGGTTTACCGTGCTACCAGTAAGTCTTATAGAGGCCTGCGAAAAATAAAATAGTGTAGGATTTTTCATAGCGGATTCCACGAGATGCGAGAATATTATTGATAAAAGTCACTTGGATGGATTTTCGATGAATTGAAAAGAAAAGAAAAAAGGACACGCACTTCCAGTACTGGCTTTTATTTTCGACTTTCGTTCGACGACACACGTTTTCACACACGTTTCTTTTATTACGAGATTTATACGTACGTGCAACCAAAGCACCCGGAGCAATGCTTCTTTAGAGGAACGTCATCAGGAATCAAGCACAAGCAATCCGTATTTTAACGCCACGAAATCTTCATTAGGATAAAAATTTGTTGTAGTTCGATGCATATATTTTAGAAAATGGGGAAAATACAGAGCAATAAAAGAAAGGAATATAAAATAGAGATATTTCTTTCTTACGTGAGACATAAGGCGATTTTTACCGCATCGACGATAATTTCGCCGATCCTGAATATTCATTTTTTTACCCGTTAACGATCGATTATCGTAGAGGCGGTACAACGTAGAAAGTAACACGCAATATTTCTTCCGCTAATTACTGCTTTTCGTGAAATTAATCCCGGATGAAACTTCCGAACAAGCCTCTTGACGCGTGTCACGTGATAATTTTAAGATATTTCAAGATAAAAATGGAAAAAAACATAATAAGGCCGTATATATATATATATATATATATATATATATATATGTATATTGATAAAATATATTTTCAATATTTTTCTATAATATTATCTTTTCATTTTTAAAAGTATATTCTTCGCGAAAGATTAATTCATGACTCGATATTGTTTTTTTTTTTTTCAAGTTGAAAAGTAAAGATCGTTTCAAGAGACTTGTCACGAACAAGTGGTACAATTTTCTAATCAAACAAGATCAAATCACATTAAAGCTAATATATATATAGAATACATACCTTGATGCCATTATAACGTAATAAATAATTAAATTATAGAGCTATCGAGTCAAAGAAAATCGCGAATATGCGATACGCGCGAAAAACTTCGAAAAGAAGTTAACCTCTCTCTTGTCGAGCAGTATTGCAAACGATGTTTCGTTCGAAGCGTATCGATATTTTTATAAACGAGTTTGCTATCTTCAACTAACTTCTCGCGCGTTTCGCCTTGCGATATTTCAGAGATCTCCGTTTCTAACGTCTTCCCCAATTTTATTGGAATTATTCCATTGTTTTTTGTTTGGATAATGATTTTTAATCAATAGAAACAATCGAAATTCGATTTATCACAAACGATATAAAAGTTATACAGAACTCATGTACACATACAATGGTCAAAATCAATACTTGTATGGTCTGCAATAAACCTGGGGATTTACTAAATCAAAGAAAAAAGGAGAGAGAGAGAGAGAAAAAAAAATAAAGAAAAGTAAAAAAAAAAAAAGGAGAAAATAAAAAGGGGAAAGATTGATTGGCTCGTTAGAGCGTAAGTACTATATACAGACGTAAGATTTTTTATTGCTGATATTTTTCCTCAGGTCGAGTCTTGAACGGTGCCTAAAAAGCTTTGATTAAGGAGAGATCAAGAAATAAAAAGCAAGTTCTGAATTGCGTGTCAATGAACTTTTTTTAGAAACAAAAAAAAAAAAAAAGAGGAAGAAGAGAAAAAAATGGGGATTAATTTATTGGATTCTCGCGGTGTGTCGTTTCGCGTTGTCCTCGGCAAGAAAAAAAAAAAGAGGAAACAAGATTGTACGATTCGAAGAGAAAGAAAATGAATTAAAGAGAAGAAAGGAGAAAGCAGGAAGTTAATAACAAAAAAAAGAAATTAGATGATCGATTCATCAAAGGAACAAAAGATTCTGATGCGACACGACGATAAAGATAAGATATACCTATATACATACCGTCGATGCGTAGAAAGTACCATGTCATATATATGTATATTATATATAACAAAAATACGCGCGTGTGTATGTATGTATGTGTACGAGTGAATTTGCATATTTGAAAAATTTGTGTGCGTATGAGTGTGCGTGAAATGTTAAATAAAAGGATTATGTAGTGCTCCATTTAAGGAAAGCACGCAGGCTGCGGCGAAAATTGTGCTGCAACCGGTTATAGAATTATTTTTCTGTCAAAAAGTAGGTCGACTGTGCCATGGAGCAAGTTTTCTTCGGTCCAAAGTCTTATCAAGAAAATGAACTTTCAATATTGTAAAATATGCATATAATTAGTTTTCAAGAAATGAAATGTGTATTGTAAAACAAATGCATGAAAAGTATAGGTAAATATATTTTTTTTCTAAAAGTATAAGGTTATGTTTTTATTAGGAGCATTAAAATTTTTATTAAAATTTGAAAATTCGAATAATCAAAATTTTAAATGAATGACGAAACAATTGAATGTGAAAAAAATATTTGTCGAAAGAAATCGATTATTAATTTATTAAAAGAGGCACGTATTTTACGATATTACACGATTTCTTCGAATTATGTAAAATGTGTAACACGAAACAAATTTGCTCCATGATATTGCTTATTTTTACACAGAAAATATGATTTAGTTTCTAATAGCAGCACTACTTTTGACGCATCTTGTCTAATCGAAGAGAATAATTTAAAGCTAACAGATCTAATATAAAGGACAATGAACAAGTAGATAGGTTACGCCGATACATGTATGTACCTATAAAATATAAGACGAGAGTACGCACTTTTGTAATAGTAGTTTTGAGAAATAAAAACGAAAAAAGCGATAAATGATAGTGAATGATATATATATATGATATATATATCACATATATTAGATATATAAATATAAAGAAGAAAAAAAGAGTTGACGCTTGATACACCATAGTTTTCACCGACATATCCTGGTTGAACACATCCTCTTTACGTACATACTGCATACTAGTTCTTATTATGATACCACCACACGATTACTACACGAGAGTATAGGGTATTTTACGAATAAAAATGACGATAATATCATTATTATTAATTATTATTATTGATTGTCACAGATTATTATTGTTTATTACGGTTCTTGATTAATTATCGTATCATTACGATTATGATTATCGAGAATATAAATACGTATAAACGTAACGATGGTACAACTAAGGCAAGTATGTACTGTACATAGCTGTCACTTACCCTCTGCCCCACCATGCAACTATATAAATATATAAATATATAAATAAATCTCTATATATATATAAATACATAAAGCCATTATATTGCAAAACATTAATCATTGTTGTACTAATGATTATTTTGAAATATTATTGTCTTTATTATTATTATAATTATAATTATTTTATCGTAAACAATTGTAATTATTATTAATATTATTATTATTATTATTCTTATTATTATTATTATTATTATCATCGCTACTTTATATGATTATCGCGATAAGAATATGTCAAGGCCGCGTGTAATTTTAATTAGCATACGATATTATCATTTGCGAAAGTAGATCCTCACTCTTAGCTAAGGAAGATAGAAAAATTGTATTTTCACTTTCTTCACAGATTGGATTCTACCTCACTTTTATTGATACTACCATTGAACGACGAAGAAAGTATGAAAACCGGGAAAACGAAGAAAAATGAAAAAAATTGAAAAGTAGACAGTAGTTCTCCGTACACTTTTTTCTATCCTTCCACTGTTTATTAGACATATTGAAGAATTCAACAATCGGATCAAAATGCTTTTCATTATTAATCATTATTTTTATTAATTAACAAGTATTGTTAAAACTGCAGCGACCTCAGCCTGTGATAGTTACAAAGGATATTATTTAAATTAAGTATCCGGTGTATTATGTGAAATATGTAGAGAGCATCGATCAATTATAGTTTCGATATGTTTGTTTGTACACGTTGCAATTGGACTTTTGTTAGGAAGACTCTTGTGCCTAGAATCGAGCTCAAAGAAAAAGAGAAAAAACGGATAATTTGATAAAATGCTGCGTGCAGTTTCAATCGATAATAATCAAGTCATTTTTATAAATTCCATTTTTGTAATATTTTATGCTAAATAGTGCAATACATATTATTTTTAACTTAAAATTTTGTCTTTATAAAAATTCACTGATCCGTTGCGTTCTCTTAACAAAAATTCAAACAAAATATTATTTATTTATATATGTTACACAATAAGATATATACTTTGAAATTTATCTGTAATTGTATGTGATAAGAGACGAAAGTGTAGCCACAGAGTACGTAAAAATAAAAATGTAACAAATATCATTGAATGCTTTAAACATATACATGTAACAAACGCTGTGCGCTTGTGATCATGATTTTTTTTTTTTTTTTTTTTTTTAATTAAGAAAAAACTAATCCAATCGTTTCTCCTTTTCTTATGTTATGACGTGTGAAAAGTTCAAAACGAACATAAGTTTACATACGGTATGTTCCTTTATTAGAAACACAAAAGAATCACTTATAATTAGCTGTAATATAATTGCCTATAGGGCTTCGTAATATTTTTTCAAATATATATATATATATATAATAATTGTATTGTGATGTTAACTTAAGCTATGAATAAAGATGTGGGAGAATTTTTCGAGGTCGCTGTAGTAAATCCTATTGCTGAGATGATGGATCACTTTCTCAGTTTTTTAGCTTATTCGACGAATGCCAAGAAATAAGCGAATGTCGACTATTCTCGATAAATAAAAAAAAAAAAACCAGAATGTATCCGCATAATTATCTTTGAATGACGATGAAATGGCGATGATTGATTGGAACTGTACATTGTGATCAGCAAACAGACTACAATGTAGTTTGTTCGTGATTGAATGAACAAACAGAAACACTTGTGTAATAAAGTAGATATCCATAACAAAAAATATCGTATTCTTTATTCTTTTCACTTTCCAAAAAGAAAGGAAAAACGATCGACTACGAATCTTATGTTTAAATAAATTTTATTCTATAATAATTAATATAAAACTCTTTTTTTTTTTTTATTCCATTTCAACGTCTACAACAGCATCTTCTACTATCACTTGCTCTGATGTTACAGGAGTCTGTACTGTAGGTAAAGGATCAGGAGATCGAGTGTAAGTATTACTCGTCGAATGTTCTTTAAAATATTCACCACCTTTTTCTTCGTATTCTTTTTTGCTTACTAAAAATTCAGGAAGATTTCCATTTAGACCAAAATCTCTTGCCCCATACCATGCGTCTATGCTGGTATTTTTTGCGATATTTATTTGAAAATTTGATCCAAATGGTCGCATTTCACGAAGTTCTCGATTCAATCTCTCAAGTAAACCAGGAAATTTCGTTGGCCCTCCAGTAAGAAATATATTTCCTACGAGTCGTGATTGCAGTTCGGGTGGATAAAGTTTCAAAACGAATTCGATTGTTTCTGCAATGCCTGCTTCTACGGAACCTATCATAGATGGTTGAAATAATATTTCTGGTGCTCTCAAACGTTCTACTCCCACGTGTAATTGATGAGTTTCTCCAGGAACCATAGGGACATTAGATCCAGCGCCGTCAAATTCTGGATCATGATGTCGTAACACATCTTCCAATTCCATAAGTTTTTCTTGTTCTACTTCTGAATCTGAGTCTCCACCTTCCTACGTAAAAAATATAAAATTTAGAAACATAATAGAATTTCGAAATATATTTAAAGTTGAAAAAAAAATATTTTACATCTATACGAACCCTATTTATAACTTTATAAACATCCCAATCTTCGTCTCTCATACCAAAATCATCATCGCGTTTTTCTTTTCTTGCTAATTGGCTTATTATACGCATTCTTTCCTGTGCGGCTGCTGTTCTACGTTTTGCCATATCTTGTCTACGTTGTCTCTTAGCCATTCGTCTTTCTAATATTTCTTGTCTATAAAGAAAAATATTTAACATCGTTAAGATGATAAAAAATTAGTTTACTTTGTACCTTTTCTTTCGTACACTAGCGATCCATTCGTCAAAATCTTGTTGATCTTTAGGTTGTAGACTCGATTTTATTTTTGGTTTTTGTTCTTCCATTGCGATGTTTTCCTCCTGTGAATTAGCCGCTACTATTTTTTGCCTAGTTCTTTCTACTTTCGCTTGCAAATTATTAATCATTTTTATTAAATCTGCTTCGTTTGCGAGAGAATAAGTTTTTAATGCTTGATCAAATTCATCCGTTTCACCTTCTTCTAGTAAATCTTGAACGGCTAATAATTGATTTAATTGTTCTTCATCTTCTGCTAACTAAAAATATATTTTTTTTAATTATTCAAATAAATTTATATATATATAAATTAATAAAAATTAACAAACTCTTTCTTCTCTTTTTCTAGCATTGATTTCCATTAATCTTCTAGCTAATTCCCGTTTTCTTTCTTTTTGTTGTTCAACTGTTAAACCAGGTGCATTTGCAGGAGCAACATAAGGTAACTGTACTCTTAATACATTCATATCATAATAATCTGGATCTGCCCACTTAGATGTTTCTTCTTGATAGTTTAAAGCTATCATTGAATGTTCATGTATTAACTCCTATTTGAAGAAAATAAAGTCAAATATTTTTTCATTGAGATATAAATCATTTCTGTACCTCTGCTCGACTAGGTGTTATAGCATTAACATGAACAGGATATTTAAGTTGAAGCAATCTATGCATATAAGATGTAATGTGGTATCCACCAACATTAATTCTTCTTGAATTTACAGGATCTGCTTTACCATCTAATATAGGTATTATATGTGTAGTATGATATCCAATACTAATTATTAAACCATCAGACGGACAATTATTATGCTGATAAGAAAATAAGCAATCCACTCCATAAGCTATTGCAGGTACATTATAACATTCAAATAAAAGTTCTGCCATCACTAAAATCAAGATTATAAAATTTAAATTTTGAACTAAAACCAAATTTTTTTTATATATTTAGATATATTATTATTTTACTTACAATTTCTTGAATAATTAGGATTAAGAAATGCTTCTGTTAAAATTATAGGATGATTCACTGCACCTTCCGTATCTATTCCCATATGGGTGAAAGTATAATCAAATATCTGTTCTTGAGCTTCAAAATGTGTAACCACATTTCGATCAAATTGTGTTTTTAATTGAAATCTAACAGCTTCAATATTAGTTATATCATTTCCAACCTGAGGTTCACCATCCTTTTTACCACGTTCTTTGCGTGGTTTAGCGATTAGATTTTTAAATACTAATTGAGGTTCTTTCTCAGTAGCCCAACCAACTCTACAATTGTATGATCCTAAAAAAATTATTTATAAATTAATATTATACTTATTTTATATTATATAATATATTACAGTGTGCTTACCATTATCGATTACAAGCGGTGTTGCTTCGGATTTTACTCTATTTGGATAAAGATGAATAATATCAGGTACTGGTTTTACATCTTTTAATTCAAGAACTTCCATTTTTGTATTAAATATGTTATTTATTACTTTTTTAATTAGATCATAAAAAATATTTATATCACAGACAAGGCAAATGATATAGATTTATCATCAAATGTATTTTTTTTGTCGAATATACGAAGTCTTTAAAAATGGTATTATTACCTTAGTATTATTCAATCGTAAATTAAAATTAAAATTTTTTGTGAAAATTATAAATAAATTATACGAAATATTAACTAATTACATTTACATAATTACATTTCAAAAATGTGTAAAATTATCGGACATTTGAAACACTATAGCCATCTAGCAGCGAATAAGTAGAACTAATTGCTAAATACCAAAATCGAAAAATTAAAATTTCTTGGCTATACTATTATAAACTATATTTTTGCCAAATTAAAATTCAAAATTTAAGAAATAATTTTATAAATTTAGTTCAGATTGTAGATAAATTAAAATTATATAATAAAATAAAATTATTCGTATATACTAAATTAAAAAAAATATATATGTAAAATTATTCTCAGATTATTTCTTAGAATTTAATCTTTAATTTTTAAATCTTTTTAAATAATTAAATCTATATATTGAAAAATTTTTACTTTTTTTTTATTCTTTTGTAACAATTAGTTTCACCTATTCGTCGTTAAATAATGTCCATAATGCATCGATGTCCAAAATTGCTACCAGCGAACGATTAATTCTATCTATTCATCAATAGATGGCGCGTTGATATCAAAAAATTAATATCAGCAGATGATTAGTTCTATCCATTTACAGCCAGATGGCTATAGTATTTCTATATTTATTGCATAGTCAATATGATGTGACTTGAAAGTTTTTTACAAGATTAAACTTACGTTTTCTTTAGAATACAAGTTTTAATTTGAGCTTTTAAGAATTAAAAAATTATTCAAGAAACAAGAGACAATTAAATTTTTCGCAATATTTGAATATTTAAAGGAAAATAATATTTAAAGAAATTTATTAAAGCAAATATATCTGATTAATTGATAAATATAAATTATTAATCGTTAATTATTATATACATACGATTAAAAATTTTTAAAAAAGGATTACAAGTAAAAGATTGTTGCATAATCTTTAGAAATATACTATCCACATTTATCCGAACAAAAGAGGTATTCAAAATATCGATCTTTGACATTACAAGTATCATAAATTACATTACATCGAATCATCTTATAATCATGCAATTTTTCTATTTACTGTTCTTTCAATTATTAATTTTTTTCTAATACTTTTCTTTTTCAAAAAAAGTATTTATTTAGCTAAAAAGAAAAATATTAACGGTTCATAATATTTATCTAAATCATTCTTGCTTCACTCGCCATTTCTAACGTCGTTTCTACCATCTCTGTACATATATCATCTCGTATTCGCGATAAATCACAAACAGTAAACCGACATGTCGTGACTCTGGCTAACTTTACAGCGCGAATTGAAATTGTTCTGCTTTCTCGAGCCATTACTCACGGGATACTGTTTTTAAAAAGCAATCGCTCGATGAAAGAAGAAAGTAAAATGGTATTTTTATTCAAATCGTCTAACGTTCTTTTCTTTACGTTTCATAATGACGTATAGGCGCCACAGGTACGAGCCTTCGTACATTTCATTACTTATCCTTATATCACAACTATTTTTTTCAATTGCAGAAAAAAATTGAAGCAAAGTTGTAAACAGTGATCGTGTCGAGGAAAGATAATATGGAAATATTCAAAGAATCCGGAAGAGAACGTGTGCACAGAAGTAACGATATTAACGTTCACGGACACTTTCAAAGCGTTGCGCAAATATAATTTCACAAATCCGCGCACGAAATCCTACATTCTCGATTGATAAAAACAATTTGGTGATCGTTCTTTACAATCGTTTTACCTCAATTCGTAAACCCGTTATTAAGAAATAATGAATGAACGTTACGTCTGTATTATTCTTGTTTCAATATTCTTTTCAAGTTGTTAAACTTTATGGCCTTTGTTTTTGGATAAATATATACGTAATTATAATTAACATTCATTTTATTTCTGCAATTCGTCGTTTCAATTATTAATTTTATCCATTGCAAAATTAAACATCTCTAATAAACAAGTCTGTTTCAATATCGGTCCACAATCGATGCTATATAAATAAATTAACCGTTTTTGTCAATAGATTTCGAAACACTCGTATAGTTGGCAAGCGACATAGATACGTCGTTTCAATCTATTAGCTCGTATTGCTTTGTTTATCTGAATCGTGTTCAAGAAACTTTTTATACTCTCTTGTTCGTTCATTTTATTTCTAAACATTGTAAAATTCTCCCGAATCCAAATAACAAAATATACTCTTAATATTACTCTCTACTCCACGACATACATACAACAGATCGATACAATTTATCATCAATTTTGCAGCGATACACATCCCTCTCGGTCCTCCTCCGAATCGATCCTGATATATAATCCAAGCTCATCATGCGTTCATGGAGAGACAGAAGAGTGGAGGAGGGGATTGCTCGGACCCGGAACAGCCAGGAATATGTACATATCCAGTGATATTTGTTTACTAGGCGGAGAGATGAGAGAAGAGAGGCGGGAAAGCAAACGCGTGTAACGTTTGGTCGAGGAAACGTGGATATATCGGGGCACTCCCGTGGAGGAAAAGCGATAGTAGAGCAAGCGAGAAAGGAGTTTCGGCGAAAGGGGGGTGGGGGTTGTGAAATGCAAGCAAGGATGCAGAGGTGGTGTGGCGAATCAGGACCAGTTTCAGGCCTGCGCTCACTCTTCATACCCACGTTGCTGCGTGCCGTCGACGGATCGTGACAGAAGAAAGAAGAAGAAGAAGAGGAGGAGTGTCTTCGGCCGATCAAAGGATCGAGAAAAAGAAGGAGAAGGAAAGATAGAAGGACCATGTTGGCTCGAGCGTTCTCCTCGATTTTGTTGATCAGTGGCGTGACCTTGGCGCAGTTTCGGTGCCCCGAGCCCAAAGGTTTCTTCCCGGATCCGGAACAGTGCGACCTCTACTTCGCCTGCGTGGACGGCAAAGCGGAGGAGAAGCTTTGCAAGGATGGGCTCGTGTTCAGGGACGACAACCCTAAGAAGGAGCTGTGCGACATCCCGGCCAACGTGCCTTGCGGGGACAGAACTCTGCTTCGTAAGTTGCACTATTTCATCTTGTCGAATTTTTTTCTAATTTTTTTAATCACAGTCGAAATCATTCGAAGGTACGCGAAGGAAGTGCGTTATAACGAGCGGTTCGCTTTATTTGGCGGAGAAGAAGCAACAGGGAAATGAATGATACGAGTATCGTTTGAGACACGTTGGAGAGCTTGGACGCTGTTGGAACTTATGCGAGACCGATGGTGAAAGTTACTGTGTACTCGATCGCGAGTATATTCCGGTCACATTGTCTGTTTTTCGAGAAATTCCTACGTGAATCGAATCGCGAAAATTTTCGACGTTTTCCACGCCGAGAAGGGATCGATATAAAAATGGAATTCGGATCTCGTATAATCCGCGCGAATCGAACGGACGTTCGAAGAATGACGATTAGATTTAGAGCCGGAGAGAAGGATGCGATAAATTATAACGAACCGGTTCCATCGGCGAAACTCCTCGCTTCGAATTGCCTCTCAGATTTTAATCTTCCTCCTCGCTTTATTATTCCTCTTTCATTTCCCGCCATCTTTTTATATCGCTCGAATAAATTTACATGCTAATTTCTCCTGAAAGTAGATGCAAAGAATACAAAGAGGAGATGTTTCATTCTTCCATTTCTTCTTTATAATCTATTCTGACAATTTATTTCACGAGTTTATATTCCATATTGAAATCTTCATTCGAAAATTCATTCATACTCATTGAGATATTGTTGTTCGCAGAGGAGCCACAACCGAGCAAAGGATGCCCCCGCGCCAACGGCTACTTCAAGCACGAGGATCCAACCGCGTGCGATCGTTTCGTGAACTGCATCGACGGTGTTGCGCAGACGATGCCCTGCCCACCCGGCCTCATTTACGAGGACAAAATGTCGAGTTGCGTGTGGCCGGCCGACGCAAGCAGGCTGTGCGAGAACGTGAAGAGGGACGTCCTCGACGACGGTTTCGTTTGCCCTGACGGCGACGTGCCCGGCCCGCTCGGCAGGATTCTACCTCATCCGACTTATCCCCATCCGGACGACTGCGCCAAATTCTACATCTGCAAGAATGGCGTTGTCCCCCAGAAAGGGCAGTGCGAGCCTGGCACCGTTTACAGCGAGGACAGCTTCAAATGTATGGATCCTGACAGCGTTCCCGGATGGTGAGACTTCTTTTTTTTTTTTTTTTTAAAGAAAAAGTATAACAAGTAATCTTCTTCTTAGAAGATCGATTTTTATTATACGACGTCGCTTGTTTTATTGTTTTTGGCAAAAAGTAATCGATCATTTTTTGTTTTGTAAATTTCAGTATATTTTTTATATCAGTTTCTTCGAAATTATATCAGCACGCAAATTTACAAAAGTATCGTTTAACTTTTCATTTAATTTCTTTCGAAAAATTTTTTTACACGATCCTTCTAAAAGGTAGTAGTGGCAGTAGTTCGAATTAATAGTTAAAAATAGTTGTATTATGAATATTCTATTTTTAAGAAAGGTGGTCGAAAATTTTTTTGCCAGCAATGGAGACGAAGAAACGTAAATTAACATAAATTATACATTTAAATTCAGACAAAAATTGTGATCCTCGCCGTTTTGTCTTGTTCCAGCGAGGATTACTACAAGAACAAAAACTAATTAAAGACAAGGTGCCAGTTACTACAGCGATACGTCTGTGACGCTTAATTTTTTTTTTTTTTTTTTTTTTTTTTTTTTTTTTTTACATTTAGGAACAATAAACCCGTGATATACTTACGTAAATGAGTGGCCTTTGCATACACCTCCCACGATAATTATACCTTTCTCCTTATGTAAACGGACACTACGTACAGAAATTTATTGCGCCCGACAACTTCGTTCTGCGGCTTGTTCTCGTACAAAAGATCAATAACCACGAGTTATTAAAAGTTCGCCATAGAAAAGTATAAAGAATTTCACGCTTGATAAAAAGAATCGCAATTATGTAAATGTAATTCAAACGAACGAAAAATTGTCTCGCTCAATTATTAACCGAATAATAATTCAGTTTCTCTTTCCAGGCAGATTGATTGCATACAAAGAGACGTTATTAAATAATCGCGAAACAAAAAAAAAAAAAAGTTGATCCCGTTTGAATACAATACAAACCGCTCATAATACCATTCCACAACAACAGTTTCGAACAATTTCGCTTAATCCACCTGATTGCAACCTTTCTCTTTACGTAATTTACGATGTGCTCGATGAAACAATTCCCGAGACTACTTTTCGCTGTTGAAAAATTGTGAAATCTATCCGTACTTCATACTACTCTACTTATTTCAATAATCAAACTCAAATTATTCCCTCGCGTTGCATAATACGTCTATTACCTCTTCAATTCATCAAGAAAGACGAACGAACGAACGAACGAACGAACGAACGAACGAACGAACGAACTTGTGTTATATATCGATCGTTAATCATCGAAGGAAGAATCGTCGAGATGCCGAGGATACACTGGCCAGACAGAAACCGCTCGATTGGCCATCGATCAGAGACATGACCGTGACGTATTCGACCGGTTCATAACGCGGATCAGCAGCCGCAGAGATCTCGAGCGGTATTCGTCGGCTTTCACTATCCACGCCGAGCAGATCTGGTTCCATCGAAGAACGGGAGCCGTTGCTCCAAGCACGATCGTTGCGTAACACGTAATACGGACAAAGCCTCGAGGGGATAACGCTTGTACGTGCGCTTGCGCATCGGACAAATCGTATATTCGAGATGTGTACACACGTCTGAGGTATTTTTAAATGGTTGGCCGACGCGTTAACAACGACTTTACCGATTGTACAAACGAAACAGATTTATGAATAGGAGAATAGGAAGATTATTGTAGCTGGATTAGATTTAGAAATTCTTTCTTTAAGAATAATAAGTGGATGGTTTTGTAATAAGGAATAATCGATTAATGGCTGAGTCAGGTTTAGTATTCTTATTGGATACAGTCGTTGAGGGCATTAACTTGGCATTAACTTCTTAACGAGCCTAATATCGCGTTTCTATTACGAATAGATCGAAGACAAGTCGATTGCACATTGTTTGATTATACACCGCGGCAAAGGTGTATTAATTATTTTACTTAATCGAAATTATCCAAGCAATCAACATACCGAAATTGCATCTGATGCAAGTTAATTATAAAACTGGAATAACTCGCGTGTATAAATTTTGCTTCGCGTTAATTACGGGATGCGCATCAAAATGTTAACAAGGAGGAAATGTGAAATTACGTGATGTTACAAAACCTTAATTTATCAATTTTGCATATTATCAAGGTATTTCACATTCAATTTTAAGATTTTATTTAACGAGTAACGAAATATCATCGCGTTTACGATCCACGATGGAAAAAAATATTTTTTCTTTTTCCGTTATGTAATCCTTGATGATTGTCATGCAACTACGCGAGGCATAACTATAGGTTATCGACTCTTTTAATTTTCCAAAATGTCAATGCGGTTGCGTGAAAGCTGGTTCTTTTTCCACTGGTTGTGCAATTATTTTTTATAACGTTAAATCGCGCTTAAAGGGTAAGTTTAAAATTTTCATTTCATACGAAAAAAAAAAAAAAAAGTTTCTTCTTCTTTCAACTATTTAAAATTTTCATTTCATAGTTTTATATATATATATATATAAATACATAAGATAGAAAAAAAATTTCCTTTCTTCCCGAAATTTTTCTCGAAAATAGATAAAAAAGAAATTTCCTTTTTTCCAAAATTTCCATCGAAAATAAACGAAAAAAAATTTTCTTTATTCCGAAATTTCTATTGATAAATAAAAAAGATAAATAAAAAAAAAAGTTTCCTTTTCTTCAAAATATCGAGCAGACAAAAAATTTCCTCCAAAATTTTTATCGAAGATAAACGAAAAAAAAAAAAGTTTTCTTTTTTCCGAAATTTCTATCGAATTTATAGACGAAAGAAAACATTCTGCTTTCCCCTCGTTTCGTTTTTTCAAAATAGTCGTCGATCTCAAAATCTCAGCTCGCTCGGCTTCATTCGGTTCGGTTCACCGAAGCTGCACGAAGAAATCGAATCGGAGAACCGATGGTACACGGGTGGGGTAACCAGAGAGCAACTATACCGAGCAAGTGAAGGGAGAAGCTCTCTGTTCCGAGGTCGGTAACTAAGTGTCAGTAGTCAGAGTCGACCCGAGTGGAGGATCAGACCGAACGAGCACTATGATCGAGCATCGGAGGAGCGTGACCCTATTGGCCCTGCTGCCTTTTCTGCTCTCAGGTAACTATTTTTTTTCCTCTCTTCTTTCTCTCTCTCCCTCTGTCTCGGTCGAATCGATCACCTTCACCAATATTCCTCGACGAGTTGTCCTCGTGACGAAACCTACTCCTCTACGAATGGATGCCCCGCGATGCATCTCGAGAAGCGCATCGACCGTTCTCCGGGTTGCATCCCGACAGGCGTCTCGATTCGATCGTTCCCTCGCGTTACGACATCCATTTTGTACAATTTCAATAGCTTTCACCTCCTCTCGCCATATGGTTGAGTCGAGCCGACCTATGATATAATGGCGGAGCCTGTCTACCGAGCACAGTTGGCTGAAAAATTAATTGGTTAAAATTTGGAATAAGGTTATTCTTAATCGAACAATTCAGAACGAATCGAATTATTCAAATTTTATATTTTTTTCTTTTACGATTATTGAAGATTAAATTTTTGACAAAATTAATATATTATTTATCGATATAGAAATTAGATATACGTAATTTATTTTCATGATATTATTTTAATTATTTTGATGATTTATATGTGAAATAGATAGATAAATATATTACAGACCGATATTTCTAACGTAATGTTCGATGTTTTGAATAATAAATTATTCGAAGAATTCATTAAAGTAACTTAATTAACCGTTTAAATTTTTCCCATCACTGCTACCGAGTTTGCATGCTTGTTATATTATACCAACATATACATCGACGATCACGATTTACAAGAGATGTATTATTCATGTTCGCGCCATTCAGACGGCACGGCACGCTATCGCTTTTCTTATTCTTCTTTAAATATTATTTTCATATCTTCTTCGTTGTCTTTTTCGATCTGTGTATTTAATGCGTACTATCTTTGTCACCTCGCCTGAAGGAATTTGAAGATTCAATATTTTAGATTTACGCAAGTGATACTTTTCTACATGTTTTCATCAATATTCATGATTTGGATGCTCGTTTCCATCGAATTGTTCAAGATTCGTGTGTAGAAGAAGGAAAAAAATCGATTGTTTGGATTGGTCAGATCTTCCGGACGACTTCTCTAACCATTAAGCTATCCAAGGTCGACTGGCGACTCTTCCTCTCCTGTTCTACGCAACAAACTCGAACGTAAACAAAACGCCACAGATGTTACTTTCGCGCGTCAACAAAATATCTCGAATTCACGCGATCAATATAGACAAAACACAATATTAGTTTCTCTTTTGCTATAACATTTTTTCTCCCTAGTTGTATATATATTTTTTCGTATTTATTTGGTAGAATTTGTAGCATTTTTCCATTAAACTTCTCGATCAGCTTCGACCACCGGCAATTTGCGGTTTCCGCCAAATTACGTTTTTACTTATTTGTTCCTTCATCGCGATTGCTTTCCATTCGTCGAAGCGTTCCGTTGTTTCGACGTTGCATCTTTTTTTGCTACCAAATCGAAATCACGAATCTTCGCGTTTTTTTTTTTTCATTCAATGTCTGCAACCTTGACTCGCTTTCTCTATCTTTTTGCCCGTTAAGAATAATCTTATGCTCCTTCTACCATCCACTTCTCTCAAGGTAACGCATTTCAATATTTTAATATTCAAACTATTTTTTTTTTTTTTTCGAAATTCGAAGGATATAAATTTAACCTGGTTTTGTTAAATATTTTTCCTATACCTACTATTTTTTACCAACTATACTTCCTATTTTTAATTTTCATTACGCATATTTTTAATTCTACAATATATACACGATTTGATTTATACCTTCGCGATTTATGTTATACCATTTTTTCCTATTTTTTCGACATACAGTCGAGGCGACTACCCTTTTGGGGGCGCCACCGTGCCCCGACCCTCACGGAGTTTTCGCGTATGCCCACCCAGAGAATTGCAACGCCTTCTTTCTCTGCACGAACGGCACCCTGACCCTCGAGCACTGCGAGAACGGATTACTTTTCGACGGGCATGGCGCCGTGCACGATCACTGCAACTATCACTGGGCCGTCCAGTGCGGGGATCGCAAGGCTGACCGTAAGTATCTTGTTACGCTCTCGATAATCGCAATGTCACAATGCTATATGTGTATATAAGAGTGTGAAGGTTTTGTCTTTCCAACTCGATCTATCAACGCTTTGAAATATAGAGGGTGTCTCAAAAATAAAAATATTAAATCCAGGTTAACTGGAAATTCTTATAGAGATAATTTTGTTAACGAGTTTATTGGCAAAAAACACTGGCCAATCGCGGAATGCGTAACCTAGTCGAGCGGTAGCGTTGGGTATGTACCGTCGACTGAGCATTAATAAGTCTAAGAAACATATATTGTGTATTATAATTTATTTATCGTTTCTGATATGATAATGTAATATAATTTTAAATAAAAAAATATTTATATTATATTTAAATATTTTTTTCGACACATATTACTTGGATTTGTTCGTGCTCGTCGGCGGTATATAGCCAACGCTACCATCGCGGCTCGACTAGGCAACGCGTTCCGTGATTGGCCTGCGTTTTTTTTCGTTAATAACTCGTTAACAATGCCCTAATGAATTTTCTTGCAAAGGAGAATGTTGGTTGAAATTATCTCAGAAATACTTTCATTTCATTTAATCTTGCCATATTTTTGAGATATACTTCATATACTTAATAGTTTTATGTTTTGAAAAATAATATCATTTTGAAAATTTTCTGAAAGAAAATAAAAAGATTAATTTCAAATTATGTTTGGTGATAAGTAAAAAAATCCTTTGGAAGATATATTAACGTTAATTAATATTGGCATTAAGATGAATTTGTCGAATATTTTTAAAAAACTTTTCGATATTGCAGTTTGATTTAGCATTTTGCAAAAGTGATGCGTTATTCGAATTATTCAATATATTATTCGATGCATTTCTCGCGATAAACAACAAAAGAAATGTTCACATTCATATACGATAATAGTTTTATCGTTTGAGAATAGAGTTGGGCATAAAATTACTCTAAGTAATTATTTACTAAAATGCTTGAATAACGTTTACTAATCGTTGTAATAATCTATCCGCTTTTCATATAATTTCAAGCCGTTTGGCGATTACAATTATTTGCAATTATGTTTTTGGACAATAAATTATTAAGATAATTTATCGAAGTAATTTTATTCGTAACTTCAACTATTAAATTTTACCCATCACTATTTGAGAGGAAATATAGAAAGGTGTAAAAAATTTATATTATAGTAAAAGAGTAAAAGTCGGATGGAGGAAGAAATTTAATAACGTTTACGGCGTTTTACTGGGTCGCGTCAATTCGTTATAAAGACTTGCCGTCAAATAAATTGTGTTCAGTTATTGCGACATTCTTTTTTGTGTGTATACCTGTTTGGTAAAACGATTTAACGATTGGTTTTTTTATTAAAATATAATCAACGATCACTTTTACTTTCAAAAATTTTATTTTCACTCGACAATTATTATTTACAAATTTGTTTTTAAATAAGTCAAATAAGTGAACAAGAAATTATAAATTGATTAATTCTTTTCGTATCATGTGTTTCGCATATACGTTTGATATTGCGTTTCAATTTTTCTTTACAATAAATGTATGATATATTTTCTTATTTGTAATTTATAATATATATATATATATTGTGTTTCAATCTTTTTTAAATAATTATATATATATTTTTTCAGGATATACAAATACACGATACTTTATTTATCTTCACTTCAGAAATTCTATTTATACAAAACTTTTCTCTCGATCGATAAAAATCATCACTAACTTTTTCCTAGCTAAAACATTCATATAAGAAGGCATATCGATTTCTCTCGCTTCGAACTGAATGTTAATAAATATCGAGAATGAATTCGCAATAAGAAAAAATAAAAAAAAAAAAAATTATTTTCCAGTGACCCCGATCAGCAGTCCTGGATGCGAGTATCAATTCGGCCTTTACCCTGCGAGCGACGCCTGCAGCACCACCTACATCAGATGTGCTCATGGCCATCCCAATGAGGATCATTGCGACGCAGGATTGGTTTACGACGCGAAGAGTCATAATTGCGTCTGGCCCGATCAACTGTTGCCCTACTGCAACCCGGAGGAAATAGTCGGCTTCAAATGTCCTCACAAAGTACCTTCCCACACTGCTGCTGCCAAGTTCTGGCCCTACCCAAGGTAAATCCTTTTTTAGACAATGCAATGGAGAATTATTCGTGAACCAGTCGTAAATTCGTATTCGATTATAACGGATACGCGTGGGCGACGTTCAATGAATAAAACAATGGATGGATTAGGTTAAGTTAGGTTAGGTTAAGCAAGAACGGTGTATCTGTTTCTCTCGAAATGAATCAAATGTCAATCGTATTTCAAACGTGACGAAGTTACGTTAAAAAAAAAAAGTTAACGAGTTTATATAACAAAGGTGGGCAAGATTTTAACGATTGAGGTTAAACGAAGGTGTACAAACAACTAATGGCAAATGGACGAGGTTATGCGAGGAGTTAAACTATATAATGGCTACGAGTTTTATTCAAGCATTTTAATAAGTAATTACTTAAAATTTATTCAAAACGATTATATTATTTGAATAAATGACTTGAATAATTTATTATTCAAAGCATCGAAGAAAAGGTCAACTATAGTCAGAGGGTATAACCCCATTGGTTGGGTATTAACCCGTTGAAAAAGTGATTAGTTAAGAATTTCGAATAAAATTATTTTAAATAATTACTTATTAAAATGTTTGAATAACGTTTACTCGTCGCTATTATAATCGATCCGCTTTTCATATAATCTCAAGCCATTTAGCGATTATTATTATGTTTTGAACAATAAATTATTGAAGTAATTTATCCAAATGATTTTATTCGTAACTTCAACTATTAAATTTTGCTCATCATTGATTATATAGTATATGAATGATTAGTAAAAATTTTCTAAGTTTGCTTTTAATTGTAAATTAAATCTGTTCTTTTATTATTCCAATTTTTTCAAAGAGAAATATTTCAGTACATGTTTTTATTTCATTCTTAAATGTACGTCTTCGAAAATGTCTTTCTTCTTCTTATTCATTGTTGCCTGAAAGAGATATACCGACTAAAGGGAATTACATGCACATCATCTCTAAAAAGTAAAAAGTTTCAGTTTCAAGTTCTTAAATATCGTATGATCACTGGTTATCCGGTGGGTAAATTAAAAACCGGTCTCCTCGAGGGGATGAATCGAAGAACACCCGCTGAGAGATGACACGTGTTTTACGATTATTCAGTTTCGTCGTTCCTTTCTCTGCTTGTATTACAACCGTGATAAAATGTACATGCGTTACTTTCGAAAAGCACGATAAGCAAATAATATTATACATCCTTTTTTAGTTAATATAATTTTGATTTTAAATGTGACATGATAAAATTAAGTGTTTTAAAAGGGATATATATATATATATATATATATATTTGGCTAATTTAATAGAAATTTAGTATTCGATATTTGTATAAGAATATTTAATTATTTTTAGATTCCCCGTACCCGGAGACTGTGGAAGATTGATCACCTGCGTTGATGGCAATCCGCGTTTACTTACCTGCGGTGATGGAAAACTCTTCGATTCCGTGAGCCTGAGCTGTCTGGATCCTGATGAATTGCCCCACTGGTAACGCCCCTTTTATTCTTTTTTTCATTTTAAGAAAAGCAAAGAAATAGAATTATACGAATTATCTTCTCCTTTCTGTTTCAGTGCCAATAACAATCTTTAAATTACATTCGTCGTCGAATTCTGCAAGTTATCTGGAATCATCGTTTCGTTCATATTAAGAATAATTAAGAATAATTTAATTTTTTATCGATATAAAAGGAAACCGGAACATGGTCGTTTCCTTCCTGAATCACGCTTTAAATTAGATCATCTATTGTTGTAACCACCGTACAATTGAAACGATTATTATCCTTCTGTAATTATGAAAAATCATTTTTCTATAATTTATTCGCAAAAATTTATTCGTTATATATTCTAAGTTGAAAAGGAAAAAAAAGTTGCTAGACAAGAACAACGATGTGTACAACGAGTATTCGAATAAAACGTGGACGCGTGTACAAAAAAATATACAACGTACACTTTATTTCAACGAGTCTACATTCGTACAAGTGTGAACGTTTTGATATTACTTATAATTAAGGCGAGAATAGAGTGAGAATGGCTAAGAGAGAGAATTATTTACATTTCGGGGGTGGTGGTGAGAGAGAAAGAGAGAGAGAGAGAGAGAAAGAGAGAGAGTTACTTAATAATAACAATAATAAATGAATATAAACGTGATTTCCATACGATTTACCTATTTATCTTTTTTTTTTTCTTTTTTCTTTTTTTTAACTTAAACATAGGTAGGTACATTCGTGCGACGACGAAAACGGTCAAGTGATCAAGAAGAAGAAACGGATAAAACAAGATAGATTGAAGAAGAAATATCGCTAACGCTTCTAATTAAAAAGTTAACATGCTCTATATAACGAAGCTTTGAATATACATATACAGAATACTGAATTCAACTTTTTATCCTCCTCCCCCCCCTTTTCACGATTCGCATATCGACATTAAAATTCTCCTTACTCTAATCCCTTTTCGCATAAATTACTCGATACGATTCGAAACTTTGGAATTTTCAAAGAAAAAAAAAAAAAAAAAAAAAAGTAAAACGCTTCTCGTCGAACAACTTCTTTCTTTCCGATCCTTTAACCTCTTTTTCGTGCGTAACGTACGAACAAGATTCTCAAGGTTCTCACGAGACACCTTCTACTTTCGTACTACTGCAAAAGAGAATGATTCCCAAAATAAAATAAAGATCGCGCCTCTCCTCGTATTTCGTCGTACAACCTTCGGAAATGGAATCCGCTTTACGTCACGAAACGAAAGATACCAACCGGTCGAAAAGCGTACGATTCGATGGAAAAAAAAAAAAAAAGGAAAAAAAAAACATGTCGGATCGTCTAATTTCTGGGACGAGCTCGAAGCGGTATGGGCAACGCGCCGGCTGGCAACGCGCCGGCTGGCAATGGCGGAACACCGGGCGGAAGATTCTCTTCCTCCGCTTCCTGCTCGTTCCTTCCATCGGGCAGGTCGCCCTCGAGGTTGGGTGGGGTCGTGGGCACGTCACAGTCTTCGGTGGGCGGGACGACGCACCTCAGCGACCTTCGATCGAACACCAGCATCGCGGGGCATCTCTGCAATCGCGGGTATCCACCTTGACATTGCCAGTAACGGTTGCACGATTTGCCCAGAGGAACGTTCCCGTTCGCGTCGTCGTTGCAGAGGGCTGTCGAAATAAAAGGATTATAAATGAAATATACTCTGATTTGGACGATGCAAATAGAATATTATGATATATGCATATTTGTGTCGTGTAGCGTTAAGAAAATATAACGAGTATTTATATAATCGAAGGATTCGATATCAAAGTATTAGTATTAAATTAGTAACAAACGGATAGTATTTTCGGATTAAAATTAAGGTAGAATTTAAATTGATAATTAAAATCTTATTATCGAAGAATATGATATTAATCAAAAGGCTTTCGAAATAGCATTTCGATTTTTTAATAAGCAAATTTATCGATAGTGCATTTTGAAAATAATTTTATCTTTCAATTTTATTCTCAGTTCAAATATGTTCATTCAATCGAAAGATTGAAACGAAATATTCCAAGATTAATTTTCTCGCGGGTTCGTAGATAAATCACCGCGAATGAAACTTCTTCTCGATTTGTCATGGGTGCACGGTCATCGTCGAGACGACGACGACGACGACGCGTGGGGCAGACGCGAAGGCGAGCTCGCCTCGAATGCTAATTAACGACTCGCCTCTTTTCCACCGTGGAGGCCAGTGACATCGTGGCTCGCACACAGAGTATATCTACTACTCTTACATGCTCACTTTCGAAAGTGAGAATGATCCCCTCTGGCAACGAGTTTCGCGAAAGAGAGGAGAGAGAGAGAAAGAGAGAAAAAGAGGACGAAGAATTCCGTGAATCGGGTAATTGAGAGGCTTGTATCGGTAGAAAAGGTGTATGAGACATCGATTTTTCGTTTCTCGGTAGTCTCTGCGTTAAACTTAACATTCATTACATCTTCTCGTTGTACAAGATTGTGTACGTACGAAAGAGATTTTATTCGTACGTTTTAATTGGAAATATCTTAATTTAAAAATTCTGATTTTAATAAAAATATATTGAAAGATCTTTTTACAGCAATGAAATTAAAAATTTAATTCTGAACATTTTTCGATTTAAAATTTTATCTCATGCTTATATACCACTCTACGTACCAACGAAATTTCATTAAGAATATTCATAAATGCTTCGTTGTTCGTATTCAACTTTTCTCTAAAATCATTTCACGAGTGAACTATCTTGCATTATGTTATTAAAAATATAATATTATTAAAAAAAAAAAAAGAAGAAAGAACTTTAAGCTAAAGCTAAATTGAAAACTTTTTAAAATTTCTTCTCAAATCTTATCATCTATAGATTTACTCACGATGCTTTTGACATCCTTCCACATTCTCGGGCCAATCACAAGACCTTGCCCTCTCGTTGTACAAAAGTCCACCGATGCACAGTTGTTCCGTGGCGGTTCCGTTCCAACAGGTCCAGTACCGTGTACAGGAAGTCTCGTGGCCAAATATACCGTAGAGCCAGTCGCAATGCTCGGCAGGGATCGGTGGATTCGCTTGCCGCTTTCCGTCGCAATAGTTCGCTCTCCAAGGATAGTCGCAGCCCTCGGTCACGCCTCGATGCTTGCCAGCGAAAACAAGACCGTTTGGACAGTCGAATAATTCTGGACGACCGTTCACGCATTCCCAATAACGGTCGCAATACTCTATGTCACCGACCACCCTGGATTTCGTTTGGCAAGGATCTTCTTGCTGTTGTTTCTGCCCCTGCGATCCTGCGAACATGTAAATGGAATGTGTATTTTTAAGAACAAGATTCAAATTGTTTGTGTATCGATTATTATTATTATTATGCAGCAGAAAAAACGTTGAAACAATTTATATTTGATCGTGTGTTTCGAATAATTTTCTCTGGTAATTAATTAATGTATCATTATTTGTCAGTTGAGTATTAAAACAATGATTTAAATGATTGTAATTAAAGAGATGTAAAAATAAATATATATCTTTATCTATGAAAATGTAAATAAAATATATATTTTTAAGAATAAGATCAAAATTGAAAGTATATTTCGATTATTATGCAGCAGGGAAAATGATTTATCGTATATTTTCTAGTAATTAACTAATGTAAATGTCATTATTTGTTAGTCGAAAATGAAAGCAATCACTTAATTTATTTATCAAGAGAAACGATAAAGAAATTTGTAACGCTATTATTATATCTATTTTACGTATTATTTCGATTATTATGCAGTAGTGAAAATGTTATAAGTGAAATACAGTAAGGATGAAAGTAATGATAATTTAGATTTTTAACGCTTGGTGTATTTATTTATAAATGATTGTAACTCGACGAACGAATTGCAATATTAATCAAAAACATTTTCTCAATAATCATAAATAATATGAAATTCATCATTTTGTTTAATTGTTCCAGTTAGTTAAACCACTTATTCATTTTTAAAGAAGATTGGATTTATATCTATTATACTCTCCATTTGGTAATTCGAAAAAGAATGTAAATAACCTTTTCAAATTGGAAATCAATGTTTAAACTTTATTTTTTTAAAACCTATAATTTTCATAATTCATAAGATGTCTACATGCGATCCCAAAGAATAAATCTACAATTCAATGAAAATGACGGTTGTTAACCATTAACGAATACCAATTACGAAACGTTTGGCGGCGAAAATCAAACGCATTTTTCAATCCATTGTAGACATAGCGGATGAAAGAGTGTCGTTGCACGGTTTTCCAAACAAGCAGGAAATTATGCGTAATCTCCATTGAGAAGACCAAACGGATCGCGACTAAATATCAAGTTGCACGACGATACACGTTTCGTGTTCTCTTCTTTCGATTCAGGAACACGTTCCCGCCGACCGTGAGGCATAGTAACACGATTTCTTCTGCCTGATCAGATCGAACGTTTCTGACTCATCGTTCATTGGCCAACATCGATATTCGCCAACCAGTCACGATCTTCTTCTCGTCGATATCTCCCTGCATGGAATAAACTTTATCGTAAACATTATCCTGTTTGACTGTTTATTCTTGATTAAAAAGTACATACATGCTAATAATATTCGTTCTTAAAAAGCATATACGTAATTTGCAAGAAATATTCATCGATCTTTCCTGTTCAATTTTTTCAACCAATCAAAGATGTCTATGATCAATCGTTGTTAAGCGAAACGTGTTCGTACAGTAATAGCTGCCAACTGCTAAAATAATCAAGTTTCTCCTCTTTCAAATCGTTTGGCTAGTGGTAAACGTTACACTATGCACGTAACGCGTTACAAAATAACTTTCCAAACGCACACAATGATCACGTAACACTTGGGTCATCGCAATTGGTTTTTTTTTTTTTATAAGAAAATTGAAGAGGAAGAAAACATTGTGAAAGAAATTATACCAGTGCCACGTAAGTAATCTATCTCGAAATCTGATTCTTGTTGATAAATCATGATAATATGCGATGTATTACACAGGAATATGAAAACTTGCTTATGTATCTAATTTATTGCGCATGTTACTAACATTCTCTCGGAATAAATTTATGCGAAATAAAATTACAACTAGAATATCGCGAGATATTAACTAAGGAGATTAAAATATATCAAAATATCTTTTTCTTTCTCGAATACATCATTTCCCCGTGAATGATTCTATCCAATTTCAACTCGTTCATGTAAATATCTTTTTCGAAAAATTCACTTTTTGAAGATTCGATATACTCTACTCGAAAAAATCAATTATTTTAGAATTTCGATATTGATAACTGAAAATAATCGACAAACCGAGAAGATTTTTCGAAGAAGTAATCGTTTTAATCACGAAATTCTTTCTAAAGACTCGATACATACTCGAATAATTCGATTATCTTACAATTTCGATAATTGAAAATAATCGACAAAAAATTTTTCAAAGGAATGGATAGAAACCTTTTGAAATTCGAAATTCCACTCGTTCCTAGTCCATTCATTAATTTCAGTGATATCGAAATATAATGCAGTCAAACCTGTGCTCATCCCGATAGAGGTTAATTGTCGAAATGGAACGCGGTCCTGCAATCGGTGTCGTGAAATTAATTTACGCGAAGACACAGCGATGCAATCGCAAAAGATTACACGTAGTAACATCTCGGTTAATGGGCGCAATTCGGTCGAGGGATCGGTTAGAAAAGTAAATAGTAAAATAAGGTGGGAAGGTAGCTCGTAGCTCGCTCCCAAGAGAGCATGGTCTCGAGTGAAAGTGCCTAGCCTTGACTTGCAACCTTCAACCCGTCTCTTCCCCCCTCGTCAAATCGAACAACGCTCAAGTTTTGCTCTAACGCCGTTCCCATCCTTCGTTCAATCGAATCAACGAAACTTCGATTTCGAACGATCGAAATTGGACGAGGAAGTAGGAAGATAGGAGATAAGTATTACGATAGTTGCCCGACGACTTTCTCGAGGAACGAACGTGTTGATTATCGATCGTCGTACGATGCTCGTTTTCTACATCCCAGTTTGATTATACAGTAATGTAATCGAATGATGCGTAAACGAAAAAGGAAAAAGAAAAATAGAATAACAAGATTAACGATCAATATTCCACCGAAAAAAATGTAACATGAAAGGATTTTAAGAAAGATTCTGTGAATTTCATTCCTGTTTGGAATTAATAGTCGTCTCAACAGTACAAGCGATTTTCTTCAATTTTTTTTTCCTAAAAATTCTCAAGATTCTGATTTCTTTTATAAATGGAAATTCACGAATAAAAATTTGACACGCGGCATATTGCGATTCTACGTGATTCACGATTAGGTTAGATTAGGTTAAGTTAAATAAAACGAGATTGTTATCCGCTTTTTCCCCGATTTCGGGGTTTTTGTTTGATCGAGGATGTCGATCAGTATTCCTTTCACTTTTTTTGGAATGCAAAGCGAACAAAAGAAAATCGAAACGACGTCTCGAATTGAATCTCGATCACTGATTAAAGCAGTTGTGTCCATGAACGAGCTTCAAGATGCAGCTTGCTTTCGAATGAAATCATTTGTTATTTTTTTTTTCTCTTTGTTTTCCTTTCAACACCATCCTTGACGGTGTGGTTAAAACATAAACGGTTGAATGTCAAGGATGCCTGCACTTCTACGAAGTATAAAACAGAATAATCATTTTGAATGATGTTTAAAATTTATATAAGTTCAATCGCTTTTTTAAATTAGAATTTGATAGAAATAAAAAGGAGATGATGAATTTTTCAAATATAATCATTGATATGTTTACTAATAAAATAGACAAATTAATCTTTCATTTTTTTTACTTGTTCTTTTTGGATATTATATATATTTGAAATAAAATTTGTTATTTATTAATATATGATTTATTTGGCTTTAATATAATAAACCAAATATCGTCCATTAAAAATGATCGAGAATTAGATACAAACATGTGCTTATAAAAGAAAAAATAAATTAATAAATTTATATAATAAAATTATCATCCCAAAAAGATACATAATTTTCTTTCATATCATTATTCAGAATTACGTATAATAAATAATAAAGTAAATGGAGACCATGAAGAATTTCGAAGAATCGCAATTTGACTATAGAATAATAATTTTACAAAAAAATTTACAAAAAATTATTTTGTTTCTTAATTTTTCTTATGTATCATTTTCAGAGAATTTTCAGAGTTAAATATACAAATCGTGAAATTTGTCGAGGAGAAACAAGCGCAACACCAGCGCCTTTCCAAACACTGCGCCGTCATTTGAAAACTTTAGAATGCTCGACAAAATGTTGCTTCCAATGCAACAATGTACCGGCTTGGAATAATTAGTTTACCTCGCGTGCCAGAAATCTTTTCCGCACGTGGCCTCCTGCATTCAATGTTTAACTCCTTGCGTGACCGATTAAGAGAGCGACGAGAAGTGAGAAACAAGTGATAATCGAGAAAATGAAACTGACGAATAACGAACTTCATCTTAATAATAAATGGTTGTAATAATTATTTTATTTGAATCATCAATGTGAAATGAATATTTATTAATATTTAACGGACAAATGTTAAAATTATTTGTTGACTTTGTAGGTGGACGCATCACTGGTTAAGCTAGGTTAGGTTACGCAACAGAGATTCTTATTACTAGTGTAGAGGCACTGGAATACTTTCCCTTCCTTTACGACTCCTTGTAAAGAGGTAAGTGTTCGCGGTAGATTGTTAGATCTAAGCAATAAGAATCAAAGGCGAGTATCTATAAAATCTCTAATTGTGTTCCATAAGCAACACGTGCAGTTTATTATGAACTATTCATTTCTTTCATCCTTTCCTAATGTTCGACAATTATTTCTTTTATGTTCTTCTTTACCTACATCTATTCAAATATATTTTATTATTCCATAAATATCACAAATGTCACTGCTTGGATCACAAATGCTATTCATCGATTCCAAAGATCATATACAGACTGTTGTGTCTTAGAAACATGACAGAATTAGTTATACATAACTCTTTAAGAATGTATAACGTCCATATCTAATAGAATGGAACGTATGCAACATCACATAACGTTGTTTCGCGCGAAATATTCGAAGAGAAAGGTCTTTCCATATGCTTTTCCACAAGAAAATTTTCTAAATCGATCCACGGACCGTGAGCTTAATGCGTGCACTTTCTCAATAAATATCTCGTCATTCTTATTGAAATCAACTTTCCACCGGTTAGAAAACCGTAATATTTCAGAAAACCATGTCTCGATTCAGTTCATTCAAAAGTAAATAGACGAGATTATGTGCAATTTCGATCGAATTTTTCTTTTCGCTTTTTTTTTTGCATGTTTTCAAGCAGACAGGTTAACAGTGGTTCTCAATCTTTCTTAGAATGAACAATTCTTTTTTCGTAACCGATCTATTTGTTACTTTAATCCTCGTATTTGCGTTACGTGATAATACGAAGAAATTACGAGAGTTGGCTGAGAAGTGCAACAGGTTTGGTTGTAGAAAATTTTATCGCATACCAGACTGGCGCTACGACAAAATGTGTAAATGTCACGTTTCACCGTTTCATTTTCTTCCTGATCGGGGCTGTATCGACATACAGCCTTCCTAGATCCAGTAACGAGATATACACACGGTTGTTTCGCGATAGATCCCTCTCCTTCCACGTGAAGTACAACGTTCCAAGTCAAAAGTCGTGTAATAAACCAGACGTTTACGAGATACGTGCCACTTCCTTTTTCTTCTTCTGTCCGCCTCGTGTCTTTTTCTCGCTCGAATGTTCTATGAATGTTGTTTGTCGAGAAATAATTTTCAAAGAAAATTTTCTCTTTGATTATTTTTGTGATGTTTGGTAAACAAGATTAATTATATAATTTATTTCTTTCAAATCAGCCGTACGATATAAAATTCGATCGAAAAATTTAGCTTCTCTTTAGCGTTTGAAAAAATACTCACGACTATAATATATATTAACCAACGTCAACTCGTGAAACGACCAGTTTTTCTAGAATAATTTTTCCATGTTTTTTTTTTTTCAGCCACAACAGCCTCCTTTTACTTCTTTTCCACGCGCATAATTTGTTCCTTTTTCTTCGATTCGAGGTTACGTCGAAGAACGTTTCTCCATCTCGTTTTCCCACTAATCAACCATTTTAATAATAGTTTTTCTCCATTATTGTGGCAGAACTTCCGGATCCAGCCACGTCAAAGAATGTATTCATGCGCGACGGTATATTTCCGGGAGAAATACAACGGTATACGGTTTATTAGCCTAGAATTTTTATCAGGGCGGAAGGAAAACAGTGGCGGAACAGTGGTCGAAGTAAGAACTAATTCGATTGTCTAGAAAATAATTTCCATTATGCAAAATTATGTAGTAGAAAGTAAGATCTATTACGTAAAGAGATCGATGCGAGAAGATTAATCCTTTCGAGATATATTTATCAAATTAAGATTTTTAGTGTCATTAAATGAAATGAAATTAAAATTAAATATTAAATTAATTAAATATTAAATGAATTTTATTATATATTTATTTATTTATTATATAAACAATGTCGTTTCGAAGAATGTATCATAAAAATTTTTTATGTTAATAGGAAACTTTGCCAGAGTAATAATATCCTGTTTGAGAAAAATCTGCATGCATCTTCACCAACATAAGTTACATGGATTTTGCTAGAAGAATTGAATTATGCATGAATATTGCCTTCTAAACGATGAACGAATATTTTTGGCATAAAGTGAAAGTATTATAGAAAAGCGTTTGATAGTTCAAACAGATATTTATTTAGAAAGAATTACGAAACAGGAAATATACTCGTGTTTCGTAATTGAAGAGGTTAGATATGCAAGTGACATTTTCTTATTTAATGCCTACGATATAAATTCTTTTTTAATTTTTTAAATACAAAATATTTTTCATCTCTAGATAATATAATATATCATCTCTAAACAAAAAATTGGTCAATAACCTACGAATGAAAAATAATCAAAAGAGAAACAGAGAGAGAGAGAGAGAGAGAGAGAGAGAGAGAGAGAGAGAGAGAGAGAGAGAGAGTGATCTGTCTGCTGAGCTACTTTCATATTTTCACTCCCGAGACACCGGGAGAAAGTTCTCGAGATGTGTGAAACCCCGTGAATGCCCGTCATTGTCTTACAAAGACGCATGTAAGAATTAGTAGAAAAGAGACGATTGTTTGAATCGAATTTTCTACTATTATAAACAATAACTGAAATTGTGTAATGAATAAAAAAATAGGTTATGTAGAGAACCAATAATCTGAAGCAACAGTATAATTAGTTGCAATCCATTAACGATTCAATCAACATTATCTCGCAATCTCGTTTCAAAAAGTAAAAAATAAAATAATGATTAAAAATAAGTAAAATGAATTTTTGCTTAATTATAAAATATCAATATTAAAAGAATATTAATAGAATTAGAATTATTCAATCTATTTCGAGTAGTATCGAGTAGTACTCTACTACTAAACAATTCGAAAATTTGATCGATTCGATAAACGGTAAACAGAAAGTTATTCAATAACTCGATCCAATTCATTTTTATTCATTATTTAAATAAATTTTCAATCAAATATTTAACTATTTAATTATTTAAATATTCGATGTAAAGTGAATAATCAAACATGATTAATCGTGCAAAGGACACGTTGTTCGATGGAGAAGTATTGGTGGATTAAACGCAAAAAAAATCGAGAGGATCGTCATTGCGAAAGTAGGCCGACGCGCATTTTTTAGATCCAGCTGCTGCGAGAAACGCGATGGTCTGATCACAGAAAGTTCGTTTTCACTTACACTCGCGGTTCCCTGTATCGCTCAATTAAATTTAATGAAAAATTTGATCGATTCTTATTTGTATTAACACGTGATAATGTGGCAAAAGAAATACGTGAGACAAAATAAACGGCACTTAAATCGTTTATTATGTACAAACATTCTTCACGCGGACGCGCTGTGTTATCGTCCTCCACTCGGACGGTAAAGTTGTTTAATTTATACGAGCGATTGCTACCGACCGCGCATACTCGCTTTAACGACACGATAAACAAGCATCGTGGTTAACGTTCAGGATGGAACGATTCATCCTTGTAGGAGGAAGAAGGCAAGAAAAACACGAGGTAGAGAAAAAAGGAAAAGGAAGAGACGAAGGAAGATGGAGAAAGGGAAGAGAGAAAAAAGCAAAAAGAGCGAAAAGTGCGGTAATGGGACTCACCGTGCGCAACCAGGAACAGCAAGAATAACGAGAGAGCCTGGGACGACACCATTTTTGCGATTTGTCTCTTGCTCGGCCTTGGACAAGACCAATTCGATTAACTGGAAATTGCTCGAATTTCGATCCGGTGGCCTGGAATCATCCAAAGGTGGGGCTGGAAGCGTGAAGCGGATTCTTATTTAGCGGATACCGAAGAAGCTCGGCTGATGAGTTTTCGTGTCGAGACTGGTCACTGGGAGAGGCGTTTGGCTTCGTGTCTTATATGAGCTCCCCACTCTTCCGGCAGGTCCGATCTCTGGCGCATAGGAAGGCCTCCCTCGAGAACACACCTGGTTTCTTCTATCGAGGACTACGTCGTACTTACTAGTCTCGATAAGTATCCTCCTCTCGTCGATGATACTTTGGAAATACTTGGAAAAACAAAACATAGGTGGTGACTCTCTCGTTCAGAACGTTGTCCTTCGTCCTGCTTTTTGTTCGACCGGCATTTCGAACACATGGAACGGATACACAGCAGGTAAAAGGAGGTAATTCATAATACGCGGGATATTTATGGAATTGAATGGGGAAATTATGAAAGTGATTTTTCTATTTTCTAAGAATTATTGAAATGTTCGTGTGTGTCGTATCGTTGAAAATGAATCAATAACGGAATGTTTCACACTTGAATTACGTTAAATACGTTAAACGATTGTATAATTTTTGTAAAATTAATTGTAAAATTACCTGAAAAGATTTTAAATATTAAGTTCATTTTATACAATTTTTCGAGGTTAACGCGATTAAATTTGATCGATATCGAACACGCAGTTCCGTGGTTTCAATTTCATTGTACGTGATTTAGCAAAGTAATTGAATTTGACGTTTCATGCTCGGATACTTCGCTGGGACAAATTGCCTCTATCGTCATATCCGATCATGTTTCACTTCCGTTTTCTTTTTTCCTTTTATGCGACCAAATATGCAGATATCCTTCCTGCTTTCTATGCCATCTCTCAAAGCTATTTTTTTTTCTCGTATCACATTATCTTGCGGAAAATCGATTTTATAAAATTACGATTAACAAAATATCCTGCATCGTAGAATTTCTTCTATTATAAACAAATATTAATTGAATATTGAATATATATAGTTAATAAAATGATTAATCCAATTAATTCAATTACAAATATTATAGGAACGAAATTGTATCTTCCAGAGCATTCAATCTTCAAAATTGGACGTTATGCAGGATTAAATGGAATTATTATGATAATAAACAATTTTTTATTATTTCGAATGATTAATATTTGCTCGATATAAAATTATTTCGAGTACAATCTTGTTAATCATAGTTAATTCTTGTTAAATCAGAAATTATGGTGAAATTGATTCGAATAAAAAAAAAAAAATTGTACATCTCTTGACAAATTTTATTTTAGTTGTAGATTTTAATAGAACCGGCCTATTTATTTGCAGTCTCGAGAAAAGACCTTCACGGTTTCTTTCACCGTATCGAGTCGCTTCATAACTCGGTGAAAATCGTGGTGAAACACACTCTTGATCATTGGATGAAAATCACTGGCATTCATCGTGCATCTTCTTTTCACATTGTCGTCGCGTTTTTGTGTTCAGACGGAAGTGAATAAACGGTCTCGTAATATCTACGAGGTATGATTCATAGGTAAGACAATTTAAATTTCCATATGAATTATCCGTGTAAATTAATAGTTATTTAATTTGGAATATTAAAATTGTATTGATATCAATATTTTTTTTTTCTCTTTAGAATTTTGTTTTCTAAACGATTTTATGAAGTGGAACAGCTAATGGTAAATATAATGTTAATTAATAAATTTCTAATTTCACGTCATTCTATTTAAACAGAATGATCATTAAATATGGAGCAGTATAATAATTTTACTTACTAATCGCTCTTGTTCATTAACAAATAATAATAAAAAATATACTTTCCCCGGTGTATTTAACAACTCGCACAGCACTCGTATTTTAAATTATTCCATTATTCGTTTCTCAGACTTGTTCTCTATTTGCACAGGCTTGTGCAACTAAGTGAATCGTATTAAACATAACGTTTAACTTAATTATTAATTCCACGCGAACGAATAACAAAGTAGTTTCTCCTTCCTTTCCATTCTCCACCTCTCTCACTCCTTTCACTCCATTCTCTGTACCAACCCTGTAAAAATTTTGAAAAATTTCTCTCTCGGCTGTAAAAATGTACACCAAACTCGAGGAGAATTTTTCAATTTGTAATATTAATTTTCGATCATTGATATTAATTATTCCCCCCCTTTTTTTTTCTCTCCTACAAGAATTCGTACCAAACATATTGAATTGTTTAAAAAAGGAAAAGATGAAATTTAAAAGTGTCAATGAGAAAGATATTTGTTTGTCAGACGCGAAAGTTACGCGATATCACCAAGGCTATCTGCCACTTTCTCATAGAGCCGAACATAGTTTCAGTTTCTCAATTTGCATAGAGAACAAAAAAAGAGAAGATTTCGCAAGGAGCCGAATATTGTACTTCCCGGAAGAAGGAACACTCGAAGCTCAAGCACGATATTCAACGAGGATTGTTACTCGCTTTGTTACCTCCCTTTATGTAAGAAAACAGGAGGAACTGAGGACAGCTTGTTACTAGATGAAAGATTATCGCGATCCTCGGTGGGAATGGTCACAAGAGGAAACGAGACACCTATGAATAAAAACAATGGCCGCCGTGTTTCGAAAGTCTCTCGCGTTTGTTTACCCCCTTTTCCACCCTCGATCTCGAGTCTAATAACAATTACTCGTTATGCTCGTTAATTAATCGTGCTATCAATTGATTCACACCTTATCGCGGTTTTATATCGTACTCGCATACGAAGTGTTGAAATTATGAATTATGACTCTTTGTTAAAATGACGATAAAATGACAAAGTTCGAGATTGTTGCAAATTTTTTATTTGCGAATTACACTTCGTGAAAATATGAAAATATTTAGAGAAGATATGTAACATTTCATTGTATACAATTTTACATGTATAAAATTTGTGAGATGACAGTTTGAGATCTATTGAAAATATTGTTTTAAATATACTTTTATATCCTTTATCAAAATTATCGATGTTGTATGTTGTACGATTATGCAAATGTATGTATGGGATAATTGAAAAGCGTCGAGAAAATTATTAAAACGATGATTACTTATCGGCTACTTCATTACAGAAGATCGTGCCCGTGTTGATAGATTAATGGAAGGATGCCTGGTTTATCTCATCCCGTCGGGCTGAGAACAGACGAAGGATTTAAGATTGTCGCATTAGGAAGACGATTTTAATTAATTGGACGAGCGAGTACGTCGTATTCCCTTTGCGCCTCTTATATTATTCTTGAGATGACGATCAATTTTGTTTCGAATTTTTAACACACCGTTATTATAATCTCTTCGACAATTGTTTCATTACTTTTCATTTATAAGCCTCGATTCGGACTATGTGAAACGATCAATAAAAATAGGATAAATTTGAGAGCCTCTGGTTTAGCCCGAGGTACAGAAACTGTTGTGAGCCTGTGGCTCGCTATGTGACCCGGAGAGCAAGGACCTCTGGTCCTTGACGAGTTCGAGTCCGCCACTTCTTCTCTTTTTCTTATTTTCTCCTCTTATCTTTTATTTTTCTCCCTTTTGCCGGACTCTCCCGTGTGTCTTATCCCACCGGTCCTTTAGGTCCTTTTTAATTGTTTTATCGTCGCTCCATCTCTCTCCTCGTTAAAACACACTCGCTCTCATTAGGTCGCTTCATCGAGCCCTCGAAAAATGCTGCCCTGGCAACCGACTTAAACGATAACGCGTATCGATCCTTTTCGAAATTGAAAATTCAAATCTTGAGTTAACAATATACAACAAATCTGTTTATCGGCTCGGTCGACGATTCAATCGTCGACGTGAATTTGTTCTTTTTTCCCCGCTACTTTTTTTTTTTTTTTTTTTTGCAATAACACAAGTTTCATTTGATCGTTACAGGTATGCAAGTGTTGCGCAATAGCTGCGCAATAACGGTACAAACGTGCGTGACGACAATATCTGAAGAAACGCGGGGAGGAAGAAGGAGAAATCGGTATAAGGAATACAACTCGGTGTATGAAGTCATCTGCGGCAAGGATCTTTCTTCCTTGTCCACGCTGTTCTAAGAAGATCCTGCGTGGAACCGCAAGGAGTCGAGTATTTACGAAGGAATGTAACGCAGAGGGAATTTGTTTTCTCGGAAGCGACGACGACGATGATGATGATGATGATGGTCTCTCGGTGATTTTCTACTCGTGCAATATTTTATTCATCGATTCTACACGTAACTTTTTTAGATGTGAAAAAGAAAAAGGCTAGAAAAATGATTTTTAAAAAAATAAATAGATCGATGAACGAAGATAAGGAACGATCGAATGGAGACACGATTTATAATTAAATAATTAATCGTATCTTCGTAAAGCACAAGCGCTTTCGTGGTCAATCGAGCAAAATTGTTTGGCTTGGTAACAAAGGAAAGATGGTATCGGCAGCATCGCTTTAGAAGTAATTTCCCGTTGGAACAAGCGCGAGGAAAAAAATACGAGGAACGTTTACGACGTTTCGAAGAAGGCGGCAAGAGTTTCATCCTCTCCTCGTATTTCTCCGTTGCACGATTACAAAGTAACACACACACACACACACACACAGCCGTTAGGTTAGATATTTAAAAGTTCTTTGACGATTATTTTTCGCAGAAAAATAAAAGTCTGCGGCCTCGACGAAAATAGGCCTCCTGTAAATTTATCCCACCAACTCGACTAACTTATCTTATATTTATATTTTATCGACGATTCTTTCTCTCTTTGTTTCTTATTCTTTTTTTTTTCATGCAAATCTATTCTATTGTGAGCAATCGTTATTCATACGAAAGATTCGTTCAAGAATTAATATCGATGCCAATTGTGAAACCCAACTCTTTCTTCTTCTTCTTCTTCTTCTTCCTTTCGTTCCTTTCCTTTGGAGACCAGGATCTTTCGGAATGTTCTTTCGAAAAAAAAAAAAAAAAAAAAAGAATGCACGAGCGATGAAAATGCACAACCCGCGACCGAATACCGTAATGCTTGTTCAAATTCATCGGAGAGCGTCCAACAGGTCGGTGAAGTAGGTGGGCCACCCTCCTCGAGTTATTCCTCCTTTGCCCCTTGAAAAAAGATCGTTCGACTGCGTTAGTGGGATACGAAATAAATCTTGGGGGAGAAGATACGTCAGAAGAACTTACGAACGTAATTATGTCCTCGACGACTGGTGGAATTTTCAGTAATTGCCGCCAGATGGACACCAAACTACTGGAAGAGGGGGGCATGCTTCGATTACTGATTGCGTTCCCAGGAGAATCGTTTTGAGAATCGTAAGTTGCTCGTGCCTCGAATGAAACAAAGGCGATATATTATGTTGAATTTATGCTTTTTTTTTTTTTTTTTTTTTGTTTCATTTGATGATCGTTATCATTTGTGTACGGATGTACTATGTTTTTTTTTTTTTTACGAGATAATCGAACCTTGTTCAAAATGGAAACGATAAAATGAGAAGCAGAATAAAGCATTCTAAAATCTTGGTGTAAATTGATTATTTTTGTTTTGTTCACGAGGAATAATTTCTAATTATGAAATGTAGCAATTCAAGAAAAAAAAAAATCAAAGTTGTTTAGCTTATCGGTTATAACATGACACACGCGTAGTTCGTATTATGAACAACTAGAAAGTAGTGCAATCATACCTGTTCCAGCTCTTTCGCCAATATTTTCCAATTCTAAAAAGACATAACCTATAAGTCATAACTGATCTGATCTATTTGCAACAGTCTCGACTATAACAACAAGTCTGCACGATCGTTTAACATCATTTTCCACTCCATATATCTCTTCCACACTTTGTTAACATTTTTTAACAGTGAGAAAAATAAATAACCCCAACGCGAAATAAAGGAAGCTCGAACGAAATGCATCTCAATTCGTTCACTTGGTTTTCGAATAAAGACGCGAAGCAGAGGAGGATAAAGGCGCGAGAAAGAAAGACCTAGACGCGATAATAGGATCCCAGGGATCGCAAGAGGTGACTCGCCTCCCTGTCCATCACCGTCTGCCAAGGAAATTGAAACGTTCCACGACGAGTTCTGCCTGGGGACACGCGCGACCTCACTCCTATAGCCACCGATTTAACGTATGTGCGCGCATCCTCTCCAGAGATATCGGTTTCGTATTTGCGCTTAAGTGGTGTATCGTGTAGGCCGTGTTAAATTTATAGTACGATTCCAAACCGGCCATTTCTTATCTAGTTTCGCTGTATTATCGACTGAAATTAATTACGTTAAAAGATTTTGCTTTTTCTTATTCTATCGCTTGTTTCGTATTACGGTTCCCCATGTATTTTCTTTATTGTTATTTATGGTTTTTTGGCTTGAGGGAAAGAATAATAATTAAAAAATAATTTGTTTAAGGGAATAATAAGGGCATTTTTTTTAATGAAATGATAGAAAAGTAGAAAGTGATAAATATTATTCTTGGAAAAAATATTTATAGATCCGCCATGAAAAAATGAGCATACAAATTGAACAAAAAATTTTGCCTGGTCTATTATATTACATTATTTATTTGAGTAATTGAATAACCGAATTGTAATATAAGTTTAAAAATTTGTTCTATAATCAGACAACTATAATAAATGTTAATGACAAAAATATAAAATGAATAAATAATATTAATCATCTCTACGAATTTCAATCGTTTCTTTCTGTATGCTATTTTCGTCTTCGTATCTTGTTCTTTGTCCGCCAGCCTTCTCGCGCATATTTCTCATGCTTTTCACAGTTTATTTTTCCATTCTTTTCGTTTTGGGGTCCACAGGCTCTTTTCGATTATCCAGCCTCGTCCATAGCCATTCTTTACAGTTTATTCAGTTTGGACGAAAAGCTGACCGAAATAGAAGCAAAACGAGAAAGACAAACGAAGTAAGATGAAAAGGATGGAATCGATTTCGTAGGATAAACGATAATTCCACGTAAGCATCATTTAGGACGATACTCACCCGCTTATTTCGATATTTTTTTTATACGATCCTAACCGTTTTGATCAAGGAATTCGGTAACAGACGTTTCTCGAATACGAGAATTTTTTTGATTAATTTTTTTCGCTGCAAAACGAATTATACACAAAAATCGAGAATGATACAAAATAATATATTTTACGAATAAGAATTGATCGTACTTTTTAATTCTTAAAGGTTCATCATCTATTAAAATTAATTAAAAATATTTAAAAAAATATATATATATAATTCTATATTTCTAGCATGAAATATAAAAAAAAAAAACGGAACAAATTTTCACGAGAATATGACGAGAGAATCAAAAAGAGATTCCAAAGAATAAGATGGGATCGAAAATTCGACTCACGGACGAAACCTACGGTGTCCTGTGATCTCTTTTTCTTTTTTTTCAAAGATAAGTCTTCTGTATATATATATGTATGGTCGGCTTATAATTATACTACAGATGTAAGATTCTGATATAAGAAACTGACACGATTTAATCAGCTTACCTTTACAAGATTATACCATCCGCGTGAACACACGTCTAATATTCATTTTATCATAACATTTCAGTTCGGACGGATAATAATTAAACACGAATACACATTTTATCGAAGAACGAGATCGAGAAAAATCTCTTTTTCTTTAAACAAAAAAAAATTTCTGAAATAACCGAACAATAATATATATTCGTAACGTAAAAAAAAAAAAAAAAAATATTATCTTAATAAAGCTATTTGGTAAACAGTTCGTACAACTACGCAACAACTGTAAACAGTTATTGTAAAGCTGAAACAAGTCTAACGAATTCTCGTCACGAATAACGTACAGTGTCTCACATTTTATCTCTGCACGCCACCACTCGCAGATCTTCCACACTATACTTATAACCTCAACTTGCACGTTCTTCCTAGACGGACACGATAATATCCGAGTACATCCCTGTTTCAGAAAATTTAGAGAACTTGTTCCTATTATTTCTTTCCTCTTTATTATACCTCGCTGTAAAGCTAAATCTTTGACCATCTCGTGAAACGTACGTAAGATGAAATACGAAAATTTTTTAAAATACACTCTTGTGATTGCACTTCTCAACGTAAAAACTCGATAAATTCGTCGAACGTACGAGCAAAAAAAGTATATCGCGAATTCGATACTCGATACAAGGAATTTTTTAGCAAAATCATTGTTATTGAAAATTGATAAATAAATGGTGAATCATCGTTTGGAAAAGCAAAGTGACTCACGGTCAAAAATTTGTCGAGGAATCGCATTGATACAAGGAATTTTTTTAGCAAAATCATTGTTGAAAATTAATAAATAAATGGTGAATTCTCTGCGTTTGGAAAAGCAAAGTGACTCATGGTCAAAAATTCGAGGAATCGATACTCGATACAAGGAATTTTTTAGCAAAATCGTTGCTGTTGAAAATTGATAAATAAATGGTGAATCGTCGTTTGGAAAAGCAAAGTGACTCACGGTTAAAAATTCGTTGAGGAATCGATACTCGATACAAGGAATTTTTTAGCAAAATCGTTAAAAATTGATAAATAAATGGTGAATCGTGTCTCTGCGTTTGGAAAAGCAAAGTGGTGAGTGACTCACGATCAAAAACTCGTCGAGGAACCGCATCGAATATCTGGATTTCAGGATTACGTGGATCCACTCGTTTCCTTTTCTTCCTCTTCTTCTTTTTCCTCTTCTTCGTACGTGAAATCTTCCTTATTGCGGGACAATAAAAAAGACGATGGGCCCGGATACCGGGACCAGAAACGTAACCTGTAGCCGTAAAATTCACGAAATATCCTTGGAGGGAGGAGGGAAACGGTGCCACGCGAAATCATTCAAGGAATCGGGCGCCTCTTGTCGCGATATTCAAGCGGTAATGAGAGAGGTTCTAAGGAATATATCTCGATGGCGTTCCCACATTCCACCGTCGAGATTCGAAGGTTCAACGATCGGATTTTCGGTAAAATTCTTCGAAACGATTCTTCGAAATTTTTCGAATAATTGACTTCGCGATTTTTGAACGAAATCACGCCAAGATGAGATCACGCCTAAAGGATTTTTCCTCAACGATTATTATCCCACGTTATTCTAACTATACGATACTTCTTCAAATTTATTAAACTTACTGAATTTCTTCCTCATTCAAATAAGAAAATTCCTTTTCGTCAAACTAGCTCGTCAACCTTGCTAATACCTAAAAACCGACCCGACCAACGATCCCTCCCTCCCTCTTCGCGATCAGATTGCATGAGAATCGCGACCAAAAAAGAAAAAGAGAAAAAAAAACTGAAAAATTGAAAAACCCACGGCCGATACCGTTACGCGACACGCGTCACATCGAAAGGCTGGCCAAGTAAGTACACGGCACGGCAAGATCTCTCGACCTTGACATCCTACGCGGTCGTTTGCCCATCGAGGCAGAGCAAAATCTTTTTCTTTTCCCCGGATTTGTCGTGACGACGAATGATCGGCCGCGACACGCGTTGTTGACCGGTCATTCTAAGACCTCTCCTCCAATCAGAGCCGGCCAACCCGGGTTTTCCTTGTCGCGGGCGTCCTTGCGCCCCCTTCGAAGGTGACAGATTCGCGATCCTCGGTGTGGGGGGGAAATTTGAGAAGGGGGGCCAAGAGAAGAGTTGGTGCACTTCCTCGAGCAACAGTTGGACCGCCAGGGTCCTGCTTGCGCCCGTGTAATTGGGGTCCTACTCCCCCGGGGAACAGAAGGTGGTGGGGGATGCCCTATGTAAGCCCTCCGACCGACCGGGTCCAGGCCATCCAGCATCAGGACATCCTCGCACGCAAGGACTCTTCGACCACTTCGCCATATATATATATATATATATTGTGTGTGTATATACACAGATATATATTTGGATTGGATTCGATTGGACTCGTTGATAATAATTAATAATCAATAATCGCGTGTGTATCGTTGTTCAAAACTTTAAACGTATTAGCATGAGGCTCCGTTGGATATTGTTCGCCCTTGTGCTCGGCCTGTGCGACGCAAGAGCCAGGAGAACCACCACCGAGGAGGCTAGCTTTCTGGAAAAACGTCTCGTGCACCCTCAAACGTCGAGGCAGCATCAAGGTCGGTGATTAGATTATTGTTCTTATTATTATTATTATTATTATTTCTCTCTTTCGCGCAAGATCGAAACTTCGGTTTTTCCAAGGAATCGATTTTTATTTTAAGAATTGTAATAAGGGAGTGATGATCTTCGAAGAATTATATTAAAACAAATTTATAATAGACTTTTTCTCCCCCCTCCATTGAACTCGTTCATTGATCCGATTGTAATCTTTTCTTCTATCATTTTTTTTTTTTTTTTTCGTTTCTCTCCTCGTGATCGAATGATCGGTGTTGAAAAGCGTGAAACAAGAGTTTATCGAGCGAAATATTTGATATAAATTTTGGGAAAAATAATATAATTTCGTGTTTCGCGGCGCAGATTTGGAGAACGCGTGGGATCTCGGCGATTTGCAAAAGTTGGACGGTTGGAATAGAACGGAATCGAGGAATTCAAACTCGTTGAACACGAGGCAAATATATCCCACCATTAATCCCGGGGACACGAACGAGCTACCAGGACCGATAACCGGGAGGCCAACGCCTGCGATGACACCACCGGCTGGATGTTTGAGCATACGAGGGCAATTCCCAAGCCCAACCAGTTGTTCCAATTATTTAAACTGTTGGGACGAGACTGTGACCGAGCAAGCTTGCCCCGATGGATTGTTCTTCAATGACGTTAACCTTTATTGCGATTACGATTACAACGTGAACTGCGGTAATCGACCTATGCCTACGCCGAGTAAGAGTAATTTTAATTTCCCTCTCTTTCTCTCTCTTTAAAGATCGAAAAAAAAAAAAAAAGAAAAGAAAAATCAGAAACGAATATCGATTTTTTCCCATTCCAGATATTTTTTTGGACAATGTATAATTTTCTTCCTTCCCTTTTTTTCCTTCCAGGGCCATCCTTGACCGATGGATCGAAACTGTGCCCAGAACCGAACGGTCATTACAGAAGTGCGACGAACTGTTCAGAATTCTACGTGTGCCTTTATAAAAAGCCCATCAAATTCGGTTGCCCCCGAGGCCTGGTCTACAATGACGTAAGAATCTTATTCCTTAAGAGTTATATTCTAAAAGGAGGATACTCGCGGAATTTTAAGTCGCATAAATGTGACAATCGTGCGTCACTCGCACAGCGTGAGAATGTTTTTCGTTTTTTTTTTTTTTTTTTTTTTTCCATTTGAACTTGTGCCATCGGTCAAAGGCTGTTTCTCGAGCTTCCGTGTCGTTGCTTGAAACTAAATTCTTACATTAACCTCACATTTTATTATTCCACACGTATATACGGCCATATTTCTCGAATTCGACAACGAATGTTATCGTTGAAACGATCGCGGATCCAGTCAATGATAAATTACATATTTGTACATCTACGGATTGTTAATCAACGAAGAATCACACAGTGATTTGCACGCCAATATGCGTTCCAAAATGCATTCGTAATACGTTCTCTTGCTTGTGTTCTTTCTCCTAGATCTATCCTCGATTTCAACGCCATCTAATTTATGCGCTCCGCGCTATTCGCGTCCTAGTGCTTTTCATCCATCGTTTATCGCTTCACAGCAATTGGGCGTCTGCGACTATCCGTACAACGTCGACTGTAAAGGCGCGGTAAGCCCTCCGCTCGCATCTAGACCGACCTCGCCGCAAGTTCAGCCATCGCAATTGCCCGCCTCGATCTCATCAGGACAGCAATTACCTCAACAACCTTCTCAACAACCGTCTTACGCACCTTCGCAAACCCAACAACCTTCTTACCCGCCTTCGCAATCTCAACAACCATCTTACACGCCTTCGCAACCTCAACAACCATCTTACGCGCCTTCGCAACCTCAACAACCATCATACGCGCCTTCGCAACCTCAACAACCATCTTACGCGCCTTCACAACCATTGTATGGGTCTGTATATCCTCAACAACCATCTTACGGAGCTTCACAATCGTCGTACACGTATGGATCGCAGTCTTTTTCTGGAAATCCTTGGCTGAGCAGAGTTCAACCTGTTCCCTGGAACGAACGAACTTTAAATACGCAATTGGAAATCGACAAAGAGCAGCATGAACGAGAGGAAGAAATCGATATGCAGGAAGAATCGACGGAGCAGTTACAAAATCCTTGGGACGTGGTGCAAAATATACCGTCTAATCTCAGTACAGTTCCATGCCAAGATGGAGACGTGCACAAGTTGAACGATGCTTGCACGAATGTGGTGGTTTGCAGAAATGGACAGCCGCAATTGTTGCAATGTTTGTTGGGAAATTCGTACGACAGGCCATCAGACTCTTGTAAACCAATTTCCATCGCCAAATGGTAAGTATACTTTTTTTTTTGTGAAGTTCGTATCTTTGAATTCGAAAGAGTTGAATTTAATACATTTCCGTTTCTGTTTCAGCTAACTTCAAACTTACGCTTTGTGTTAAATACGCCGAATTAAAATAAACACTTAAAGTAAATAAAGCGATCGATTTTTCTTAAAATTCATATTCTTTGTTATTCTCAATAAACCTGAAATTTTTAACCCAATTTTTTGAAAATTAAAGAAAAATTGTAAAAATGTTTGATAAAAATTAATCAATGAAATAAATAAGGAAAAGTTTTTCAAAAAATTAATTCCTGTACGTATATAAATATCAAAAAAATGATTTGAAATATCAAGAGGATACTACTTATCAACTAAGAAAACTCGTGAATGGTAACTTTAGATGGTAACAGAAAATATAAAACAACGAAATTGTTCTGTACTTTACTGTAAGAGAGCGGCACTGTATGTTCATGTTCTTTGAAAACATACACAAGAAAATGAAGTAGAAATGCAATACGATTTTTCATACAGAAGAAATAAATAAATGAATTCGATATATCTTTAAACATTTACAAAAATATTTTTTACATTAATAACAGGTAATATTTTTTCTCAGAATAACTCAAGAACAAAAATCATATTTAACAAAAATAGAAAGAAACTTATTATATCATAGTAATAAATTTATATTGAAAAATAGTTTAATCAAACAAGAATTTTAAAATAATTTTTTATCTATAAAATTCTTTAAATGAAATTATTTTCAAATTCTAAGAAATATTTTAAAATAAGATCATAGAAAATCAGAACACGTTATTTTAAAATACACTTTCTTCGACTCTGACCTTAAAACATAGTGCACTGAAGAAGTATATAGACATTAGGTATGATTCATAAATTCATACGTAATACATTCTTATTTTTTTTATTATACTTTTTTATTTTTTTTTATTATTTTTTTATTATTTTTTAATTTATTATCATAAGTTATGTGCTTTAAATATTTTTTTAAAATATGTTTTACTTACAATTTAGTTGTAACATCTTTTTAAGGATACAAAGAAAATCTTTGATCTTCTTTATATCGTGTAGGTAGTAACATTTCTCGCGTGGGTCTTAGAAATGCAATAACCTACTAATTTTGATATCTATATAGATAGTTATAAGAGATAAAGTTATGGCTTTTTCAAACGTTTTAATTGGTTCTAAATCATATTGCAAATACTTGACTTACTTAATTTCAAGAAAGATTAATTTCAATAAAAATATATTATTAATTTTGAAACTAATTTAAAAAAGAAATAAAAAAATAGAAGAGAAATATAATAATGCCATTAAAAAGTTTCAAAATTAACAAATAACTTCTCTAATTTTAACGAAATGTTTTTAAAAACTAAAACTTGGTTGAATTTTCAAAATTTTTCGACTCAAATTGTATTCAATTATTGATTGAGCAAACAATGTAAATTTTGAAACGAGCAAGTTGAACGAGTACACTTGAACGACAGGGGCAACGAACAAGGTTAATCCGTTCCTGAATGGAACAGAACACACCAGAGATATCACTTTCCCGGCTTTCTTGGTGCCACGCCCGGCTACCGTACTTTTATGCGAACTTGAACGAAACGTGCGTGTTCTCAGCCGCATACTAATTGAACGAGGAAGAAAAAAGGAAAAAGAAAAAAAAGAGATACGACCTGTTCTCATCTCTCGTGGAATCACAAGAACGATGAACAGAACTGCGTTTGGTTAACTTTTGTGAATAATTTTTTGAGGAGAAATCAGGTATTGTATCGATGCAAGATAACTGTAATTAGTAATTGTAAAATAAATTTTCTTCAATCATACTAATAGCAGGTTATTCTCCTACATTATCGACGTTTACTTCTATCATTAGTGGTCATGAATAAAGAAAAGAAAAGAAAAAAAAATTAGAAATCAGAAACAATAAGAAAAAAACGAATCCTTCTTATTAACGTGAGATAGAATGTATTCTCTCCTACGATTTTAAAATTTATGACATCTAATAAAAGATCTTTCAACGATGCTATTTAAATACTGTTCACTATTGGAAATAAGAAATGGGAATTTGACTGATTAATTTTTATTTCTTATTATGGTATTTGTCACGTATAATAATTAAAATGACGATTTTTATCTAAACTTCAATGCAATTAGCGTAAGGTATAGAAAGCAGAAAATTTTAATGTATAATATAAAAATTTTTTTATATTATATAATATTTTATTTCTTATATAATATAATATATGTAAGCTAATTATAATTTATAACGATAGTTTAATTTATAAATGTAATTTTACATTCAAGTAGTTAAGATAGTAATTATATGTATATGAATAAGCTAAACATATTATAGATATATTAATATTATATTAAAATAATTAATAATTTCGAAAATATTTCAGTTTTCAGTCTTAAATAATCATCTTCATAAATGAAAATAATTTTTATTATTTAATTTAATATTTAAATTATAGTTCTTTTACTATTATTTAGTGTATAATGAATTGTCAATAAAGTGTCTGAAGTGAAGATAGGCGTTCCTAGCGAAGAATCTAATTGTCCCTATGCCGTATCGCGAGACTTTTCTATAGTAAACAATATACATACATAACACACTTTCTCGAATCACAATCGAGACGTTGAAATACGATTATCATCGAAATGAAGCTAGGAAATTGATTGCATAATCGAGTTTGATAATCGATTTCTAATAAATTCTTTCGATAATATTCTCGAATTCGGAAACGGATTCGACTGTAGCACACAACTCGAAAAACAGGCATTCGTGTTATGTATTCGTGAATTTAGACGCGTAACAGACGCGTATTTTGCTCGAATATTACCGACAGAACGAGATTGACGCGTTACAACTCGTTTCTCGCGTCTCACGCGACAACTAATGTTTCAGAACGAATAGAAGTTTATCACGAAACGCAACCAGACTTGCCAATAAGGGAAAGTTGTAGTCAAAATTGTGAACCTATTAACGCTAGATTTATGAATATAGTTGTTTTAAGTATCTCTTTCTTCCTCGTTTTTAGAATAATTTCTAGAGTCATCGTAAAATTTCGTAAATTATATATATGCGTAGTGTAGGGCGTAGAGGTTATGTTGTAATGGGAATGTTTGATATTCTACTATTTCTAAAGAGAAAAATATCGTGCAAACGTAAGATTCAAAAATTCTTTCTTCTTAAAATACGATTATCTTTCGATTATAATTTTAATTTTGTAGGAACGTTTAAAATAACATCAGTTTTGTATTTCCACTCACGACGATCGTTGCAACCGCTTCGTCACGCGAATAAAAAGTTATTCAAAGAGGGTTGAATAATCTTCCGAGGAAGAGCAATAACGTTGGAGATAAACGTTTTTCACGTGACATTTTCGTTTAGATGGTGCACCCCTTGGAGGCACGCATTGTTTCCACGAAAAGCAGCGTAGGCGGGCTAACTGCATTTCTCGTGCGTGACACATACGAAACGCACGATTCGCAAGGATCTCGCGCGTAGAACCTCGTTCTTTTGTATGCAGTCCAGGGTAGGTTCGATCAAAGAGGCGAAAAAGAAAGACTCGGTGGGCTTCCTCGCCCACGTATCCCCCTCGTCGTTGCGATTCTTTCCTTTGCCAAGGTAAATATCTCTCTTGGAAGTCGTCGCTTCTAGGTGTGGACTCGAATTCCTCGGATCTCTCTCTCTTTCTCCACTGCCATTCCTTTCTTCCTACGTTCTCCACCTCGATAATTGTGTTACTCGTACACACATCACAGTCCTGTTTACAAATCTTTTTCTATTTGAAAGAAAAATCTCGTTTAATTCCGCTACTTAATTCTATCGATTTTTCCCGCGAAAGATCCTCGTACAATCGGAATTGAAAGAGAATTTTGCTCTTTTACATAAAAAAATATGAGACAAAGAATCTAACGGTGATAAAATTAATTTTACAAATATACAGAAAATGAAAAAATTTAATTTGTAATATGTATAACAGAATAAAGATCATTTCGTTAAATTGTAATTTTGATCACTTAAAGATCGAAAGACCTGTTTATGTAATATTTTTTTACAATGAATAATCAAAGAAAATCAACTTTTATTTACTATATTTACTATTGATTGAAACAAAAATGAGACGTATTAATCTTTTTTTTTTTTTTTATTTTTAATCATATCCATACAGTTAAAATTCTTCCAAATCTTTTCACACTCTTTTCATATTTTCTAACATATTTTATTTTTCATCTCGTATCTCATCGAGGAAATATAATACTAAAGGTCGATCAAGATCGACGTTTATTGCCACATTCACAGGCAAACAAAGAGCATTTGGAACTTAACCGAATCTCGAGGTTCTCCAACCTACTTCGATACAAAGTACAACTAGGTCACCTTGCCGGAGGTTGTGCAACACCGATAGGTTGCTATCTAAGAGAACTAGCAGGGTACAAAGGAACAGGGGCGGACCAGTTCGATATGTCATTCGATTGGAAATCCAATTTTTTAGGAAAAATTATTCTCTTTCCTGATATTCATTAACCTATCGTGTGTCGATTCCTTCTTTATCGATAGATCTTAACCTTAAATAAATCTTATCACACATTTTTGTCTTACGTCGTTTCTGGGCGCGGAGAAAGCGTTAAATATCGTCGTGGCGAAGCCAATGTGCTCGGATGATCCGTTTTTCCTCCTAGAAAATAAGGATCGGCATCTGGCAAGGTCGATGGCGTCAACGACAGCCGGTAGACGCTTGAGAAATGGAAGGCCACTTTCCCTTTCTCTTCGCCTTTTCAACAACGCTGCTCAGGTGTTCTTCGACCCGTGTTCCAATAATGTAGAATTATAACAACGTAGAAAAAGAAAAAAAAATGTTCCAACAAGCGTTCCCAGAACTAGGAAGTGACCGTTTATTGTTTATCATTAAACTCGTTGGAATTTATCATGATAAAACTGAAAATAAGAGAGAGAACTGTAGACGGATTTTTTTCTTATATAGAATTGGGATGAGTTATGAATCGAGGAAGGGACAAGAAGGGGGGGGGGGGGAGGAAGCTTTCTCCAAAATTTTAAATTCTCCAAGGATACGCCTACGCGTTAAAAAAAACGTTAATTTCCCCCCCAAAAAACGAATAGGCCGAGGAAATTTATTCGTAATACGCGTCATCGCATCACAATCTCACTTTCCATAGTGAAAGACCTTTCGAATATTTATGTAACTAATAGTAAACCGACATAAGCGTGCATTTTAATTAACCGATAATGGAACAACTTCGTCGTCTACGGGGAGAGAAAAAGAAAAGAAAAAGGATTTCGTTACGTGTGTAAATAATCTTTTCGAATTGTCACTTTCAGAAAATTTTAACCATGTCTGATAACAAACAGGATGTATCTACTCCACTGGCGTCGACCAGACACGAGTAAGAGCGGGTTCTCAATCGTGACATGATATCGAAGGGAGCATCGAGAATTGCTGCTTAGGGCTGTTCTCAATATTTAAGAGAAAAGAAGCGGTAATTCCTTCGAATATTCGAGAATTTTAGTGTGGAAGCAGAGGATTCTCCATGCATGACCTTAGTGCCTGAAACCGCCGAGTATTTCCATCGTTTCATCCGCGATGCGACGAGATATGATTACGCAACATGGCGTATTACATGCTGTCCCGCAACACCTCGCAGCTGTGCGTACGTATTCGCGGTAAGGTTAAACTCCAGTGACATTTTGGACGACTTTCACCTAAGGGGCCGACGTGGAGGCCTGCTTTCTTCGTCGCCTTTTCGTCTCGAGCAGTGGCGGCGACGAGGATCCAGAGACTGGACTTCCAATTAAATCGATCGAACTCGAGCACTCGAGGTTACTTGTAACTTTTAATTAGGTTTAATTGGACGATACGTAGCCATGATTTTAATTTTTCTTCTTTTTTTTAGAGCAGAGAAAGGTAAAAAGTAGGTATCTAAGTAAGATGAGCTATGTGTGTGAATGTGTGTAGGTTTTGGACGAGTTTGAAAGATGATTTTGAGAATGAATAAATTTTCTCGAAAGTGTTATTTAGGTGAGTTGTTGGAAATTCAACAGAGAAAAATTTTATAAAAAGATTTTATATTTGAATAAGTAAAAAAGAGTTATGTGATACGTATATTTTTAAAGATAAATTTAGAACTTTATCAAAAATATGTTTTTACATTAATGAATTGTTAAAAATTCAACAGAGAAAAACTTCATAAAGGCAATTTTAAAAAAGCTTAAAATGAGTTACATGATACACATATTAAATGAGTCTGAAAGAAGATTTAGAGAATGAACTTTGTCAAAAGTATTTGTATATTGATGAATTGTTAGAAATTCAACAGAGAAAAATTTTTGTAAAGACAAGTAATTTTAAGTAAGCTGAGAATGAGTTGTGTAATACATTTTTATATAAGTTTGCAAGAAGATTTAAAGAATGAATAAACTTTGTCAAAAACATAACTTGTATTTTAATGAATTGTTAAAGTTTAAGTAAACTTAAAATGAGTTACATGATACATATATTAAATAAGTCTGAAAGAAGATTTAGAGAATGAACTTTGTCAAAAGTATTTGTATATTGATGAATTGTTAGAAATTCAACAGAGAAAAATTTTTGTAAAGACAAGTAATTTTAAGTAAGCTGAGAATGAGTTGTGTAATACATTTTTATATAAGTTTGCAAGAAGATTCAAAGAATGAATAAACTTTGTCAAAAACATAACTTGTATTTTAGTGAATTGTTAAAGTTTAAGTAAACTTAAAATGAGTTACATGATACATATATTAAATAAGTCTGAAAGAAGATTTAGAGAATGAACTTTGTCAAAAGTTCATATATTTGTATATTGATGAATTGTTAGATTCAACAAAGAAAGATTTTTGTAAAGACAAGTAACTTTAAGTAAGTTGAGAATGAGTTGTGTAATACATTTTTAAATAAGTTTGCTAAATAAGAAGATTTAAAGAATGAATAATCTTTATTAAAAATATAACTTGTATTTGTGAATTGTTAAAATTTAACAAAGTAAGCTTAGAATGAGTTACATGATACATATATTAAATAAGTTTGGAAGAAGATTTAGAAAATGAATAAACTTTGTCATAAAAATATTTCTATTAAATTATTAGAAATGCGGTTAAGCAACAAAGCACCATATAAGTGCCTGTCGTTGAACAACTCTTTGAAATAATAATCATGATGCTTTTTGCACGAGATGATTACATTAAGTAACTGTACAAGTCGTAACGTATTAAGTACATGGCGGTATTGATTAATCGAGGGCGGATTATCGCAACAGTCCCACGTACTTAGGTTAGAAATAACTATTATGTGAAATCGATTCCGAGAATACGACAAGCATCGGTGCAAACTAGTTTTTCCCACTTTTTCCTTTCTCGAACATTATTATATTTCGTCATTAAAATTTTACCAATAAAAAATAATATTAAAAGATTCGCAGAGAATAAAATACAAGATACATTTATAAAATAATTAATATACTTAACTATGATGTAATGACGCATAAGCGAAAAGGTAAGAATTTTTCGTAGATAAGTATCTGAAAGTGAGAAACATTTGTGTAAATATACTATACTATTATTTTCTTGTACGTTCATTGGAATATTAAAAAAAAAAAATAAATAAAAAGATTCATCGCAAAAAGCAACACCGTTCATACCTTCTAATTATTACTTTTACGCTTTTTTGATCGTTACATCGAAGTACATTACATTACATCACATCAACTAATTTCAACCAGATGCAAAAATCGTCTCCAACCGCATGACATCTTACAACAGAAAATCGAGTAACATCCTTGAGTAACGTGCCGATCCGCTCGAGCCACGAGCTTAATTGCAGCACGCGATCGTCGTTAAGCGCACACCATCCCACCACGAGTACACGCTCGATACACACGCCTCGAATCACGTCCGAGAGAAAGCGAGGATACGCGAGCAGAACAAGAGCAACTCGACGTGTTTTCCAACGTATGCAAAACGCACGAGGGAACCGCGTTTTCCCTCCTCCGTTTCAATTTTCACCCTGCGTTTCTCGCGTACACTTCTTCGTGCATTTCTTATCTCACGCGAAGCGTATCGGTAGCTGATTTACCGGTCCGCCTTATTTTCGAGCCGATCGCGGAAGAAATCGACTCGTCTCGGGATCAAGCGTGCACCCTATAGACTTGTGTGTGAGATTTCTACGCATGAACTCGAAAATCATATGCTGTGAAAATTGGAATGAAGAATTTCGTCAAATTATAAGATTTACAATTTATAAAGCTATGAAACGATTGATATATTTAATTGTAATTATGAACGCATAAATAAAAATAGAAAGTAAGAATTTTTATCCTTCGTAGATAAAAAATCTGAAAATGAGAAACATTTGTGTAAATACATTATATATTGTTTTCTTGTTTGTCCATTGAAATATTTAAAAAGAAAAAGAAAGATTTATCGCAAAAAATTTTAACCAGTGATTTTTAAATTTTTAAATTTAATAATAAAAACATAATAATAATGTGTATGTGCCAACTGTAATGGCCGAAATTATACGAAAAACGCATTAAATGCATAATAACTAATATTGTTCATTTTAATAAGCAATTACTTAAAGTAACTTTATTCGAAATTTTTAACTAATTATTTTTTTAACTTTTTCAATGTGTTCCTCGTTTGTTAAAAATTATCAATTTTCAATGTATCCTCAACTGAGGAGTTAAAAAAAATGAGAGAAAATCATTTGCAGCGAAGAATTTCGTGAAATCTCTGCTTTCACGTTAAAATGTTAAACGCTTACATAACGCGATATACGAATTAAGAAATTAAGAAATATTCTCATATAAATTTCCAATGTATCCACGTTGGATCATCAAAGAATTAAAAAAAATCACTGGAGAAAATCATTTGCGACGAAAAATTTTATCAAATTTTTCAGGATAAAATGTTAAACGTTTACATAACGCGATATATGAATTAAGGAATATTCACATAGAGATTTCCAATGTATCCGCGTCACGTGTCACGCAACGACCTCCGAGGGGTTAAAAAATGGCGAGACGCCGGGTGTGCGCGCGAGCCCGATAATTGTTCGCTCGAACAACGATATACGCATGGAAGAGTGGACGCCACGTAGTACACGTAGAACATACGTGGAACACCGACGGATACTTAGCTATGGAATATAGGGCGCAGCGCGAAGTGGTTCTCCTTGGGCAGCCGATGCCGCATTCCGATCCATGCATCTGCTCCCAGTTCCTTCTCCCCTCTCCCTCTTTCCTCTGCTTTTCCTATCTTTTTTTCTCGCTTTCGTTCTATGTCTTTGCCAGGTCGAGACGCCAGGTTTCTTCCATATCTGTTTACAGATTTTACTTTACTTATGGATGTCGCTCGTTGGAAGAAAGCGAGATCGATGCAGGAAGATCGTGTATGAAATTTTATATTTACGTTTTATTGGGTTAACACAATACGTTGGATATTATATTTACGATTTTTAATATTAAAACAAAATAATAGAACGTTTGGTAAATTGTTATAAGAATTACCTGTGTTTCACTAAGCATTTTCATCGAAGCAAATCTCTTTACCTGTTTATCTATAAACCAACTATTCGATTGAGAGAGTGATTTAAAAATATCATCGATTTATTTCCATAGAAATTAAGAGATGTTTTCTTCTTCTCCCCTTCTTCTCCCTTTGTTTCACTTTCTTCGCTCAATCTCGATTCGCGCTCTTATTTGCATCTCCGTGCGCATCTTGGAAACGAAATTACAGATATGCCGCATCGTTCGTACACCTAAGTGCATTGCGCCTTCCATCAACACCTACGCGTAGTGTCGCAACTCGCACCATTATGCCAGATCGTTTTTAATGCCGATTGCAGCCTCTCGAGACCGTGTTAGAAGTTCCACTGACGTGAGTACTCATCCAGAAAAATTTCTAATTTATACATTTGGCATAAATCTTGTAAATACTTTTCTACCTGAAAAAATTGTTATTTTGAACGTTTGCTTTTATACAATAAAATAATATAAATTTGAAAATTTTTTTAACTAGTGTAAATCATTCAAGTAAATCATTTTTCTAATGGAAATGTTTTGGAAACGTGAGAATGAAATGATGAATATTTTTATTATTATCATTATATCGATACTTATTCACATGTAGTAATTCTTATTATAAATATTTAGCTTGGAACATAAAATTTGAACTTTTTTTTAACAACAAATAGTTTTCATTATTGATATGATTATTTGTCCAGAAAAATTTCTAATGATCCATTTAATATAAGCAATTCTTGCGTAATCTTAATGTAAAAATACTAAATTTAAAATTGTAAGAAATTGTAAATTGATTTTAAATATAATATTCCTCATTTATTCGTAAATCTTATATGATTATCTTAAGTTAAGAATTTCGTTAAATTACGAGCGATCCGTATATGATATAATATAGCTGATCCGAATTTTTATTTAAACACGGAAAAACAATTTAAATGAAAAAGTGTAAATATATTAAAGATTCGCATTAGTTCTCAACTATGAAAACTAATAATAATTTCTCCATACTTGGTTGCATCATTTAATTCACGTTAATTAATTTCAAATCAAATACAATTCTAGCAAAAGGAAGAAATCTAACCTCTCATTTTAATTTTATTTTATTTTAAAGTGAAATAAATGTAAAGAAAAAAAAGCAATTTGTTTCATTTAATACGTAATTATTTACGCTATAAATCCCATTGAAGATTCATTTTGCACGATTACCAGCATAAATGTAATTTCATTATCTGACATTATGCTCACCATGTATTCTTTCATCATGTTACGCTTTAGAGTATTACGTTCACGTATGCGTGTATTACATTACACGTGACATAACGATCATGCCTGTTGAAAAATATATTACGTTACGTTTTATAATCGTCAATTAAACAGTATCAATAATGACACATAGAACAATGTAACTGCAAAACGATCAATTTAAATTCCAATCAAAATTTCGAATTCGTACATACATCGTTTCATTAAAACATTTTTATCAAATGAACGAATTTCACCAATGTATTCGAATATTTCGATCTACTTTCGGATTAATTTCTCTCGAAAAAAAGGAACGAAAGGAAGAAAGAAAAAAAAAATTCGATGAAAAGTAATTGGCGCTTTAATTATAGTTTCGAAACGATCCGTCGAAATAGAAAGAAATCTGGAAAAGGAAGGGATACGAAATTGCGTTCAGATGAGACATAGTGAAAAAAAAAACACGATCTCTGTTCCGTTCTAAATATATCTAACGATCGACTTTACCATAAGATGATAGCTGGCAGCGGAGTGCAACCAGCAGTTGCAAGAATTCCCTCTTTCCATTCGGTTGGTCGGCCACAGTCGAAGATCTAACGGTTTTCTCATTACAATACGTGTTCTCGGCATCGTATGCGCAACAGAGAATCGCAGTAGGAACAGTAGGCATAGAATATAAATTTGGACGTTCGTTGACCTCTATGAGTAAATCATATTTCTCGAGCTGCGCAATTGCGAAGGATTAACTTAATAAAAATCGCAATGCGAATTCTAAACTCTGCTCTCAAGAAAAAGCATATATTAGTGGCAAATAATGAACAAAATTAAATAATTGAAGTTACCAATAAAATTAGTTCGATAAGTTACTTCAATAATTTATCGTTTAAAATATAATGATAATTGCAAATAATTGTAATGACAGCATATGAGAAGCGACAGCAACTATAATAAATGTTATTTGATTTTAATAAATAATTATTTAAACTTTATTTAAAATTTTTTTCTAGTTACTTTTTTAACGAGTTAATGCTCAACTCTGATTGGTAGAAAGAAGTCTCGCGGAAGGAATACGGATCTGATTGGTTGATTTGGAAGGAAACGCCTATTTTCACACGTATTTTTCTTTCTATCATAGTTTTGTCACATATACTAATCCAAACGATGATCTGTACCCAAACTTCGATGCATTAGCGTAGGACATAGAATCTAGAGAATTCTAGTGTATCGATATAATATAAAAATTGTTTTATTTCTTATAATATAATATATGTAACATAATTATAATTTATAACGATATAGTTTAATTTATAAATGTAATTTTATATTCAAGTAATTAAGATAATAATTATACGTATATGAATAAGTTAGACATATTATAGATATATTAATAGATATATTAAAATAATTAATAGTTTCGAAGATATTTCAGTTTCTAGTCTTAAATAATTATCTTAACATAACTTCATAAATGAAAATAATTTTTACGATTTTTAATATTTAAATTATACACTACTATTATATATATTATATACTATTCTTTTACTATTATTTAGTGTATAATGGATTGTCAATAAAGCGTCTGAAGTGAAAATAGGCGTTTTCTAGCGAAGAATCCCTCTTGTCCCTGTGCCGTACCGCGAGACTTTTCTACAGTAAACAATATACATACATAACACACTTTCTCGAATCACAATCGAGACGTTGAAATACGATTATCATCGAAATGAAGCTAGGAAATTGATTGCATCATCGAGTCTGATAATCGATTTTCTGATAAATTCTTTCTCGATAATATTCTCGAATTAGGAAACGGCGTAGCGCTTTAGCATTAGTGTTATGTATTCGTAGGCATCCGTTTCCAAGAAGATTTCTTCTTCAATTTTCGCGACCGTTCTCGATCCTATCGAGGCGTCGATCGAAATAATGGAGTGAAAAGAGGCGCGCGATTTACCAATCGTTGGAGGCTCGAGCCTTTAGCAAAGGAGAGGTCGAAAACTGGGGGACACTTAAAAGTCGCGGCGCGCGCAGAGAAGTCGAGGCGGAGAAAACCGTTTGAACGCCTCGCGGAATAAAATAGGCGGATTCTCGCGAAAGGGAAAAGAGACGTGGCAAGGCAGACGGACTGACAGACGAGAACGACGGATCGTGAATATCTGGGCTGATTTCGAAATCGTTGCGGGGAACTTTCTTTCAAACGAGTCGACTCGCGATGAGCCCCTACCCCTCCTCCCGACGAGGAAAACTTGCAAATAAGGGGATTCGAGATTTGCATTTAGAGCAAATGCGTCTTTCTTTCTTTCTTTCTTTTTTTTTTTTTTTTGTTTCGCTTTCGCATTTCTCATTCGTTATAATGAAACGTTCGCAACGAGATTCCGAAACATGTATATATTCGCGTGTATCTATGTTTCTTATTAAATAATACCAATGGAAATATGATATTAAGCAATTGAAATGTTTCTCACCGATTCAAGTAATAACACCTAATATTCCACGTATAAATCGAACGTACAAAGGACGAATATTGTGTCATAGGAATAATCAATAGCATTGCTCGTCGATCGTCGATAAATATCCAGTATATATTTATCTCTCGTGTAAATCCAGGCAACGAAGCATACCTGTAAATTACGCTAAAAACGTCGAGGCAAGATCTCGCCGAAGGCACGATCCGATGTTCGCGATTCATTATGGAGGAAACGCGAAATATAAATGCAAACCGCGTTCAAACAGGATACGTACCCTGATCGGCATTCTCCGAGTAGCGACGTAGCGAAGAGGAGGGCCTCCCGAGGAAGTCTCTCAGGTGTCAACAACCTCGTCATCCTCTTTCACTCGTGCCAACCGCTCTATTTTACAACTCGTCTCGCACGTCTAAGTGTCAGTTTCTCAAACGCTAATCGCGATTATTAATTTGTAAGTCGTTGTATCGATATCACGTTGCAACGAATTATAAGGCGTTGAATATCCTGAGGTTTTGCATCACAAAATGTTGTATCGTGAGACATTGCATCACGAGATATTACATTGCATCGTGAGGCATTGAATTATAAGGCGTTATATCCTGAAACTGCATCACGAGATGTTGTATCGTGAGACATTGTATCGTGAGACTTAGTATCATGAGACTAGTATCACAAAACATTGTATCGTTGTATCGTGAAATACAAAATGTTGTATCGTGAGGCATTGAATTATAAGGCGTTATATCCTGAAACTGCATCACGAGACGTTGTATCGTGAGACATTGTATCGTGAGACTTAGTATCGTGAGACTTTGTATCATGAGACTAGTATCACAAAACATTGTATCGTTGTATCGTGAAATACAAAATGTTGTATCTTGAGATGTTGCATCACGGGATATTACATTGCATCGTGAGGCATTGAATTATAAGGCGTTATATCCTGAAATTTTGCATCACAAGACGTTGTATCGTGAGACTTTGTGTCATGAGACTAGTATCACAAAACATTGTATCGTTGTATCGTGAAATACAAAATGTTGTATCGTGAGGCGTTGAATTATAAGGCGTTATATCCTGAAACTGCATCACGAGACGTTGTATCGTGAGACATTGTATCGTGAGACTAGTATCACAAAACATTGTATCGTCGTATCGTGAAATACAAAATGTTGTATCGTGAGGCGTTGAATTATAAGGCGTTATATTCTGAAACTGCATCACGAGACTTTGTATCGTGAGACATTGTATCGTGAGATATTAAATCGTAAAGCGTTAAATTATATTCTGAAACTTTGCATCACAAAATGTTTGATCGTTGTATCGTGAAGCATTATATGAGACATTATATTACAAGACATTGTGTCGTGAGGGATTATAAGAATCATAAGGCGTTATATCCTGAGACTTTGCGAAGAGACATCGCGAATCCTTGAAATTTTGCGTCACATTATATTGCGAGACTTTATGTATCACAAGACGTTGCATTAAAAGGCGTTCACATTGCGAGACGTAAACTCATTGCGTAACGATATTAACGATATTCTCGTAAGTACGTATATCGTTTATGCTTGCATCGAACTCGACTTAGATCGAGACTCAATTGTCAATGAGCCTTTCACGATACGGCTGTTTTCTTTAATGCAATATAATTCTGCAGTTAGAGACGATTAACGTGTACGTCGTGTACGATCCTAGCTTGTTGTTTATTTCCCCTAAGCGGCCAATGTGACGATGATTTTAATTAGATTTTTACGTGATGCAAGAATTGTAGGAAAGCGAAGTTTGGAAATTTCTAATGTAACTTTTAGCTGGGAATATTTGACACGGTATCGATATTTCGAACGAAGGTTGCAGTTTTGATATTATATAACAACTTGGAATTCTTAATGTTACAGGTTTCGAGCATATATATATCGTAACATATATAAGCAAGTTGATCGTCCTACTCCGTTCGTGAGCGTTTAAATTAGGCGTTTCTCTTTTCCGTGGAATACGAATCTTCGAACAGTTACGCTTTCTTAGCGTTATTCAATTTTGGAATGAAACTTGATAATTAACATCTTATTACTTAATTATCAATCGGAATAAATCTCTTAACCTTATTCTTACCTATATAACAAAAAACACAAAAACATCATAATAATTCATGCTCGTATCTCCTTAAATTCTCTCTAAAAGAACAATTTTTCGCCTGATTACTATTTCACCACGAAAAAAAAAGAAAATATTTAACTCGCATCGACTCCCTCCTCGATATTATCCAAAAAGTGACCAAGTCCATAAAACTCTGAGTCTATAAAAATCGTATAGAAAATAAGAACGGAATCCAAGAATGAATATTTGGGATGCTGAAGCGTTGGCAGGCCGACTTTCACCTATGTTGCGGCCGGGGCGAGCGATGCGCCGTGCCAGATAAAAGCATGCAAAAGCCGAGAGGAGCTGGCGCGGGCCAACTCGTTCCATCCTCGTCCTCGGCACACGCTTGTGTCTCTCCTCTAGCCGGCTTAGCCGGCTCTGTACGCGCCACTTCTCCTCTCCACCGTTATGCAATGCAGACATACGTTACCTCGACTAAGCTGTGATGAGCATCGCGGTGAAGACGATACTCCGGGCACGGAGAGAGGTGACTCGAGCCACTGAATCGCGACGTCGTCGCGTGCCGCTCGCAAGAAAACGCGGCTTTTGCACACGTGTGTTACGATCGAAAGATGCTAGACGCTCGCTGGATGACCGTTTCGATTAATTTGACAACCCCGTGAAGAGGGACAACGTGGCAACGTTGTATGGTTCCTTCGCGCAAGCGAATTACGAGTAATTCCACTTCCACTTTGCCAGACGAGAACGATAGACACGCGATGTTTGTTTTGGATTATTATTTGATTATAATCTATTGTACGTTACGATCTGTTCGTGGAATTGGAATGATTACTTGAATTATATTATTTTGCAGGGGAAATTGCGTTATACAATGTTCGACTTTGGGTTATTGCGTTTAATTATTGTTCCGTTCGAGGATTCTGGTCGAAAAGTTTGTAGAATTATAATAGTTATTTGAGGTTACAATCTTCGACTTATTGTTTCAATTATTATTCCAAGATATTTTATTTAAAAAGTTTGTAGAATTACAATAGCTATTTGAACATTATGTTGCAATCTTTGGATTATTGTTGTAATTATTATTCCAAGATATTTTATTTAAAAAATTTGTAGAATTGCAATGGCTATTTGAACGTTGTGTTACAATCTTCGATTTTGGATTATTGCATTTACAGTACTCTGTTCAAAAAATTCGTAGAATTACTTGTACAATTTGAACATATGTTGCAGGGAAATTGTGAACAAGCAATCTTATTGTTTTAATTATTATTCCAATATTTTATTTAAAAAGTTTATAGAATTACAATGGCTATTTGAACATTATAGGAAAGTAGCAGAAAAATTATGTTACGAACAATCTTCGACTTTGGATTGTTGTATTTAATTATAATACTAATACCAGAATATATTATTCTGTTCATAAAGTTCGTAGAGTTATATACATTGGCTCATAAAGAACAGGAAAACGATCTTTGATTCTGCAACGAAAATGATAGATTTGTAATTTAGATTAATGTGTTTAATTATAATTCTATCTTTCTATATATCATTCCGTTCAAAAAGTTCATAGAATTACAATGACTTACGAAGAAGAAATTGCATTACGAACAACTTTCGATTTTGAATAATTGATTTTAAAATTTCGAATCATTTGAATCATTGTGTCTAATTATAATTCTGACATATACTATTCTACTCGAAGAGAGAATTACACATAATTTTCACGAAAAAAATTTACCTTATAGGAAAATTGATTCGAAAATTTTGATTTTAATGAAAGTTACGTACGTGTAAAGCGTGATAAGTTACATCGACGAAGAAAAATCTTTTCAACGATTACAATTCCTCAACGATTCCCTTCAACAATGCACGACAAAAAAAGAAGATTTTAAAAAATTTTTAAAAACCCCACCCAATTGGAAAAACACGAATTCTTCGATTTCTCAGTCGGCTTCCATTGAGGCCAAGATTTCCAACTAATCTAATAATAAAACGAAACGAAACGATTCTTTATAGGATGTAAAAATCCACACGATTTGCATATCTTTACAAGAAGATTCTAGGAGGTGAAACTTTTTTTTCGCCACGCAGGATCTTTCTGGACAAAGATTCTACATCTTCGAACCGGTTAACGGTTAGAAAAAAACTTTCGAGGACGAAATTGAGTAATGTCATAAGATGCTATAAATAGTTTTCGCAGTGTGGGAACGATACAATTTGTCCAATATTTCACTTTTTGCGGACAACATTGCTGATAGACAGAGTTTAGGCGTCGATCGAACAACATTTTTAAAAATCAACGCATTACGCGATCAAATTTTCGAACTATACATAAAATTTTATTCCAATTTTAACTCGATATATAAAAAAAAGAAAGAAAAGTATTTCCTTGGTATTTAAGATCGTACGCCTAAATTATAATAATCCAGAACACACAAAGTATGGAATTTAAAATTCAGATCGTATGCAAGCGGTACGATCATAATTTAAAGGACGTTTGCGATTAATTCATGGACGCTGGATGCAAATCTTCGCCAACTGCGCGCGAATAAATACAAACGAATAAATAATTTATCATCGATGGAATGCCCCACGTGCGTTGAACTCGTAGATCAAAAAGGAAAAAAAAAAAAAAACACGAAATACAACACTCGAATTTCACAATACTCGATATTTCCTCGAAAAGAATCCACTTTACGAATCTCTCCCTTTATTTATACACTCCAAACCTCTAACGATTTGTCGAGGATGAAATAAATAATGTCGTTGACCAAACACCAGACCGATCCGCGGGATTACGTCAATTGCGAATATAATTATACCGCATGATTCATGGAGCCAAGTGTGGAGTGCAAGTTGGACGGTTCCGGTGGCGCGAACCAATGGCTATCAACGGCATACAAAACACTGGAACGTAACGGTAGCTTTGAAAAAACGCGGCAATAATTCGACCCTTTTTCGTTTCCTCGAGTAGGAAAAAAATCGTTGTCGAGAAACGAGATCGATTAATTCGTTTCGATTGTTCTTGCCACGAGATTCGTTTAAAAGATTTTTCTTCGTTGGAATTTCTACTTTATCGGAAATTACACGGCGAAATACGCGTTAATCAATGTATTGTAACTGCACATATTCACCCCGTTCATCGTTTGATCAGGCATTCGTATCTCCAGCTATCCTTGGCTGGAGACTCTCGCATACCGCGAGCCAACAATGTTCGTTTCCAAGTACATCGAAGCAAGCCTTCGACGTCGAATTTTTTCGCCGGCCGGTGGAAAAGGCCGATCGAATTAACCTAGAACGAATACAGGGCGTTGCGATATATTCGTGGAATTTGATTAACTTAATGAACTCGGACGAGATGAAGTGAATCTCTAAAAATCGATCTTACGAATGTAAAATTTGAAGGGAATCTTTTTAAAATTCAGTGAAATCGATCGTCCAAAGTTCCAATATTCAATATCTGCTCAATTCCCTTCAACAATGTAGACAGAGCGAATCTAAATCCTGAACATTTTGTAATTTGAAATTTTTTAAAATTGGAATAATTATTGGTCCAATGAGTTTCTGGTCTCATTCGACTTATGTTATGTTTCTATGGCACTTTTTACATCGACGATATCGAGAGGAAAAATGATCTCTTAAGATTGATTATAAATTTAAATAAATTAGAATTATTTCATAAAACGAAGAAGAAATTAAAGATTTAAAATTGTATATATGCATATATAGAGATTGCGCAAAAAAACACGGGGGGACGGGGGAGAATGAGGGCAAGGTAACGAGAAGAGAGAAGTTCCAGAGGGGAGGGAGAGGACGACCAGTCGTGTCCTCCTCGAATCGGTCGACTTAAGGAGATCAACGAGCCGAATATTAATCATCGAGAGGCGCGGCACCTGCATCCTTGACGCGTCGAGGCACGTAACACGATAAACCGCCGTGCAGCCTTACCGTTATCCGGAAGGCGTTTGTGCATTAGCCATCCGGTTACGTTCCTCCGCTTCCTCCTTCGTTTCGATGGGCCCCAAACCGCCACGTTTCAGTCTCGTCACGTTGGCAAACGAACACGTTCTTCCGACCAACTTCGTCAACGAATATTACGAATTTCTTCTCGAAGGAACGTTCGTTTCGAATATAAATCGACAAAAACGCGAATTAAAAGACGAGACTTGTCACGAGTTTTAATTTCCATTTCGCTTTTATTCGAGAATATTTTTTGTTTCTAATCTCATCCAAGTATATATATATATATATTTATATATATATATATATATATATATATACTATACTATACTATACTATATATATATATATATTCAAAGTATATTTCGAGAAAAAAATTAAAATTGAGATCGATAATGTCGGTACGACTTTCGTCCTCGTTTTTCTGGAATCGCGCCAAGGTCGATCAACCATCTCTCGACGCGGTTTCCTCGCTTCTCGTCAAGCCTATGCTTTCGATCAGTGGACGTACGTGCGCGTAAACACCGACCCTGCCGACGCTATTTATTCGAGAAACTGGATTAAACCGAGCGAGAAAGTTCCGCTGTTGTCGAAAGCGTTCGGCATTAATATGCGTCCGATCCGACTTCGTTGTCCCCTTGAGGAAATACTTTGAATTAGAATAACTTCTTTCTTTTTTTTTTTTTTTTTTTTTTTTTTAGAACAGCGTGAAATTTTTGGAAATTGAACTAGCGAGCAAGGTGTTCCCGTGTGTATATAACATTGGATGCGATAGACTTCGAAATTTTTTACAATTTTTTTTTTGTTTCCATAGATAACAAAAAAAAAAAGGAAAAAATTGGTTGGTAAAAGTAGAGAAGTATCTCGCCGACCGATCGATTCCTTTCAAAATACCAAATCTCACCGCAAGGAGATAAAAAAAAAACTGATGAAATATAATTGCAAAATCGTCGGGAGGACTTTCTTACGGAGAAAACGCAACGCGGTGACAGAGAGTGATGTAAGGGAATAAATGTCAATCGCGGTTCGATCCGACTGGACGAATAAAATTTCGCGAGAGAAAAGGTCTTTTCGAGTTTGGCAAAAAGTGTCTCTAATCGTACGATACCAATCGACGATGAACGATATCTCAACAGTTAACAGTATCGTGCCTAACAACCGGTTCGAACCTGATAATCCGCTTTCTATAACATGGTCTAAAAACGTTCGAATTTCAAAAATAATCGAATTTTTACGCAAAATATAAATAACGCAATTTTTCAAAATAAATCTTTCGATTTACCGAAATCGATTGATAAAATTTGCACTCTGTTTTTTCGAGACGTTTCGGAGGACATCGAGTAGTTAATTTGGAAATATCTCGTCCAAATATCTTAATAATCGATTTATCTTAAGTTTTATCGATAAAGTAACAACCAATTGAATAGCCACTTCGGATTATTTATAATATCGGAATGTCGAAGACCAGGGTGGCAGATACGAGAATCTGGGTGAGTCACGTTGCTCGTGCACGACCTTCGCCCCCTTCCAACCTTCCCCGTTATTTTATACCATACCCGCCATTATTATTATTATAATCACGTTACGATCGGTCGGTATTCCGCATACGCGTACGACCGCACCAGTACGCTGATTGTGTACGAAAACAGTACGCACCTGTCCACCAGTTCGACGAATTTCGATAATTGGGCGAGATAATAACGAGATACGATGGAGAAGCTTGGGGAAAAGTAAGTTAGAAACTTAGAAACAGAATTATTTCAACACATTGAAATGTTACAATGCGAATCTCGACAATTATCGGCGATCGGTATATAAAAATCCTTTCATCCGCGAGAAAGAAACCAACCAACGAGAACGTCCAAAAACGTTCTAAAATCTTTTATCTACCAACTAACTACCAACGTAATTTCTTATTCGATAATCGGCGAGCAGAAAAAAACGAGCAGCAAAATCGAGAATGCGTTGGAAGTCAAAACTGGTCCCTGTTGAATCGAATCAAGATTCGAAGAATAAAAGGAGAAGATGCAAAAAGAGGAAAGAGGAAGCAGGATTTTAAGGAATTAAAACGAGAAGTGGAATAAAAAAAAAAGGGAATCATTTTAGCATTTGAGACAGTGCAACTGTTCGATGGAGGTGGGTGCGGGTAAAAGAAGTGGGGAAGAAAGAACGTGGCAGACGTTTATTACCGGGCCACTGTTAGGTCTTCGGATGGCATTTTCAGCGAGGAGAAGAATAAAGGGAGAAAGGAAAGGGAGATCTGTGAGACGACGAGAGAGGGAAAGAGAAAGAGAGAAAGAGAGAGAAACATAGAGAGCGAGGTATATATCATAGAGGTGTATATACACTCTTCTCGAAGCGACGAAGGAGAAGAGAAGGAGGGTTCTCTATAAGGAGGTGGAAGAGGAACAACACGTGACCAATCACTTATATAAAGGTGGAGAACGACAGGGCGCAAACACAGAATTCTCTCTCTGCTCTCGGTGGACACTGTGCGCTCGCAAAAGTGATAACAATTTTTTTCTCCTTTCTCCTCCCCCCCTCACCCTTCCTTCGACAAATAATCGACGAATTTTTACGCGTCACGAGGAAAGGATCGTGTGGTAAAAAGAAAATATCAGATCGACGACGTACCACGCGGGACATACAATACACACGCACGCAATCGTAACAATGAGGACGTACTACGTGATAGCCGCCATTCTGATCGCCGGTACGTACCCATCACGAAATAAACAATCACGAGGAAGCAAGAGGGTGGAAAGAATAGGGAGAAAGAATAAGGGGGGAAAGGAAGTAATTATTGAGCGCATTTATCACGTGGAGGAAGAAAGTTGGGGGAGGAAAGTGTTGCTCGAGAACGATCGGAAGTGGAGGAAACAAGTGCGTGACATATGCGTGTGGAAAGAGAGTGCCCTCTTCCTTTGTCGCCGATTCTCAGCGATGGAATTATTCGTTTAACGTAGTTTTCGCTTTTCCATAATTCTTCCAACGTTGTACACGGTTTCTTTCGATATAATCCAGATTTCGATTCGATCGAATCGAAAAATGTATATTGTACGTGTGTTTCATATCGGAATAGTATCGATACCTTGAAAAGTGACTTGTTCCAACTCTCGTACGACTGGAGTGCTATATTCGCGATACATAATATCGTAATATCCGCGGCATTTGAAGGAAAGCAGGTCAACTTACGATGCGTTCAATGATCGGGGAAAAAGAGCTATTTATATTTGTAATCTTATAAGCAACGAAATATCTAAACTTCTCCATTCGATTTCTCTCTATCCATCTTCTCGAGCCTCGCGTGAATTCGAACATTTGCTCGCGTACAAATCAACTATGGAAAACACGCGTGATTGGAAATGATCGATCTATCGAAAAATAAATAATCGGCTTTCTCGAAACGAATGTAGTATATTATGTTTCCTCCATTCCTTTTTCCCTCTCTTCCCCTCACTGTAACGGGATAACCTTGGCCCAGATCTTGACCCTTCCTTTTTCATCCATCGACCAATCCACATCCAAAATCCTCTCTCTTTCTCTCTCTCTCTCTCTCTCTCTCTCTCTCTCTCTCTCTCTCTCTCTCAAAAATTCAATCACGATTATGATTAAATTAAACAATAATTGGATAATCGAAGCAAGCTCGTCAGGATCAGAGACGCGACTTTTGATCAGCCTCTCGAAAAAAAATGAAAGTGAACACAGATCGCGCACAAACATCGACGAGAAGCTCGTAGGCGCGAAATTATAGGGAGGATGAAAGGTGTGTGTGCGTGTATGAAAAGAGAGAGAAAGAAAGAAAGAGAGAGGAGAGCGGAGTGAACGGATGCTGGGAGGGCCCAGTCACAAGGTGGTGGTGTTGCGGCTGCTGACGGTGGGTCTGGCTCTAGGTCCGAAGTGAAAGCGCCTGGCGAAAGTCACTTCGTGTCCTTACATAACACGTTTAGGTTATTCAGACGTCATATACCGCGAGAAAAGAATAACGGATTATTAGGCATGTGCAATCGTAGCTGGGAAAAAACTGACACTTGTGGTCGGTGTCGATAGTGCAACATTGTCTTCGTCCCTCTGGATATTCCGTATGTGTTCTTTCGCGAGGAACGAGAATAAAGGAAGAATTGAGGCGGGAGAGGGAGAAGATGCAACGCAACGGTTGGGAGGGCGTTGCGGTCGACGATCGATCTTATCGTTTAATCTTCTCTCGAGAGCGAAAATAACGGTAAAATTGAATTACGTTAATCTCCTGCCTCCGGGGATCTAAACCGCGAAACGCACTTTTTCTCCGCTGATTTCGTTTCATTTGTCTTGGAAACAATGATTGGGCGAGTTCCACGGACACGTATAATTTAGGATTATTTCGATGGAAAGTTTGTAATTTGGTAACGCGATTCTTCTTTCGAAGAATTACCGACACGAAAGAATTTCCTTAGTTTCACCATTTAAAAACGGCATTCCTTCAAGTTACTTTCGATACGAACCAGATTACCTTCCTTCGTTCGTGGTCGTATTTTTATATAACTAAAAATATTCTTCTTTGTTTACCTTTTTTTTTTCCACAGGCGCAACCGCCCAGGAAACGTTCAAATGCCCGGACGACTTCGGTTTCTATCCCCATCATATATCCTGTGACAAATACTGGAAATGCGACAACAACGTGGCGGAGTTGAAGACTTGCGGCAATGGACTCGCATTCGACGCGAGCGATAGCAAGTTCCTCACCGAGAATTGCGATTATTTGCACAACGTGGATTGCGGGGACAGGTCGCAACTCGAGCCGGCAATCAGCACGCCGCACTGTCCGCGTCTGTACGGTATCTTCCCGGACGAAAAGAAATGCGACGTGTTCTGGAACTGCTGGAACGGAGAGGCATCCAAGTATCAGTGCAGTCCTGGGCTCGCTTACGACCGTGAGGCGAGAGTCTGTATGTGGGCCGATCAAGTACCTGAATGCAAAAACGAGGGTACGTTATTGCATTTTGCAAATGCAACGAAACGAATACAATTTTGCTTATTCGAAGGTTATGGGATGGAACCGAGATGTAAACGTTAGTCTCTTCTTTTTTTTTTTTTTTAAAAATCCGAAAAGATTCGAACCACTAAATCGGATAAAAAGAAAGGCATCGGTTCCTTGTACGATTTTGTATTGAAAAGCATAGTTTTCTAAGATTAGTTTTTTCTTATTTCTTTTTTTATTATTATTATTATTATTGTTATTAAAATATCGAAGAAATTCAAATCGATTCGGATAAAAAGAAAGACATGCGTTCTTGTATGATTTTAATTGGAAGTTATTAATTTTTTCTCGTATGTTTATTTATTAACACAGAACCGGTAATTTTATTACTAGTTTTATTCAATGGCCAGGTAAGTTTCTTATATAAATAAATTTTATCGATAATTGTATTTGATAACAACTCGAAAATTCTCGCGTCTTTCGTAAACATTAGTTATGACTTTCGTGCAGTTTTATAGCATTCGACGAACATAATTAAAAGGAATAATTAACACATTTCTATATTTTTTTTCATTCCTTTTATATTCTGTAAAATTAACGCAGTAAAAAACTTGTCTCTTCGAAGATGGAGATAATATCATTTAATATATCAAAAAAATTGAAACGTACAAAAAATCTATTAATCCTCTCCTTGAATATCATTCATTCACCGCGTGGCTTCGACCAACGATACGTGACGATCCGTTCCTACGCGCATCCTGCGTGCGTTTCCTCGATTCGAACGTCGTACTTTCTCGTCTCACTGACCGCGAACTATTACGCATCTCATCACGATTCTACATATGCATATTTATCGCCATTGTGCAGAAGTCGCAGGAGGTTTCACGTGTCCAGCCGCCGGCGAAGTGAGCGGAGCATCCGGCAGTTTCAGCAGACACGCCCATCCCGACGACTGCAGAAAGTACTACATATGTTTGGAAGGTATCGCGAGAGAGTACGGATGCCCTATCGGCACTGTGTTCAAGATCGGTGATGCCGATGGCAGCGGTGCCTGCGAAGATCCTGAGGACGTTCCTGGATGGTGAGTCGAATCTCTCTATCTCTCTCCTTTATCAAAGATTTTCTGAGTCTTTTTATATCCGTGATATCTCGTATTTCTTGGTTACTCGCTGTAAAAAAAAAAAAAATATTCTAAAAAATCTCATTTCGAAGGGAGAATGTAGAATTTGAGTAGATCGAGGAAGCTTTGCGACTGTGTGTATTACGTAAAAGATAAATTCTGGACAAACCGGAATATCCTCGATTATGGTGTAGTATAAGTAATAAGATTCGTAAGATCTTTTACTTATTCGAAAGTTCGAAAGATATTTCACCTTTTTTAAGTGATGTAATTAAACGGATATTTGGTGTATACTTTGCTCTCATAATGCGTGGAAATAAGTTTTATGTAACAGCCACCCAAATGTTGGTAACATAATATTTACATAATCTTTCTTGAGGACAGAAATAACGTGAAAGTCAATAAAATAATTTCTTTACGTTAATTAATTTTATTCGTGCTATTCTTTTTCTCTTCACTCTAGTCGTATAATTTTCTCTCAAGGAATGGTATAACAAGTAATCATAAATATCGTTAATTAACAACAAAATTATCTAACATATGTAATTAATTTTCACAATTTAAAGGTATATATTTTTACGGAGAATTGTCCAATTAAATGTTATCACTGAATGTTACGAATACTCAAATTCCACTAAAAAAAAAATTAACCTCTTCAAAAACGCTATGAGATATCAAACTATATACAGTATCATCTCAAATCAATGATCGTTTTTTATTTTCATTATTAAAAAATTCCATGCGAGCTCTTCGACGAATTTTAATTTACTAACCTTCTCCTTAATGTTTCGAAGAGGTTAACTTTCACACTCGTGCATAAATTTCGAGACAAACTATACATAGCAACGTGTTCCCAAAGCACCGACGCACTTAAACGAATCCGTGATCACCTCTTCTCATGTAAATATGACATTAACTATAATAGAAAAAAAAGAGAGAAAGAAAAAAGAAAGAAAAAAAAAACACAAGCTGCACGCGAAAACAGGTGGCACATCACGCATGATCCTAACCTCCGGATTTTTCCCGGTGTTCTGGTTCACAGTGAGGATTACTACGGTGACCTGGATCTAAAGAGCATCAGGAAGAGCGAGCTGCTTGCCGGAATTCAAAATTCAGGCGAGACCAGGAAGCCTCCTCAAGGCAAACCGAGGCCCCCATCGGCACCTGCGAGGCCCAACGCATCCCTTCAAGAATAATTTCTCTCATCTTCCTTTCCTTCTTCCTCTTCCTCTTCATTTTCTTCTCCTCTTCTTTTTCCTTTTTCGTCCTCACTTTTCACTCTTATCTGAATTTCTTTCCTACGCATATTTTTATCTTGTGCAATACGCGCACACACATACACACACACGCGCGCGCGCGCGTACACACATACATACACGCATAAGCGACAGACACGTATATTTGTGATGCTCGGTCACGTTCTTCGTGTGTCCCAAGCTTTTCTGAAACAAATACAAAAGTTTCGAATAGTTTGCTATTATTTACCATTATTTCGTACGTGGCTTGGCTGGGATACAGGAGGAATATCGTGATAGTCTCGTGACCGAGGAGTTATATGTCACAGAATTCCCTCACTCGTGTCGAGGTTATTTCGTCCATGCGGCTCGATGCGCCGCAATACGCGGGAAGAAGTAACGTCCGTGGAATTTTAATCCTTCAAGCAGTGCATCGACTCGAATTAATCGATTTTATAAAAATCGAACGAAATAAAGTTTGCATACCTTCTATCTAAATGCACAGTGTTTACATGTGAACGAATAATCTCGAACACTTTCGTTGTCAAAATTAACATCGAGTATTAAATTTCGAATCGATAATCAAAATTCGATCCCCAATCGTATCGTCTCGTCGATAACTAATCTCATCCCTTTTCCCTTTTCTTGTCATTGTTTACTTTTATCCATTTCCCTTTATTTCTTTCTTCCGTGTACGCAATCTTGTTAGCTATCGTAAGACGTACGGTTTCGAAATAAAGCTCGTTGATCGTTTTTAGGTTAGAATTATGTCCATTGAATATTTATATTTTTGAAAAAAAAAAAAGAGAGATCTAAGGGAATGATTCGATGGACAGTGAAACGTTTTTTCTTCTTTTCAATTTGTTTCGATTCGAGCTTGTCCCTCACGCTCTCTTGACCTCAGGTCAAGCATGCTTGCATAAGCTAGACTCGTCCGTCGTTATATTTTTAAGTAATGTGAAAAATTCGTATAATAAAAGAAACAAAAATTCGTGAAAAAAAAAGTCTATGTGCTTTTCCTATCGATCCATCTTATCCTTTGATCTATCTTATCCTTTGATCCAGGTGTTTGTGTATTTGCTTGTTTCGTTATGTGAAATCTGTTTTTCGTGATTTCTAACTCTTTGCATGCTCATTTTTATTGAAAATGTAACAATTTTTTAAATGTAAACACAATCTATTGTTGTCATTCGATGCACTATTTATAACGTGAAGATGAAAGCTTAAAACTGAGAACCGTATAAAATGATTTAGAAACAGGTAATGACAATACTTATCGAAATTTACGTGACTAAACTACGTTTTAGTGACTAAAATAAGATTTTTCTTATTCGTTTCATATTACATTTTATTATTAAGAATATATTTTATATATTATATTATACGTATTAAAACTTTCGGTGTTTTATTTAAATTATATGTTAATTATTAACATGTTGATTTCGATGATGTTTTGTTATTGTTTAATCTTTTTACTGAGTTATCCATTTTTTAGAAAATAAATCTCATTATAATAAATAATAAATTTTATAGTGAAGACTACTATGGGGACGTGGATCTAAAGACTTTACGGAAATTGGGATACAAAAAAAAGTGACGAAGAGGACAAATATGCAAGTTCAATAATTCTAATCGACACTAGGATTGGAAGATCTTAAAATTCGTCAAAGTTCATTAATTTTCTGCATCTTCCATTGAATCAAAATAAAATAAACTCGTATATTTCATTTCAAATCATTCGCAGTATCGTTCATATCTTTTGTCATATATCATAATTGTAATATAGGTTACGATATATGTAAATAAATTACTATTATAAAACGATAAAAAATATTGTATATGTAATATCATGATCAAAATAAAAATATAGACCTAATATTCAATGCAATTTTTGTTTTTCTATACTTTGGAAATACTAGAACCTGCTTATCATTTTGAATATTTTTTATGTTACTGTGTTATTTTGAACAATTCGACTCGGGATAAGAATATAATGATTAAAAAATTAAAGCTAAATATATCAATATAGAATTAAAAATAAAAAAATAGAATATTCTATCATATAATATTTTGTAAAAATACTTTTTTATAAATATTCTATATAATATCTTATAGGCATATATATATTGCAATTCAACATACATTCAACATATATATATATATATATATATATAAACATATAAAAAATGTGACATTTATATTTTTTGCATAAAAGATTAAGATACATAGTAGTTTTTTAAAAAAGAAATGATGAAAACGTTTAATTGTTACTTTGTTTATATTCATGTATCAAATATAAATAAAGAGAATAGATAATAACAAAAAGGACAGAGATAGATAAAAATTATTGAAATCAGTGCCATTTTCAGAGTGCCGCAAATGAAACATACAAAGAAAAGACAAAAAATAGTAAGAAAAGGATAGAAATAAAATAAGAATTGATGTTTAGTGCCATCTCTTGAATATCAAATATAACTTTTCAAAGATAGAATACGATAAAAAATAAGAATTAAAGATCAACACCATCTCTTGAGTATATTTAAAATGATTCTTCAAAAAAGATATCTTTAGTATTCGAGAGATGATGCTGATGGTCAATTCTTACTTTATTTCTATCTTTCTCTCGCTATTTTTTGACCTTCGTTTATGTGTCATTTACGACATTTTGAAGATGGCGTTGATTTCAATATTTTTACCTATTACTGTTCTCCCACTACATACTTATAAATCATATAATTTTATTTATCAATCAAATCAAATTTATATGATAATTTCAAATATCGATTAAGCTATTTTATAAAAAAAAAAGTAGTGTTTATATTATACGAATTTTAGAATGTATATTCATAGTTTTCACGAAATAAAATAATATAATTTTTTTGTTAATTTTTGTTAACTAAATAAAGTATTATATTTATTATCATATTATACGAAAAGGTGAGAAATTACATCTGTCAAAAATAAGAAGTCAGCCAAGGCAATTATATAAAAGAATTCTAATCTTTAAATGTTGAAAAAATTATTAAATTCTTTTAAAAATAAGTTATAAATATATTTATTAACTTATATATTGTTTCATTCTTATTTTATATTTTAAATTTACGTAAAAAGAATTATATTTATTATGTGAGTACATGCGAATAAATGTAGTAACTAAATTATTGATTAAACAATGGAAACAGAGGAATATGATTTAAAAAAACAACAATTATTACATACAAATAAAGACTGTATGCATAAAAATCAAACTCAAAATGAACATATAAATAATTTATTTAATAAACGTTTTACAATTGTAAATAATGAATGTTATACAATGCCTGAACCAACAACAATGTTTAAAGATTGTTTATGGACAGTTGATGAATTACAATTAATAAAAAATGAATTGAATGCCATAAAGAATTGCTTAAATAATTATGATCCTGATAAATGGCAATTACATACAAGAATAAGAAACAGTGCAAAAGATGTTATGACTCGATTGAAAACTTATATTCAGCCAGAACTTTTAACTCAAGCATGGTGTAAATTTTATGAAATAGTATCATCGTTTCCTTTAATACCAATGAATTATATTCGTAATAATAATAAATGTTTTAAATCTGTTCATTTATGTGAAGCACCTGGAGCTTTCATCACATCTTTAAATCATTGGTTAAAAACAAATGTTCCTAATATTAAATGGGATTGGCTTGCTATGACCTTAAATCCATATTATGAAGGTAATCCGGCATCTATAATGGTTGATGATGACAGATTCATTAGACACACATTAAATCATTGGTGTTTTGGAGAAGATAATACCGGAAATCTTATGAATTTAAAAAATTTGAATGAACTTATAAATGTAGCACAGCCACATTGTAATATATTCTTGATTACTGCAGATGGTAGTATAGATTGTACAGATGTTCCAGCGGAACAAGAAAATGTTTTAATACATTTACATTTTTGTGAAACCATAACTGCATTACAATTGTTAGCTACAGGAGGCAGTTTTTTATTAAAAATTTTTACTATTTTTGAATGTAATACAATATGTCTCATATATTTATTATCTTGTTGTTTTAGTAATGTGAGTGTTATAAAACCAGCAACAAGTAAAGAAGGAAATTCAGAAACATATGTTGTATGTACAAACTTTAAAGGGCCAACATTTATCTCACCTTATTTAGAAAAATTAAAAGAGCATTATGAATATGGTCCTAAGCAAGCAATTTTTAGTAAGCATGATATTCCATATGCATTTATGGAAAAAATTATACAATGCAGTGAATTTTTTAAATCTCATCAATGTCTTGTTATAGTAAACAATATTGTTACATTTAACTCTGATGAATCTAAAATGTTACAAGATACAAAACAAATTCAGTGTATGGTTGCTGATAAATATGTTAAAGATTACAATGTAAAAAAATTAGAAACAGGAGAAATTGTAGGAAACATAATTATATTAGGAAGAACCATTAATACAAATTTATATAAAAGATCATTACAAGGATCATATAATGAACGTTGTGAAAAACAACAATTAGCACCTTTAGATAGGATAGAAAGTTTTTGTAATGATTTTAATAAAATTGAAATTCATGTATCATCTAATGAAGTTATAAAAGTAAGCTATTTTTTAAAATTCTTTTTCATTATTATTATATACTCTCTTTAAATAAAATTTTTCTACAATATAAATTAAATTTTTACCTTTTATAGTACAAATTCTCTGAATTCCCAGAAGATTTGCAAATTCGTTCAGGAAAAATGTTTCACAAAATATATAATTCCAAATTTTGTAATAAAAATGCTTTAAAGATATTAAATGGTATTGATGACATCCTTAGCAAAATAAATTTGAAAATACAATTTCCTTCGATAGAAAGTATAGAGAATTTAAAAGCTAAAATTTTTTGTAAACCAAAACACGAAATTTTAATTTTTCGATATACAGATATTTATGATGGCCATGAAATAATCACAGAAATTTATGATACATTACAAAAACTTGAAATTGGAGCAACATTAGTTTTAATTGGTTATTCATTGTTTACTCATCTGAGTATTGAACTTCTTTATCTTATAAGCTGTGCTTTTAATTTGTTAAAAATTACAATATGTAATCATGTAGGATTGAAAATCACATTACATCATTATAATTATAATCCTAAAATATTAAGATTTTTAAATGAAATTAAAGCTGCTTCTTTTGAAGCACAAAAACAAGGGAGAGCTATTTTGGAAATAATTTCTCCATCACTATTTTATAAAGGTAAAAAAAATTATATATTAGTATATTTAATTATAATTTTTCAATATTATATTTGACATTATTTCCTTTTTTAGGGTGTTATTTATGCTATTCAGCAGACCTTAACCATTGGGTCATAAAAACATATATTCATTATGTATTACATATGATGAAACAAAGTATAAATTAAAAGATGATCCAAAATAAACACCAAAGTTGTACCAAATTTTTGATATAATAAAATATAAATGCATATTTGTCAATGGTGTGTGCTTTTTTCCCATATTCATAATGCATTTATAAATATTTAAAAATATAAAATATATAATAGAATTAGATATAAATTTCAATTTTATTATATAGAGAAAAAAATCAAACTCAAAATGAAAATTCTTGGCTGCCTTCTTTAAAAAAATATTATAATCTTAATATTGTGAAACTTATATCATTTTAATTTACAATATATTCTTTTAGATTAATACAAATCTCTACTATGAAATTTAATAAAATATACAAATATGTTCGTTTATTTTCAACTGAACATATTATACCAAAAGTGTGTATTATTGGTGCAGGACCAGCAGGATTTTATTCTGCGCAACAATTATTAAAGGTAAGTGCAGTATAAATTATACATCAAAATAATGTTATAATAAAAATAATTTTACAGATAAATAATAAAATAACAGTGGATTTATTGGAAAAATTACCAGTACCATATGGTTTAGTACGTTATGGTGTAGCTCCAGATCATCAAGCAGTGAAGAATGTTATTCATAGATTTGATAAAATTGCATCTAATCCACGTTTTCGGTTTGTAGGAAATGTTAATATAGGAAAAGATGTTACCATAAAGGAATTGCAAGAAATTTATCATGTAGTTTTATTAGTATGTATAATAAATTTATTCATTCATATTTTTCTTTACTTTATAATATACTAATTAATTTACTAATACATAATAATTTTATATTTAATATTAATAAATGTTTAGGCATATGGTGCAGAAGAAGATAAAACATTAAATATACCTGGAGAAAATTTAAATAATATAATACCAGGAAGACGATTTGTTGGTTGGTATAATGGATTACCTGCAGATAGTAATTTAAACATTAATTTAGATGTAGAAGAAGCCGTTATATTAGGACAAGGTAATGTTGCTATAGATATTGCAAGAATTTTATTAACACCAGTTGATAAGTTAAAGGTATGTTTTAAACTAAATTTTTTAAAAATTTAATGTATTTAAATATATTATAATTCAAAGTATATATAAAAAAGTATATATAAATGCAATATACTTTTAACATATTTATAACTATATTTTTTTTAGAATACTGATATAACATCATATTCTTTGGAAAAATTGTCAAAGAGTAAAGTACGTAAAATATCATTAATAGGAAGAAGGGGACCACTACAAGCAGCATTTACAATTGCTGAATTACGAGAATTATTAAAATTAAATAATTGTCAAAGTTATTGGCATAAAGATGATTTTATATATGCAAAACAAATAGTTCATACTTTAGTAAGACATCGAAAAAGATTAATTGAACTTATGTTAGAATATTTAGAAAAAACACCTTCAGATACAAAAACAAAAGAATTATATCTATTATTTTTAAGAAGCCCTGTGAAATTTTTAGGTTCTAAAGATATAAAGAGTATTAAATTATCAATAAATAAGCTTGAAGGTAATAATATAACTACACAATTTGCTATACCTACTGGATTATTTGAAGAAATTGAATGTGGTCTAGCATTTCGTAGTATTGGTTACAAATCTGTTCCAATAGATGCATCAATACCATTTGAGAAAGAGAATGGTCATATTAAAAATATAGCTGGAAAAGTCAAAGAAAATCTTTATGCTGCAGGTTGGGCTGCAACAGGTTCAATAGGAGTTATATTATCAACAATGACAAGTGCATTTCAAGTTGCTACATTAATAAATAAAGAATTATCAATTACAAAAAACAAACCAGGTTTTGAAGGTTTGTCAAAAATACTTAATCATAGAGGAGTACCTACAGTATCATATAATGATTGGAAAAAAATTGATCAAGTTGAACGTGAAAGAGGGAAAATATTAGGAAAACCAAGAGAAAAAATAATTGATATTAATGAAATGCTAAAAATTGCTTTAAAATGATATAAGTATAAAAAATAAATAAAGAGTAAACTTTTTTCATTTTTCAATAATCATAAATAAATATTAATGAAATGATTTTAAATTATAAAAAAATTTATATTTAATTTAATATTCTTTAATATATAATCTTTAATATCTTTAAAATTATTTCTTCAATATCTATTCAATATAGAAATATAATTAATTAATTCATTTTAATTGTAAGCAATATATTATAATTACTTACATTATATTATAAATATATTTTTGACAAAAATATTTAAAATAAATAAATTTTTATTTTTAAGTAAAATCTTATTTTTCTAAATATGAATAATTAGTAAATTTAATTTACTAATTAATTATTTTATTATTAATTAATACGTACAATTACATTTTTAATAGTATTAAAGATCTGTATGCTATAATTATTTATTAAAATTATTTCTTTTTTATTCAATTTTATAAACTATAATTTTAATAACATTTCCAATATAAAATTTATAAAAAAAAATAATATATATTCTTATAAAAAAAAAATGAAAAATTTCTAAATCTAGTCACTTTAACCTTTCAATGTTACTTATACATATTGATCTTCGTCGGTTTTTATTTTTATTTCCAGTTTTATAAACAATAAAAAAGATTTTATATTATATTAAATATAAAAACAAATTAATTATACTATGCTGTATTTGTTTTACATATTAGTAAAAAGTATTAATTATTTAAAAATAAAAAATTACTGTATTTAAAGATATCTAATTGTCAACTACTTATTAGAATATTAAATAATATATATAAAATAATATTTGTGTTTATAATAATAATTATTTATATTATTTTTTTTACTTTTTTCTCATAATAAATAATATAAATAAATGAAAAATAAGTTAATGTGTTCTAAATAAATTTTAAAAAACTGGATATAAATTTTAAACTATATACTATGGTTAATTAAGTTTAATATTATTAAATATAAATAAAAAATGAATTTACGAGAACCAAAGAAAAAACGTCGTGTAAAATTAAAAGAACAATTACCATTTCCACTTATATTATCAGGTGATGAAAATGAAACATGGACAACATATACTGCTCATCTTACAGATTTAGGATCATGTATAATAGATCCAAAAGAAATTGTTGCAGTACATTCTATGGTAATTATGATCTGAAAATAAATATTTATGTGTAATTAAAATTTTCATTTCATTTATATTTAAACATATTTATTTAGGGTTTTTTTGGAAAAGGATCTTTATCACGTGGTTTTCCTTCATTTGGTAAAACACGATATGGAGCACCTCCAGTTGTAAGAAATAGACAATGGCTTCGTAGACAAGAATGGTTAAAACAATTTAATGAACTTAGTATGGAAGCTAATAGTAAAAATATAAATTTAGAAGAAAACAAATGTGAATTTTCTCATTCTAAAAATATCAATCAAGATGATAATGAATTTTTAAATAGTCCAACAAAAGAAAGTACACCAGATATAATTGAAATAGATACAAATTCTGCTTCATTAGATGAAAAATATAAAAAAAATCAACAAATTAATAAATCTAATAAAAAGATAGAAGGAAATCATACAAATATAAATTCCATAAAAAAAGATGATACATTAATTATTATAGAAAATAATGCTAATAAACAATATAATAATACTGATAATAACAAAAAAAAATCTATTGAAAATGAAGAAAAAGAACATTTTACAGATTTTAATTTGAAAGAAGATGATTTACATTTTACTGATAATATAGATATTGAAAACAAATTACTTGTTTTACCAGATAGTGATACAGAAATTGAAAATTATTTAAAAGAAATAAAACCTAAAATTGAATCTGAAAGTTTTCCAATTCAAGAAACATTGCATCTTACATTTGAGGAAACATTTTTCCTTTTGTATGGTTTAGGTTGTTTGAATTTAATAGATTTTGATGGTAATTTGTTAGATATTGATAGTGCTTGGCATTTTTTCTGTAAAACTGATAAAAATTTTATTCCAAAGTATGTTGTATATCATTATTTTCGAAGCAAAGGATGGGTAGTAAAACCTGGTCTTAAATATGGTGGAGATTTTTGTTAGTATTATTTTCTTTTTTCTTGTTGGTAATAATGAAATTTGAATAATTTTTTAAATAAATGTTAAAGTTTTTTTTTTATTATTTTTTAGTATTATATAAACAAGGACCACCATTTTATCATGCATCTTACATTGTATTAATAGATATTTTAGATGGTGATGCATTAGTCACAGATCAAAATAAATGTATGCGCAAATTAACATGGAATAGTTTATTAGGATTAGAAAGATTATCAGAAACTGCTGCTAAGGTAATTCATAATTTATTAAATAATTTCTTTATTATATCTTTTTCATATAAAATATTTTGAATTGTAAACTAAATATATATATTTATATAGGAAATATTATTTGCACAAGTTTTATGGCCATCTTCAGTTTTACATACATCTAACTCCTTAAATGTGGATATACTTTCTGAATTTTCTGTAAGAGAATTATTATGGAGAAGATGGAATCCTAAACATAATAAAGATATAGAAGAGGAAGAAGATGATTCATGTTAATTTTGTATTTAACATTTATCATAATTGTAAATAAATAAATATACGTTCAAAATTATTCTTTTTTTTTTTTTTTTACATAATTATAATAGCATTTTAATAGCTTCATTTCACTTACAATAAACTAAATTACATATACTAAATAAAAAATAATTATTAATATATTATACAATTGAAGATCCAATTCTCCCTAATTTTGATTTTTTAGGAATACCAGTTCTTCTATACTCACTTCTCTCTTCTAAATATTCTTGTGTACATTCTTCTTTAAATTTTGGATCATTATACCATTTTGATAAACAATCTATTAATGCAGTATTTTCTTTCTTACATTTAAATGGCATTAGATAACTAGCATTTTTACAACATACATTGAACTCTATAAATAAAATACTTAATTATTGCTCATTAAAAGATATGTAATAAAAGAATTACCTTGAACCTCTTGAATGCATTTTTCTTGTTTTGCTTTATCTCGCATTTTTTGTGGTATGAGAATGTCTTTCTCTACTTTTCTTAAAAATTTATCTTCTGGATCTCCTACAAATATTTATATTGTATTATATTTATATTATATATAATATTCATATTTATCGATTTCGATTTTTTGCATTTTTCTATATATGATTTTATTTCTGAATTAAATAATTTATAAAAATTATTTTATTTAATTATTTAAATTAAACATAATTTAATTTTTATGAAATTTATATTTTGATAAAAACAGAAAGATAAAATAACCTTATTTATATATGCGATAAATTAAATTAAATTAAAAGTTATATATATATATTTTTTTTTTTATTATAAATTATTAATGCAAAATTTAAAATTTACCCAAATTATGCGGTCCACCTCCATATTTTGGACGATCCGAATTTTTAACTTCTTTCATTATTATTAAACTTAAAATAATACTACTAAAAATTCTGTAACTGCTAGTCGCTACAACAGGCTGCGCTCATGAGTGTGCAGATTTGAGAATTGTCAATGCATTAGCTTATAAAAGATATGTTTGTTTAATGCTACGGATGACTGATAAATTGTAGTATTTACAATCAGTGATATAATTTAATAGGTAAGTAAATAAATGTAATATTTTATAGAAATCGAAAAAATATAATTTTTTCTGAATATATCGTTAACAAAGTTAACCTCATTAATAATTGAACTAAACATAAATATAAATAATTAAATAATTATTACATTTTATATTTTGATTTCCGAATTAATTATTGTACAATATTTTTAGAATTATTAAAAGAAATAAAAAATAAATAGTGATGGATCGATTATTGAGATTAGGAGGCGCTATGCCAGGTCTTAGTCAAGGACCTCCACCTTCAGATGCTCCAGTTGTTGACACTGCAGAGCAGGTATGATTTATTTGATCATAATTTTCTATTTATTTATTTCAAATAAATATTATCATATTATTTTATAATTATTCTATATTTATCTTATATTTTATGTTTTTAAAAAAATACTTATAATTTATAAAAGTTTTAATTCTAATATCTTATAATTCTTTTTTTATCATACTTTCTTTTTATAGCTCACTTTTTTAATAGCTACCAGATATATATATTACATGAATTGCTATATCTAAAGAATTTATAATATGTCAATATCAAACTAATAAATCATTGATATAATAAAATAAATAAAAATGTTAAATTATAATAGATTCACATTAATATAAATTACTATATATTTGTTAACAAAATATTTTTATTAGGTATACATATCATCATTAGCTCTTTTAAAAATGCTTAAACATGGACGTGCTGGTGTACCTATGGAAGTGATGGGTTTAATGCTTGGTGAATTTGTTGATGATTATACTGTGCGTGTAATTGATGTATTTGCTATGCCTCAAACAGGAACGGTAAAAATTGAAATTTTATTTTTCTCTTTTTTATTATAAATTATTTATTATTTTATAAAATAATTATTTAATATATGTTTCTAATATTCAATTTAATAATATATATTATTTTTTTAGGGAGTTAGTGTAGAAGCAGTTGATCCAGTATTTCAAGCAAAAATGTTAGATATGCTTAAGCAAACTGGTCGGCCAGAAATGGTAGTAGGATGGTATCATTCTCATCCAGGATTTGGTTGTTGGCTCTCTGGTGTAGATATTAATACACAACAATCATTTGAAGCTCTTAGTGAAAGAGCAGTGGCTGTTGTTATTGATCCTATACAATCAGTAAAAGGAAAAGTTGTTATTGATGCATTTAGATTAATTACTCCTAATACTATGGTATGTAGCAAATTGAAATAAAAATTTTGTTTCAATGTATACATATTTATTAATACTTAATTTTATATAAAATTATAGGTTTTAGGACAAGAACCTCGTCAAACTACATCCAATTTAGGTCATTTACAAAAACCATCTGTTCAAGCATTGATCCATGGTTTAAATCGTCATTATTATAGCATTAGTATCAACTATCGTAAAAATGAATTAGAACAAAAAATGCTATTAAATTTACACAAAAAAACGTGGATGGATGGTCTTACGCTTGCTGAATATTCAGAACATAGCAAACTTAATGAAAATATTGTATCTGAAATGCTTGAACTTGCCAAAAATTATAACAAGGTATGATATTAAAATGTAATATTGTATATATTTTAATGCAAAAGTTTTTCATTAAATATATTAATTTGAGAATTCATATTTTTAGGCATTAGAAGATGAAGAAAAAATGACACCTGAACAATTAGCTATAAAGAATGTGGGTAAACAAGATCCAAAACGGCATTTAGAAGAAAAAGTGGATACACTTATGTCTACCAATATTGTTCAATGTCTGGGAGCTATGCTTGATTCAGTTGTATTCAAATAACTATTTCTTAAAATACTATTTGCAATATATTAAAAAAAAATATACATCTTTTTAAAATATATGTGTTTATAATTTACACTCAAAAAGTATATATATAACATATAAAAATTTTTGTATTACTTATTTTTATATTAAAAATGCAAATAATGGACAAGTAGATTTTCACATTTTTATTCAAAATGTATTTATGAATATGACAGCCACATTTTCAGACATAATATATAATTTATTATATTATACATAAAACATATATATATATGTATGTATATATATATGTATATATATTTTAAAATATATGAATGCCTGAAAAAAAATAAAACAACAGATGACAATATTTTTCATGATACAAAAATGTTAACCCTGTGCAGTACTGCATAGTATTAAATGCATAATTTAAAAAATATTATTACAATAAAAGAATCCTAATTCAATTTGTTATACTATATCAGTACTTTGCAAATGGGATTCATTATTTATATACATTTATTGATACTAAATATTGTATCAATATATTTTCATTATTTGTAAAATTTATAATACTCGGCTAATAATTCTTATTCAATTACTAATAAAAGATAGTATAGCATTATTGAATTTTTTAATATAATTTAAATGACCACTATAAATATAATTGATTTGAATTATGATTTGTACAAGTTTACAGAACATATAAAATATTTTTTTTTCAATTTTATATAATGTTCCATAATATATATATATTGCAGAATATGGATATTTTTTACAGCTTTCAAAGATTGCAGAATATGTATACATTTTTAAAGAATTATCTTTGAATAAGAGATTTGCATTTACTTTCATAAAGTAACGTAGCATTTTTCTTATTCTTAAAAAATTGAAATAGTTATACTTTAATAATTATATATTTGAGAAATTATTTCAACTTGCAAGTGGTTCTTCTTGATGTTGATCTTTATCTTTCTTCTTTTTCTTTTTCTTTTTTTCTTCTTTTGTCGGCGATTCCTATTAATCATAATAATAAAATATTTTATCTTTTATAAACATTAAATATGAAAATTAAATATAAATCATTTTACCTCAGTTGCAGCTTCTACTACCATAGATTCATCAGCTTCAGATTCTGTCCTTTCTTTCTTCTTCTTTTTTTTCTTTTCTTTTTTATCTTTCTTCTTCTCTTTTGGTGACGTTAATTCTGACTCGTCAATTTTTTCTTCTTTTATTGAAACCTCTGTTGTAGATTGTGAAACTAACTCTTCCCATTTTCGTTTCTTAGATACAGGATCAGTAACTCCATTTTCTTCAGTCTAATTAATATATAGAACTTAAGTAAATTAATTTTAATAACTAAACATACATAAAAAAATTTGAAAAGAAACAAAATTTAAATACCTTAATTGCAGATGTGGAATAATCTGTATAATTTGCCAACCAATCAGCAGGTGTATTTTCGTTTGGTTTCCCATATTTATCTAATTTTCCTTCAATTATCATACGCTTTTTTATAGAAGCTTTGGGTCCCAAACCCCATTTTCTTGGATATGCATCTCTTTCCATTATTACTCTTTTAATTTTAGCAGCTACACCATGATCACAAGTTGTCATTGTAGGAGATGTCATTAGAGCTATAGCTATAACAAAAAAAAAATTGCAAATAGAATCTTAAAATATTTATTTAAAAAGTGATAAAATAATAAAAAATTTTATTATCAATTGAATTAAGATTATAAATAATATATAACTTTTTTTTACATTAATACTTACCAAGTGCTATAGCTTCACCTTTTGTAGTCACTATTACAATTTCTTGATTCAATTCAATACCATCATCATACATTAAAATTCCTGGTAACATAATTTTAGCTCCATAACAAATAGCATTTACCTATATTAATGTAATTATGTAATATTAATAATTATAAAGAAATATATTTCTTCTTCATAAAAAATATATTTATGTAAATGATACATACTGCACTATCTTTTACAATAATTCTTTTATGATTTATCAAAAGTGCTTCTAATGGTTTAATTACTCTTCTCAAATAAGATTCATCTCCATGGTTTTCATATAACCATTGAGCATCAAGTATATCATGCATAGTAACCATTCCATCATTTTCAGATTGAACACCTGAACGATTTCTACGTAATTCTTGCATTTGACAACCAGTGCCTAAGAAGAGGCCGAGATGAACACAAATAGTTCTAATATATGAACCAGCCTCACAACTAACTCTAAACACTCCCATATTACGTTCTTCATCATAGTCAAGGAACCAACTGTCATAAACTGTTCTTACACGAAGCTGACGCTTCACTGCAGAGATAAGTGGTGGCCGTTGAAAGAGTGCACCACGTAATTTTTCTAATGCTTGACTTACCTATTAATTTTTTATTAATAACATTAACTTATCAATGGTAATAAATACAATATTTTAATTTTAATATAGATATTATATTTACCTTTTGTAAACTTTCTGGTGCAGAATGTAATTTAAAAACTGCAATATATTCTTTTCCAGCAGATTGTTGTGATTTAGCTAATCTTGTTGCTCTATCAATGCATACTATTAAGCATCCAGATACTTTAGGATCTAAAGTACCAGAATGACCAGTTTTCTCTACTTTTAAAATTCTTTTTATCCATGCAACAACTTCATGAGATGATGGATTACATGGTTTGTCTAGATTAATGCAACCAGACTTTATATATTCAGATAAAGTACGGTGTAATGGTGTTGATCCACTAGTTAAAGGTGTAAAATGTTTTGTACGAGTAAGCATTTTATCAAAATTCTAAAAAAAAATATAGTTTATGTTTAATTTTATCTACATAAAAAAATTAAATTAAATTATTAAATATATTTAATAAATATAATAGACTTAAAATATATTTTATATTACATACTTTAAATAAAAGAGGCCAATCCTTGTATTCAAGTTTTATAATTTCATCTGAAGGTTCCAATTGACATTTCATTGTTGCTTGAATCTCTCCAAGAGATTTCTTTTTGCTTTTTTTCTTACTTTTATCTAAATAATAAAAATATAAATTAACCTATGAAATTATGTTTATTATAGGTATCAACAAATCAAGATTATTATTAAGCATAACAATTACACGCATAAATGTTGAATTTTATATAAAATAAATATATACAATATATTTATTATATCGCAATTAAAACAAAATTTCTAATAAAATTTTTATTAGATACAAGACACGTGTTTATACCGCTAAATTTTTAATTGATATTTATAACAGAAGATAAATATATTTTCTCATTTTTGTACATGAACTAAGAACGCTGATTTAAATTAAGAAATACAATATAATAGATATTACATTAAATAATATAATATACGAATAAAATTAATAACAATTACCGCTTTCTGCCATTTTGAAATAAGTAGAAACTACACGTGTACTTCTACGATCCAAGGCGACACCAAACACGCGGGAGTCACTGCATTTAGCGTCCAGAGTACAATATATTTACTTCGTATCATTGGTAATATATAGTTTAGATATGCTACAATATATAAAAATAGAATAATATTAAAAAGAATATTTTATAATCTGTTAGAATATTAAATTTTAAATAAAAAAGAAAAAAAGAAAAAGAATAAAAATAAATTTGATACTATAATACTATAATTTGATAATATAATAAAATAATAAAAATAAAAAATTGTTGGTTACTGTAAAATACCTCATTCATATCTATATATAATATTTTCTATGTATCCAGTTATATTTAAATTTGATTATATATTTTCAATTCTTAAAAAAATATCTTTTATACAATATAAAAGTATAAAATATAAATATTGTACATTATATCTTAATTTTTTATATTATGTAAATTCGAATAAATTTAAATATTTTAATTGAATTTATAATGATGACATACTAGTATTTTATATTCTGCATAGACAAGCATCCACTTTTGAATTGAAAGTTAGTTTACGCGGTAAACTTGGGGGTGGGTGAAATCGGTGAAATACAATAAAAGCCGAGCAGTGAATATAAAAAATATTCTCATGCCAAAAATCACTGCATCATGTTTGTCGACAACTTAGAAAGAGGATTTTATCGTTTGATAAAAAATGACGTAAGTTATTCAACATTCTGTTTTAAAAATTTATTATTTTATTGTTATATAGGTTAAGTAATTTTTCTAAAATTATAAATACATTTTTAAATTATTCTACTTAATTTATTTAACTTACTTTTTTTTAATACATCATTATATATTTTATCTTATTTTTTTAATTGTTTTATGTAATTAAAAATAATAATATAAATTCTTTATTATAGAGATGCCTACTATTGGTTAATTTTGATGTTGATGCTATTTGTGCCTGTAGAATTTTACAACAATTACTTAAAAATGATAATATGATATATACACTTGTACCTGTTCAAGGTATTCAAGATATGGTTCATGCTTTTGAAGAAAATTGTGAAGATGTAATAAAAATTTAAGAAACATATAAATACATATATTCCTCTGTATTAAACTTTATTAATATTTAATATTTATTTAGATAAAAAATGTTATTTTTATAAATTGTGGAGGTACATTAGACTTGGTGGATTTATTACAACCTGTAGAATCTGTGATATTTTATGTTCTTGATAGCCATAGACCTTATGATTTATGTAATGTATATTCAGAAGATCAAGTACGTATACTTGGTAAAATTGATGAAGATGATGAAATTCCAGAATACAATGATATTTTCAAAGATGATTCGGTAATTAATTTTATAATTTTTTACTACATATTATTAATTTAATTAGATATTGGACAATATATTAGATAAAAAATATATTGGAAAAATGTGTTTTACAATTTTTTTTAGTCTGATGAAAGTGAAACAAATGAAGAATTAGACAATGATGAATCTCAAAGAAAAAGACGAAGGTTAAATGAAGAAGATATTATTAAAAGAGCTGGACGAAGAGAATGGTCTGAGAAAAGAGCAACTATTTTATTTAATTACACACAATATAGTTACTATGGCAAATCAGTATGGATTATTAAAATATATGAATATAAAATTTTTATAGAATATAAGAATTAAAATATATTTTATATTTCTATAGAGTGCAATGCTTATGTATGAAATGGCATGGAGTATGTCAAAAGATAATCTAGATATGATTTGGTGGGCTATAGTTGGTTGTACAGAACGAACTATTCTTGATAAAATAGAATCAAGATTAAGTATACTTGAAGAAGGTTTTCTTCAAGCCCATGTATCTAGATTATCTCATAAACAAGGAACTGAAGATGATAAACCACAGCAGCAAAGTGCAGTAAAAATTACCTATGATAAAGAGTATCCTTTAGAATCAAATTTTTGTAAAATTTATAGTATATAATATAATATAAAATTAATGTAATATAATATATGATATAATATAAAATTTATTTCTTTACATAGAAATGTAGTCTCTTACTTGTATTATATCGACATTGGACTGTAGAAGCTAGTTTAAGACATACAGTACCAACTGCAGTGTCATTACGACTTTGGTCTCTTAGAGGAGAACAACGGTTAAAGGAATTGTTGGCAGAAATGGGTTTACCTCTAGCACAATCAAAGCAACGATTTTCTGCAATGGATCTTGCACTTAGACAAGAATTGAGACAAATGGTTGAAAAATTAGCAGGAAAATATAAACTAGATACTGTAATTGGGACAAGTTTTACTCTTCAATATGGCTATAAATTTAAATATTGTGCTTCAGATATAGTTTATGCTATGCTTGCTTTAATGGAATCTTCTGTAAGTTTTTAGTACTTACATATCTAACTAGTTATTAGTTTTTTAATGATTTTTAAAATAACACGTTAATATATTAACTTTTTTTTAATGTTTCAGTCAAAGGAAAAGTTACCGCAACGCTGTTTTTTAGATGCATCGGATTGTTTATCTCGCACAAAAAAAGATATTTTAGAAAACGGTGTAGAAAAAGCAAAGCTTATGCTTATTAGTATTTTTAAAACTGCACAGGCAATTTTACAAATGAAACAAATTAAAAGCGCTGGTTCATTTCTTTACATAATTATTTCAGACGGAACTGCTGACAGTCTTGTATTTGCACATCCATATCCGTTGATGATGTTGGCTCAGTTTACCTTAAAGGCTTATGTAGATTCTTCGAAAAATAGACGGGCATCAGAATGGCCACTTGTAGCTTCTTCAATATATAATGCAGAAGAACGTCTATGTTTTATGGTTGGTATACCTCCAGTGTGTGAAGATCAACCAAGAAGGTAATTATAAATAATTAATTTAAATTCATCATCAAAATATTGATATTTTAAAATTTTTTTATAATTTTTTTTTATAAAAAATTTGAATATTTTAAAAGAATGTTGAATTATCTTATGATATTTTATAATTATAGTTTATTTGGAAGAGCTTTTGAACAAGCAGCTAAAAATACAAATTGTTATATAGAAGCAGATTATTTTGATACAACAAGTATGTTATGTTTTTTTTAACTTTTTATTTTTTTAAAAAAATATTTATTAAAAATTTTTTAAATATTAATATTTTATGTTTCAGTAATAAGACTGAAAATCGAAGAAAGACCAAAATTTTTGGATGCTCTGGCAGCACTTCTAGCTTAAAATTTTAATAATTTATTTGACATATGAAAATTTTTTGAAAATCTTTTGAAAAAAGAATTTTCTTATTATTTATTTTTTAGAAAAATAGTACAAAATAATGATAATGAAATCTTTTTAAAAAATACGACGATGGGATCAATTAAACATGTTTTATTTTTTATGACATTTTTTTGTGACATATTGTAACTAATGAATATAAATTAGTAATATTTGTTTTATAACTAGTGACAAATTTAGCTTTAATCATATTGTAGATACGTGTACAAAACAAAATTAATGCTATATATATTATGAAATTTTCATTCACTATTATTTCATTTTCACGAATATTGATTAAAAAAATATTTTCAATGAAATAAATATGATTCAAATAATATTCAGGGTAAAACGTAACGTAAGAAATAAAATAACATATAAATTTGTAATGTAAATGATATATAATAAGTATAATTTTTTATATGAAAACAAAATTAACTTAAAAAAAAGTATCAATAAATTTATTCAATTTTTTACATTCATTTATTTTTTAATTTGTAAAATAATTTTAATTAAAACATGAAATTAACGATTAGTAATTATACGAGGAGAACTGAGTTAATAACGAACATTTGCTAGTAATTCAAGATATGTTCGACGTGTTCATTTGGCGTTTATTAAGTAATACATTATATAATATATTAACGTGTGCATGTGTGTACACTTAAAAATACAATTCGCTCAGTTTTTATTGACTATGATATATAATACATGTCTTTTGGTTACTTCCACAAAAGGGTGTGCGAATACAAGCGCCATTTTATGCATGATCCTTCCTAAGAAAGGAGCAATGGTATCACAGAGATAGGATTGAGAAGAGAGGATGGGGTTTCTTTTTTTGTGGTTGTATAATGACCACTTAAAAACTTAACTGCTCCTTCCTTCATATGGCTTCCAATATTTTGTATAAAATTGTCAATTGATTTTAAAAAAATTCAAGTAGAAACGTAATCATTTTTACCAGTTTTATGTACCGCGGCTATTTTGTTTATAGGTAATTTCTCATTACGAAATCCATCGACAAATTGTTGTACAGAATCTACAGTTATTTCGGCACCATCCTCCATAACTACATAAACTCCTCGAGGTATATCAATTGCTGTTAAGAGGGGCACAGCATCATCTAAACCGACAAATTCACGAAGAATATCCGACGTTTCACACTATAATATGAAATATAATAACCATTAGATTAAAAATAAATATATCTATTATATTTATATAAAATCAATCCTTACATCTAATGCTATATAAAACTGTAAAATATCATCTGGATCATCATAATTTGGATCATAATCAGGTCTATCTTGTCTGTATGCTTGTGCTGCTGGCAATAATACGCTTTCTGCGAATTGAATCTCACAATCTTCACCTTCTGTTAAGATATAATAATAAGGTAAAAAAAAAAAAAAAAAAAAAAAAACCAATTAGAAAGTTTTCTTTTTGGACATAAAAATTATACGAAATAAACTTACCGACAAAAAGAATAATTGCCGGTGCATCGTGCAACGAAGTAGCATATTTTTCAGTTAAAATATTCACCAAACGACTGGTCCACGGGAAATTCTGAAAAATTAAAAAAATAAGAAATGTATCGCAAAAAGTCGAAATGATAAAATAATCTAAGTCAATTCGGTAAATTTTCATTTACCAGTCCTTCAGGATCTTCGATTAACTCTGCTCGACCATCCAAAGTTATAATATTATCTCGGGGATCAAGTATCACTAAAGTGGGTATTGCTTGTACGTCGAGAGCTCTCGCTAATTTTCGTCGTCTCTCTTCTTGACTAAAAGGTATCCTCAACCAAGGCATCGTTTCAATATAAACGTTATAAGATTCTTCACTCCTGTAATATCATAAAAATCATAAATGTTTCAATTAATATTTATTCTTACAATTATTATAATTCTTATTATTACAAATATTAATTTACAAATACTATGGATATAAGATATATATTCCATATTTTGTATTGAAAATGAATAAATAATATATATATTTTTTAATAACCTATTTACCTATCTGAACTCACGAAAATCACTTCGAAATCGTGACCTCTCTCTCGAATTCGCTGATAGGTATCCACAAGTTGTGGGGTAAATGCTTTACAAGGTGGACACTATATAACGTAAAAAAAATAAATATATATATATATACATATAATATATGTGTATATTATTTTCTATACTTTTATACTTCGATGAAGGTTCGTTTCAACATGTTAATTATATAATGTTTTTTCCCATCTTGATACATAGAATTTATATTGAAATTTTTTATTAAATTTTTATACACGTTCTTTATAAGAGATTTTAATAAGTTTTTTAACTTAAACAGCATAAGAATAGATTGGAATTGCTAATCGATCATCGCGAAGAAAAAACTGGAGCACAAACAGTTTATAATTAGAAAAAATATATACACAGATTTATATATCAGTTTTCCAATATCCTTGGCTATATATAATATTCGATCATATATTATTATACATAAATACATATATACCCAGTGTGCGCTGAAGTAAACACCCTTAAAGCAATGACGCAATTCCTCGTGTAGCATGGGTTCGTTACTATCGCGTGCCCCACATGACAATAAGGGTCCATCCTCGAGTGCAGCCTTCGGATGAGGAGGCTTCCAAGGAAATTCAGCCCCGCTCGGATCGGCGATGGTCCGCTCTACGCCTCCTCTGGTTACCACCGAGCCGTTAGAACCGTCCAATAAAATCAAAGTCGGTACACCGGCCTTTATCCGATACCTCCGAGTCAGTCTGGTCTGTAAAAGAGATACTTGATCGCCTGTAAGAGTATTTCAATGTCGATCGTGAGATCCTTAAAACCTTCTTCATAAATATTCGCGAGAGTTACCGGTTCTTTGTTTTAAGTCGTAAGAGATTTATATTCGACGGGTAGCAATAATCTCTGCAGCTTAGCCCCCCCCTCCCCTCCTCCCCTTCCCCGATCAAAGTATGAAATCGAGAACAAAATATACAATTATACACAGGGTGTCTCAGCTTTTTCTCGCGAAACGGTGACAGCGAACAAGTAAGAAACGAATATTATTTAAAAAGTATAAATTTATATAATTTTGTTGAAAATAATGTTAAATAATATAATTTGATAAAATATACCAAGTTATTCTATAATTGAAATCTTTAATTTATCATTAAATAAAAAAACTATATTGTCTCTTTTCATTCAGACCACGTGTTAATAGAAGTTATTCACTCTCTAAATATTACTAGGTTTACATAGATACATATATATATAGATATATGAGTAACGTGAGAACGAAGGATAGTCGAAAGCAAATAATTTGAAAAGTTTTATCCTAAACTCGTGTACAAAAAGTTGCGTTGAAATACGATACGTTTGGAACGTTATCTCGCTCTCCCGACATGACGAAACGACATTATAAATAATTAATAAAAGAGAGAAAACTCTACGTGTTTTCAACTAGAACTTTCTTGCCATTCAATAATCGTAAATTACACTAATCAAAGCCATAATGCAATTCCTATCGATGTTTTACATCGCATGATTTTACGGAAAGATCGTGTTCCGTCATGTAAATCGCCGTTTGAATTCAGCTCGCACGGCGCGTGAGTATTGGCTACAAGTTAAAAAAAGAGAAAGAGAGAGAGAGGGGGGGGGAGGGGGAGAAGGAGAAAGATCGAAACCCATCAATTTCAGGAAGCGTGAGAGGAATAACGCGAACGGCGATAAAGCGAACGGAGCAGCGCGTGTGTGCACGTCCAAGAAATTCGTAACACGCAGCGGCCGGCCTCTGTTTCTTTCGTTATCCTTCTAGCACGCAACGAAATTCAAGCACGGCGAAAAAGGGCGCAACGAGTGTCTACAGGGGAGTAATGTCTGCTGACAATGGGTGCTATCCCTTCTACCCCAGCACTGCATGATTACAGTGCTACAAGAGGCAAAAGGGGAAGGGAGGGGAAGGGAGATGGAGGAAAAGGGCTTGAGCATGATAGCAGAAACTGGTTGAAAGTTTTTCAAGCCGGAAAAGATAAGAAAGGATGAACGTGTACGAGAAAAAAATGTATACACAAGGATAATTCGCACGATGTCAGATTTTCGTTTCTTTCTGAATAAGTAGTAGTCCACTTTTATTGCTATGCCTGAATCGAGAGAAATATTGGCAATTTTTTCTTTCGTTTCTTTCTTTAAAAAAAAAAAAAAAGAAAAAAAGAAAAAATAAAGATGTCTATATTTTGGTGGGACAAAGGTTGGTGAACGGAGTTCCGTTGGTAATAAGGATTTGGTCGGTCTCTTCTAGCAGACTGCACGATTGTAGTAGCATCAACCGTGAAAACAGAGATGATAAGAAAGCGAAGGGAAGCTCCTGCCTCGGTGGTGATAAAGGAGGATAGCTGTCTCGAAAGCTGCAGACCTCGGTGGAAATTCTTTTGTGAATTCTGAAATAGGCGGCAGCTGTAACTATTTTCTTCAGCTGTGCTATTCTGAATTTCTTGTAGTTTGAAATGTGTAATGAAGAAGATACTGTTGGTGAAGCTTCTGATGCTATTTTCAATTTAATTTAAAGATTATTAGATTTTGTATTATATTTTTTGTAAAAAAAATATATTCGATAATCTTATTAAATTAGAGTTAGAGATTTGTATATACAATATTATAAAATACAGTATTTTATATTTTGTATAAATGAATAATATAGTCCTTAAAACATACTGTATTCGAAACAAATTCGTTCCAAATAGAACATCGATTTTTGAGATCATAAAACGTGCATTGATAATTTTTGCCGATCGCATTGGAAAAAACTTACATAGTTCTCTTAGAAAGATGATCGATCACAATGTTCGTTAGCATTGAATACCGATTCCCGTTAAGCTGTCTGATTACAAGAGAACAAAAGGAGCAGACGAGATCGAAGCACAATGGACATATTGCAGAAGGCTTTTATACCAGACTAGATAATGAAGAACAGTCTAAGAGGTGATATAATTTTCAATCATTTCAGATTTTTTGATGATGAATAATTCGTTCGTATCATCGCTTCGTTTCATTTCTCATATAATTATTCCATCTACTTTTTATCCTATTTATATCATTCGATTCCTAAAAATATTATATCATTGATTTCACAATCAATATATTTTGCAACTTTGTCATCTAAAAACGTTTAAAAAACTGAACAAAAACAACATTCTCGCAATTCATTCAATCCATTCTATTTGAAACGAAAACGATTCAGTGAAGCAACAGAATCGAATAGCTGTCAGCCGGAGACAAAAGGATGTCTCCATCAGTGTTCAAAAGAACCAGAGATAGAGAGAGAGAGAGAGAGAGAGAGAGGGAAAAAGAGATTTCAATAAATCTTCGGTATGCGACACCTGTCGCGAGCTCAGTTGGCAAACAAATCGATCCTACATCGAAACTTTCACCCTAGCACTTTTCTTTCCTCTCCATAGTTTCTCCCCGCGAATCGAACGAAATCAAAGAACGAAGTAAAATTCTCAGTCGATGCGTTGCGACCGCGAGCACACAAAAGGGGCGAGCGTCGGAATAAGGCAAGAAGGGTCTTCTCTAGGTAGCCGAACGCGCGACGTCGTACGTTATCGCGACCCTCCACAGGGAGGCATTACCTCGTCCCTTCGTATATTTCCTACGCCGCTTTCTCGTTCGTTCCTACGCTTCGCGTATATATACGTTCGTTCGCCGTCTCCGTCTCGAGCGGTCGATAACGCGTACGTCCTCCCTTGCTGCCGCTCGCTCCACGGTGCTGTCGTTATTTCCCCCGGTGGTCTGTATGTCCCCTACCACGCCACTTCCATCGCTCCTGCTTGCTCGTTCCCCTGTGTCGTCCTTGCTCCATCGCCCGCTTACCCTCGTCGATTCCCTTTCTCCACCCGGGGTTTGTATCGGTACGAAAAATATTCGCGTCATACCATTATTTCCATCGAGCGTGTGTACGCGTGTATGATTGAAACATGGATGAAATTAGATATTATTTGTAGGTATATTTGTAACGGTAATCGAACATCGAATATCCGTCGATAAGAAAGATTGCACTTGTGAAAATCGATAATTGGAAGGAATCAATTGTTGTTTCTGGTTAATTATTTTGAGCATGCGGAAAATGCGGAAGAGAATATTTTAAATAGGAAATGGACAGGATAATTTGAAAAACGAATGTTTTTTACTGTTCGTCTTCTACCAGACACTCTGCCGCTTGGTCTCTCTCTTTCTCTTTCTCTCTCTTCGGCAAGGGAAACCCCTTGCCATACCGTGACATCGGGTAGAAGACGAGCGATGGAGGGGAAGGGATGAGATCACTGTTGACTCGTTCGCGCGCGTTCAATCGCCTCCTTCGTGAACGGCAGAGGTGCACAACACCCGCTTTGTCGCGGTAAATTTTGCGGAAAAACTTTTTTACCGTTAAACGGTTTACTCTTGCACGCATATTTTGCATTATATCGCGATAATATCTTATTCGTGAATGTACAAATATGAAGATTATCTTTCTTTCCAAGATTATCTTTCTTATCGAAATTCGCTTAAATCCAAAATTACGAATCTTTTAATAAATCGAAAAAATGAAAAATAATCTTAATAAAAATATATCTTGAAATTCGCGTATAGAATATAAATGAAAGAAAATGATCGTCCATTTCTCTTTCATCTATCTATTCCATATCAATGTTCTTGAATTTTATTAGGTTTAGAATTTTTATTTAATTTACGTTAAATTATGGATAAAACTTTGCATATCTTTCATTACGTTACATAAATGTTTAACGATTTATATTATATATGTGTATTTATAATATAGATTAAATGTCACGTCGATTTGACGTGATTTATGAACGTTAATAATCGATTTAACGAAGGGATGAAGATAAATTCTTGCTATTTGGAGTTGCGCACCCCTGGTATATACAGATATCGCGGCCTCCCGACATCTCTCGTCCGACCGAGACTGACGAGACCACTGTATTTCCATTGGTCAACCCCAGCAGCGTCTTAAGACTACCATGCTTTCAATTACACGCAAACGATTATACGTTTACGTACAATCTGAAAATATTGCGGAACATAGAAGAATAATTCGTATTCTATCGAGAATCGATTTTGTAAGGGTTAACGAACGACAATGGATACGTGTTTGAGATTCACGTTGTCATCGAAGTATGTTCTAAAAGAAGAAAAAAAAAAGAAAGAAAGAAAGAAAAAAAAAGAAACACAAAAAAAAATTAATGTCGCTTAAACAAGTTGAATTAAGATGATCTCTGGCGAGACGAATTAAACAGATAAAAGACATTGAAAGAGCATCCGTACGTTTGCGGCAAATGACGTAGAAGATTTAATTTTTTTTCTCGTGCAACTTTCTATCACTTTTATCAGTATGATACTGTTGGTTGTACAACGTCAAAGCATTGGGAAGGTTTCACGCGAGTTTTCGAGTCATAGGCACTGGAATACATTTATTCGGGCGATTCGCACGTACTTCACTTTTCCTTTGACCACTGCCGAGTAGGTCGTGTGTAATCTACACGATATGCCAGCTAAAAAGCAGACAGGAGCAGGAGAGGAGTGGATGTGGGTGGGTGGAAAGGAAGCAAAGAGAGGGAAAGGGGTTACATAGCGCCGCGTACGGGCCACTCTGTGTACGAACTACCTCACAGTCTATCTAGATTCCAACGTTTCTCTTATTCCTTTTTTCTTCCTTCCATTTCACTCGTTTTCGTGGGAAGAGACCTGCATCGCCACCGATTCACTCTCTCCTTCCTTCCGATGTATATTCAAACGTAAACACGTATCTCTCCTCTCTTTTCGTTTGCTACCTTTCGTCGCTTTCTTGATCTCGCCGGTCGAATGAGAAAGCTATTTGCGGAAGATATGGGTCGGCCACCCCGAATGCAAAGGTTGGTCGGCTTCACTCTTTTTCTCGGCTGCTTCCCCATCCAAGGTAAAGGCGTGCACCTTTATGAAACGGTTTACGTCGTACAAACGATGAGCAGCGTACCTCTATTACTTAGCTGTTCAAGCAGCTTGACATTGTAGCATCATCCCCTCACTACCACCACTAGTAAACGTTCAGTTTTGTCAAACAAACTGGACAGTTCTTTATTCCTTTCCTAAGAAGATATCAACCTCAGAAGTTGCCAACAGAGGTCAATACGATCTGTATTAACGATGCATGGTAACGTTGCGATAGCTTTATTATACATAACCTCTTCCAATTACTTAATTATCTTTTTCAGTTATTGAATTTATATCATAAAATATCATTTAAAACATTTCGACGAAGAATTAAGAGTTTATTTAAAAGATGTTTAGAGATTCTCAATATTCATTGGGAATTCAGGTCTCGGATTTCTTTAAATAAAAGTTGAAAAAGGAGATTATGTGTGTATGAGAGAAAGAAAAAGGAGAATTTGATCGTTTCTTTCTTACTGCTATGTTTCAGAAACGAAAGTTGCTCTTCTCATTGTTAAATGAATGAAACGGTGTACAAAGAAGCTACGATTTCAAGGGGGTGATTCCCAACATGGATCAGGTAGATAGGCGGAATAACGAGCAAGGAAGAATCACGAAGCTACTTGACGCTAATTGCGCAGGACGCTTATCGTTACATTTACTCACGAATCAGAGACTGTTGAGTATATGTATATGTATTACAAACACGAATAACTTGAGTGGCTTGACTAATGATCGTGGAAAAAAGACAGAATAACGACCTCCGATCGTCTCTTACATTCACATGCCGTTAATGCGTATACAGTGAATAAGTATCAAGAATTGTCATCTTTCATAGAAATTTTGTACCTCTATCTATACGCACAAACGATTCAACCAGTTGACTCGAATTTCGATATAGAAAGCTATACGTTACTTTCTTTTTCTTTATTCCTCTTTCTTTTTCCTATTGAATTCGTTACACCAATGCAGTACTAGAACCTCGTTAACATGGATAAAAAGTAATACGGGGGAAACCGAATATCCGTTACGTGTGTGCGAAATGTAGTAATGTAACCGTAGAGTCACTCAAACTTTCGAGACAAGAGATATGTGCGTCATCATCGAGGTGCGTGGGTGATGAAAAGATCAATGTACGAAGCCGGTCTGCCGTCTGCATTTAATCGCCACGAATAACATTTCTCATCTCAATTTGGACTTATTCATTTACTCGTTCTCAATTAAAACGAATAAATAAATAAACGGAAATAACTGCAAATACTTCGTAAGATTTTTAAAATTATTCGTTTGAAAATTTACAACGTTTCATACAGTTCTTTCTGTAAAGAAATCTTAATTTAATTAATATGTAATTAATAATATTTTATTAATACTAGTCTTTTATTAAAATATCTAAGATTATTTTTTTGTCTATCTATAGAATTATTATTATCTTTTATGATATGCAATTTAATATTTAAAAATTTTACGTATAAAATATAAAAAAGGGAAAGAATTTCAAAAAAAAACTTTCGCAGGAACGAATTTCATCGATGCTCATTAAAAAACAACATTTGATCTGAACTGAAAGTATATTCGTAGCAAGCCATAGAGGAGCAGATGTTTTGTAGAAAATATTACGAACGATTTTTAGTTAGAGAAAGTCGACTCTGCCTTGTGTGTCGGTGCAAATAAAATCGGACCCTAAATAGCACGTCTGGCGAGGGGTTAAAACACCCGTTGGAAATAAAAAAGGCACTGCGCGCACGGTCCTTCTGCATAACGGCATGTGTACCCCTTCTATGTGTACATGTGTAACTTTATGACAGACATGTGTATACAAATTTCAAATGATACGCTCGCCTCAATTGATCATAGCCCGTCTGACCGTAAAATTCGCATAGCAGACGAAAAATCGTAAAACGCACGAAAAAAAAAGCTGTAAGTCGCGAAATGAAACATGGAAAAATCATTATTTTATATATTGTTTCAAATTGATAGAAACATATATTTTTATAAATATATTTTGTGAAATGTTAAAAATTATTAGTTCATTTCAACTATTATTCGGCTTATAATTAATTATATAATTAAATTTAATTGAAATTTATGTATGATTACGTTAATCAAAATAATAAAGATTCTGTGATATCGTTTTAAAAAATGAATGGGAGATTGAGTAGAATTTAGAATTGTTTTTTCGTTTATTATAATTTTAAAATAAAAAATTGCTGAATCAAAACGATCGAAAAAAGGAATATATATGGCGCGCGTAAAATATAAAATAAAAAAGTAGATAATAAATGAAAATATTTTAAACAGGAATATATATCTTTCTCGTTTCTTAAAAACTTTAAGAAAGAGAATTTTTGTTAAATTATAATAATGAGATTATTAATGATTAATGTTAATGTTAATATAATTTTAAAAATCTTATGAAAAAAAATATGTATTAGTATTAATGTATTGTGATATATTTGCGATATTTTTCTTTAATATATATATATATATATATAAATGATAGAAAGATAAGAAAAAAATTCAGCAAAATAAAAATACAACAAAAATTATATCCTAAAATATTTTGATAAACGGAGTTAATGTAATCAAAAGATAAAGAAATAAAAGTAATAAATTTTACCTTCCTCTCATAATCTAAATTCGGTACAGCCAACCAGGGTAACTCGGAAACGTGTGCACGGAAACTCTCTTCAAAGTCGAGGACATCGGCTACGTTACTCCAAAGAACCACGTGCACGACCTCGAACTTTTTCCTCCTTTCTCTTCCCCTGCTGGAATTTTCTGCATCCCGGTCATTCTCTGTATGCGACAAGTTGACATTCGTGTACAAATCAAGTAGTTGACGTGTAAAGTCATCGCAGGTAGCACCGGGATTAATAAAACTAAAGTATACACCGATCACTTCACAAGTTGGTCGACCGTCTTCATCGACAAGCATACCACTTGCATCGCACGGTTTTGTGTCCTGATTAACCTGACTGCACCGCGACAGTTGTTTACCGAACAGTCTATGTTGCCAACAGACTGATTTCGCGGCGGCCGCAGGTGACTTTTTCGTTACGTTTCCCGAGCTGGATGATGCCTGCTCGCTACAGCACGCGGCCATCGCACGTAATAATTAGCCCGCTTCATTCACCGGCGACACGCACCGACAAACTTTTTATCTCTATACCGCTCCAAATCGAACTCGATACTTCTTGCCGTCAACGCCGACTGATTCACGTTTCGCTGACTCGGAACCCGCGTCCAATCACGAACAGTTCTATCCGGTCGAAGCCGAGCGCTCCCGAATTGAGCCGATGGAAGCGCGCTTTTTCATCAATGCATTGAAATTATATATCTTTTTTTTTTATTTCTAAGTATGCATGTAATTAACTTTAATATATAGTAAATGTTACATAGATTATTCACTTCTGTAGTAATCATTCTTAATAACTATATAAATATAAATATATATCAAAAGACAAATTTAAAAATTATAATTTATTTTTTAAATGAAAATTGATGTTTATTTGTAATAATGTATTTTTGTACATTTATAATATAATTAAATTTGAAAATAAAATTAGATGTAAAAAATATTTTTATTGTATATATTCATATAGAATATAAATTTTGAAATATTTATCTTAAAATATGAAAAAATAAAAAAATATAAAAAAAAATTATTAATTTTTAAAAAATAATTTTAATTTATATATATTCTTAAAGATATAAATAGCAATATATAATATAATCAAATAACATAACATATTTTGTATTTTATATATTTAATAATATTTTGATAAAGAAATACATGTTTCTATTCAAAATATTATTTGTTGATAAATTGATATAATTCGAGAAAAGTTATATAGATTATGTTAAAAAAATTAAATTATTGTCTCATTTATTAATAATTTTAAATTAAGATTATTTATTTTTTCTCTTTTTTAATATTTGAAAAAATCGATCAAAATTTACCGATAATCGATACTAATAATTTTTACTAATTTAAAGTAAACTCACGTGATATAACTTGAATATAAGTGAAACCGGCAAATATTAAGACATTATAAATTTATTATTTAAATTGAAAATTAAAATAGATAATTCAAATATGGATGCCATGGTTATTAGAAATGTACTTAAATATTAATAATTTATATTAATAAATCAATTATTTATTTCTAACCTGTTTCATATGATGCATTCAAAAATAGCGATAAAAATCATATTTTTATTTATTAATGTTATTTTTATAGATGAAAGACTTTCAACTTTTGTTTAATCAAATGTCTGAAACATGTTTTAAAACTTGCGTAAATACATTTATGTCAAGAGATATATCTACAGAAGAGGTGTGTTCTCATAATGGTTAGATTTGTACTATATTATTGATTTTATTTATGAAATATATATTTATTATTATAACTGAAAAATATTGGCATAATTATACATACAAAAAAATATGTATATATTATAAATTTGTTTTTATTATAATATATTATATCATAATATTTCTTTATTCTATAGGTTCAATGCATAGAAAATTGTTCGGGCAAGCATATTAATGCAAATCATAAAATAATGGAAATATTTATGGATGTACAACGTAATATTGCTCTAAAGAATGTGGAAGAATTTCAAAAAGCTCAGGCAGCATTTGAAGTGGTTCAAAAAGATCAAAATTCAGAAAGTACTAGGTAGTCAATTTTATAAATCAAGTAGATTTTTTATTGTATTTTTAGAAATTATTTTCTTCTACAAACTATTTTAAATTGTTTAATTAATATGCATTTATTATTATTTACTATTATTTACATTGATATATTACAAAACATTTATATTTTATGAAAATAATAAATATATAAAATATTTCATAGTTACTTTTATATAATTAATATTTTTTAATATAAATATACTTTTAAATTTTCAAATAAAAATGGTACTAGTAATTAACAAAAATTCTATAAAAAACAAGATATATAAGCATTCATTTATTGTTTGGAGTTTGTATACACATAATATACACACAATAACATCATGATTAGGAACATAATATAGTAGCTACAATATGTTTTATAAATTAAAAAGTGCTTTAACTGTATATTTCAAGTTATTTCATGTTACTTTTTAATCTTATTCCTATTTAATAAATATAAGATTTTATTTTAATTTAATTACAATATTTATCTTTATCGATCTAAACATTTCTAAAAAATCTATTAAATAATAGAATAAAATCATAGTAAATGATAAAAAAATTGAATTAGAAATTATATAAAATCAATTTAAATTATAATATTAAAATATCATGTCATAAATCATAATTTTTGCTTTATAAATAAATATTGATTTAATTTGCAAAAATTAGAAAAATATAGTGAGTTATACACATATTTAATATATAATTCATTTATACATATTATATGTATATGTGTATTTGAAAATCTATATGATGATCACATTGGAAGAGTTGATTTGAAAACATATGATAAAATGCTTTGATGATATCATAATACTAATAGATTTATTTTTATTTTAAGTTATTATCAATGTCAGTGTAAACTTTAAGTATAAGCAACAAACAATAATGACAATGTACATATATTTGTTCTATCTATACTAAAAATTTTTTATTCACGAAGCGTAATAATTTATAATGTTTCAATATATATAATATATATTGTTGTTTCAAAAAAAATATTTGTATAAATAATATCAATGTATATGAAAGTATATAAAGTCATGATTTAAGTTTATTTGATCTTTATTCACTTAAAATATATGACTAGTTTGAATCTGTTTTGCAACAGTTAAATATTTTCTTTTTATTTAAATGCGTTAATCAAAATAGATTATTTTTTTTAATGAAAAAATACTATAAAGAAATAAATTTATATTTTCTGTATTGAAATACTTTGAAAAATTTTCTAAGTTAAATTAAATTATATTTTATCCTTTGATACATTAAAAGTAATTTATTCTGTATAGATTTAATAAATGTTTCTGTTATAATCATAGCTTATTTCTGATATTAATAAATAAAAATTAATAATTTAAAAAATTAAGTGAACATATAAGCAATTTTATACAAATATTATATAATTGCACAAAGAAAGTACCATTATTTTAAAAATATACTTAAGGCTGTAAACATGTAATTCATTTCTATTTTTTTTTTAAAAATAATATTTGCTTTTGACATAAAAACTAATGGATATAAGAAGATGATAAACGAAACTAATATTTAAATATAATAACTAAAATGTACAGAATGTTCATATTGTATTAATATCATACTTAAAATAAATAAGATTGTTTAATACATATAAATTCAAATATTATTTGCAAATTGTAAATTTCATTTATCAAATATTATAATGTATGTTTTAAGAAAATTGTCATATTTATATGAAAATCATAGACATTGAATGAATCTTCTATTCAATGTTTTATTATTCAATCTTTATATTATATATGTATATAAATGTATATCACATATTATATTTTAAATATATTTATAAATAAATAAAAATGAAAATATTTATGTTTCTGGATTTATATTTATTAAATATTAATAATTTTTTATTAATTTTAATTAATATTATATATTTTTAACATTTTATATAACTTTTTATGAATATCCTGTACATTTGAAAGTACTAAAAATTCATATGGAATTTTTTTTTAATTATGTTAAATTTTATAACATAAATAAATATATATAAATAAGAAATACACTTTTGTTTAGTCATTAGAAAAACCTTAATTAAAATTCATTTAATATTTAAAATGGAATGAAAAATATTAGAATTATCTAATTGCAAATTTTTTCATTAAATTTAACTAAATAATTAAATTTAATCAAATAATTCACTACCAAATATTCATAAATTGATGCAAAATGAAATGTAATCGATAAACAATCAAAATATTGTTTTGTACATACCGTAAAATTCAAAGCTCAGTATATGATAATTCATGTATTTACATTAAAACTTCTCTAAGAAGTCAAATATAAAAATTAAATATCTATTGCCTTGTTTTGTAAGCATCACTATTAAATAAAGAGAACAAATGTTATAATAGATGTTCTTAATTGTTGCATAGATTTATATAGATAAATCTATATAGATAATTAAGATTCATATGCCATGTACCACAGATACTGGCCGATATTTAAAGCAGAATTTAAAAAAAAAATTCAGTCTATTTTTTTTATGATAATTCATTTTTGTTTCAAAAATTATTGAACTTGATAAATTACTTGATAGCAGTGTTTTTTTATGTTTTTGAGAATTTTTAAAAGTCATTCTATTTTGTAATTCTCTTTCATTTTTGAGGAAAAATTCGTATGGACGAATGTATTTTTTATTCATGTTTGTCTGATTATTTAAATTTATTTTTTCTAATGTAACTACTGTTCAAGCCATGATGGTAAAGATGAATTTGGTGATTTAACCTTTATATTAAATTGTTTCAGTGTGGCTTCCAGTGCAGTTTGATTTCCAGAAAAATAAGCAGATACTGCATTGTGAAATAATAATAATTGTTTGTGCATTACCTTGATCTGTAATAAAAATAAAAAAATTTTATAACATACAATATTTTAACGTAATCAAATAGAAAAGACATACTCTATTTTCATCTAAAAATTTAAGTTTAATTGAAACATCTGATCTTAATTTTTCAAAATTTTGTTTATGTTCTTCATAATTAGCCTGTGCTGCTTCTAATCTTGCTGCATTGCTACTATCGTTTTTTGTTACTTGTGCTAATGCTTCAAGATCTGTCCTATAGGCATCATATTCTATTCTGTAATCAAACATTTTACTCTATATTTAAATATTTTTTATTTATAAATGTTTAGAAGATATATATAATTTTTCTAATAGCATTAATAATTACCTTGCTGTTTCATATTGCCGTACGGTAAATAACGTATCTTCAATAGTTTTATTACAAAGTGTATTTACTGAAGAAACAAAAAAATTTAAGGCCCCTAATAATGTTTCACCATTTTTAGTTAAATTTCTTTGAGTTTCTGAATTATATAAAAATTCTTCTTGTAATTCTGGAGATTTCTGTGCTAACTCAGAGAATGCTTCTCCTAAAGCATGTTGAGTTTGAACAACATGATGGAAATGAGAAGCTAATGCTCTTGATAACCGTAAAACATTACAGTACTTTCTTTGAGTATCTCTTAATAATTCAATTTGGGTTTCAAGCTCTATAAACAAAAAAATATTATATAATATATAATTATATAATAAACAAAAATAATTATATTGAATTATATTTCATAAAATTTACCTGAATCTACTGTACGGGATGTTTTTCCAAGTTTTTCATACATTAGTTGTCTTGTACATTTATATGTAGAAATACTCCAATTTTTAATGCTTTCAATTTTACTTTGAGCAGTACGCATTGTTTGTGTATCACCATTTTGAATAGGTGTATTTGGAGATACTGTTATAGCTATTAAATATAATATAAAAATACTTTGATACTTTTCAAAATAAAGTTATATAAATAATTTATTACATTATATTTGAATAACATAAATATTATACTTACACATTTGAGATGTAGGACTACCCAAAGTTAAATTTATTGTAGCTGGTCTAGGTTGACTATCATTATTACAATTGTTTGGTACATGAGGTGGAGGAGTTCCACTATGAACTGCACTATCACTATCATTTAAAGATGGAGCATCTTTTAACATTTCATGAATACTTCGCTCCATTCCAGTTAATATAATAGCTATATAAAATATAAATGAAAAAAATTAAAAATATCAATATATTAATATATATATATATATTTATACATAAAATACACAATCAATTAAAAAATGCTAAAAATTAAATTGAACTAAAAAATTGAAAAATTTTGAATAAATCTTAGATATATAAAAAAAAATATAATATAAAAATGTTTTTTTAAAAACTATTAACTATTTTTTAAAATTGAAAGTTAATCTAAACATTACTGAAAATTAAATTGTAAAAACTAAATATAATTATAGTATATTTATAAGAATTTTATAAAGATATTTCAGAACAAAAATAATAATAAATTTTAACAAAGAATTAAAAGATTTGCAAAAGAAAGAAATGTTTACATAAAACCGCCATTTTTTACAACATATAAGTTTCTAAAAATTAATATAGATAAACAGAAAAGTCTTACGTATAACGATATAGATTATAGATTACAAGTATTAGAATAAATTTTGATATATTAATATTTAACAATGTATTATAACTAAATTCTATTTTATAAATAAAAAACATATCAAGAACTATCATATGACACCTGTTTTAAAATCAAATATGGTTAAGCTAATATTTGTTCATATATATCAGTAATGTATTGTTAAAAATACCAAGAATTAATGTCTTAAAGAAATAAAATTATATTATTTTAAAACAGTACTCACTACAAAATCAGAAGATATAAGTATATAATTTCTACTATCCTATGCTTAAAACTTCAGAATAAATCTTTATAATGCTTCATGAGAGATGCAATATACCAACTTAGATGGCGTATATTGCAAACAATTTTTGGAAACACCCGAAAAGTCAAATTTGTAACAATTTCATTCAATTCATTTTATAGTATGTATGTTTTTTTTATATTATAATTATGAGTTACTTTATTTATATGTTTGTAAAAATGTAAAGAAAATATTCAAAACAAGATATAATTTATGTATAATTTATGAATAGTGATAATTATATGTAACTTATAAAATTTTTTAAAAATCATTGCAGTAAATTAAATTATATACCAATTTTTATAATAAAATATAATTCATAGATTAACAATGTAAAAGTTTTATTAGTTGAGAAAATTTTATAATTATTATAATATGTAGATGAAAGTTATTTAAAAAATATATCTATATTTCATTGAGTACATAGTCTATATTTCAACATTCTATGATCGAAGTTTGGGCATGTGGTGGTGTACGAGTACGGAAGCTCCTTCGAAAAGCTTATAAAGGAGTTTCCTCCACGTTTTTGGTTTTGACAGGTATATACTTGTACACGTCTGCATTAAATATTATGAAGTAATAGAATAATATATTCCGAAAAAATTATTTTTACCAATTATGCGATATATTTATGAAGTATTAATACATTAGCATGTTTTATTATTAATTACTTGAGGTTAGGAACTCGTGGTAATATTAAGCATTGTATTTTCATGTATTAAACATTTTGAGTAAATGAAAATATATGGAAATTATTGTATAATATGTTTAATATCAATATAGTGTCTTTCATTTTATACCCTAATTGAAGGAGTGATTATTTGTTCCTATTAAGATTTAAGAAGAACATATGTTGAATTACTTTTTAAGTAATTTAACTATTTATTATTAAAAAAAAGCTTTGAAACATTAAAAGATTATTTGATTATTATCAAAATATAATATAAATATATTAAGATTCTAAAATATAGTACAATTTTCAATTATTTTCAATACATTATATGTATTTCAATTTTTTGGGTACATTTTTAAACTAGTTTATTTTACATTTTTTGTATTTATATAAAAATTTATAACTATAATTTTAATATCCATTTAATTTTTTTAATTTAATATTATGTTTTTATTTTAATTTAACATTTAATTTAATGTTAGAAAATTAATGGAGCTAATAGATTTTAATTACTCTGTTATTAAATTTAAGTTTTGTAATAACACTTTCAGACAGGTAAATATTTTACCATCATGCCACCAAAAAAATCAATGGAGGAAACTGATCGATTGACTCGTATTGCTATTGTCAATTCTGATAAGTGTAAACCAAAACGATGCAGACAAGAATGCAAAAGATCTTGTCCAGTTGTAAGAATGGGAAAACTTTGCATAGAAGTTAATCCAAATAGTAAGATAGCCTCAATATCTGAAGAACTATGTATTGGATGTGGTATATGTGTCAAGGTATGATAAATAATATTATTACTATTAAAATTTTTTAAATATTTTTAATGTATTATATGAAAATAATTTTAAAAGCAAATTAATGTTATTAATTAATATTATAATTTATATTTATTAATAAAAACATATATACCGTAACATAACGTAATATATGTTTAAATTAATTATTTAAATTAATTAGACATGTTCATTAATAATGATGATAAAATTATATATTATATTATATATTATGATTAAATGTTTTAAGAATATTTTATTAATATTTATTATTTTATTTCTAGAAATGTCCATTTGAGGCAATATCTATCATTAATCTTCCTAGTAATTTAGAGAAAGAAACTACACATCGTTATTCAAAGAATTCATTTAAACTACATAGACTGCCTATTCCAAGACCTGGAGAAGTATTAGGTTTGGTTGGAACTAATGGAATTGGAAAATCAACTGCTCTTAAAATTTTAGCAGGCAAGCAAAAGCCCAATTTAGGTCGATTTTCTGTATGTATAATACATATTTTCTTCATGTAATTTATTTTATTCTCTATAAATTTAATTTTTTTTTTTATTATAATTTTAATATAGGATCCACCAGATTGGACAGAAATATTAAGTCATTTTAGAGGTAGTGAATTGCAAAATTATTTTACCAAAATTTTGGAAGATGATTTAAAAGCTCTTATTAAACCTCAATATGTAGATCAAATTCCTAAAGCTGTAAAAGGCACTGTTCAACAGCTTTTAGACAAAAAAGATGAGTGTAAAAATCAATTAGAAATTTGTGAAATGTTAGGTAAGTTTATATAATAATTTTAAAGATTTGTATTTTTAAAATATTTTAAAGAAATTGATAAAATGATTAAAATCAGATAAAAAAATTAATTTTTATTAATAGAATTATTAAAATTCTTTTAGATTTAATGCATATACGCGATAGAGGTATTGATGCACTTTCTGGTGGAGAACTTCAACGTTTTGCATGTGCTATGGTATGCATTCAAAATGGAGATATTTTTATGTTTGATGAACCGTCTTCATATTTAGATGTAAAACAACGTCTTAACGCCGCTTTGACGATTCGATCTCTTATTCATCCCGATAAGTAAGTGATATCAATAATTAATGTAATTAAATAAAAATTTTTTACTTATGTAAAATGTCATTAAAATTTAACAGGTTTATAATAGTAGTGGAACATGACTTATCGGTTTTAGACTATTTGTCTGATTTTATTTGTTGTCTTTATGGTGTTCCTGGAGCATATGGTGTTGTTACTATGCCCTTTTCTGTTAGAGAAGGTATAAATATTTTCCTTGATGGTTTTGTACCAACAGAAAATTTAAGGTTCCGTGAGGAATCTCTCGTATTTAAAGTCGCAGAAAGTGCAACAGAAGAAGAAGTCAAACGCATGAATCATTACGAATATCCTGCGATGACAAAAACAATGGGTTCTTTTAAATTAAATGTTGAAAAAGGTCAATTTACTGACTCAGAAATTCTTGTGCTACTTGGTGAAAATGGAACGGGAAAGACAACTTTTATTAGAATGTTAGCTGGTAACTTACCACCTGATGATGGATCAGGTAATTAAAAAACATTTTAATTACTGTACCAATTAATACAAATTATCATATATTATTAAATAAAAATCTTATATCAAATAATATTTGATATTTTGAATTTGATTTCTTTTAGGAAGTATTCCTCAATTACATATTAGTTATAAACCGCAAAAAATTAGCCCTAAATCTCAAGGAATTGTTCGTCAATTATTACATGAAAAAATTAGGGATGCCTATGTTCATCCTCAATTTGTAACAGATGTTATGAAACCACTAAAAATAGATGATATTATGGATCAGGAAGTACAGAATCTTTCAGGAGGAGAATTACAACGAGTGGCTTTAGCTTTATGTCTTGGAAAACCTGCTGATGTTTATTTAATTGATGAACCTTCTGCTTATTTGGATTCTGAACAACGTTTAGTTGCTGCTAAAGTAATAAAACGGTAATTGAACATTATTATTATTTATACTCATTTTAACGAATTATTATTTTAAAGAATCTTATATTGAATATATGAAAAAAAAAAAGAAAAATTGAAACATGTCATTATTTTAGATTCATTTTACATGCAAAGAAAACAGGATTTGTAGTAGAACATGACTTTATCATGGCTACATATTTGGCTGATCGTGTAATTGTATTTTCTGGTACTCCATCTTTAGCAACTACAGCTCACAGTCCACAATCTCTATTAAATGGAATGAATAGATTTTTAGAACTTTTAGGTATTACATTTAGAAGAGATCCAAACAATTTCAGACCAAGAATTAATAAGAGTCAGTCTGTGAAAGTACGTTACTTTTTACTTTAAATGATCTTTTTTCTTTAAATATCCATTTTTTTCAAATTTATTTTATTTTATTGTTAATAGGACTTGGAACAAAAAAAAGCTGGGCAATATTTCTTCCTCGAAGAATGAGATATGATCTCATCTATAAGTTGAATAGCAGCTGGTATAAAATACTGTTAAGAAGTTTTTGTAAATCTTTATACGTTTAAAAGCCGGGAATGGATTTCTTACAATATATTAATAACGCATGTTTTGCGTTGAATCGAAATATTATTTCAATATGTCCATTTTTTTGTTTATGCGATATTTATTTAACTAAATAATTCAAATAATCTCTTGATATCAATCTCAATATACTAGAAATTTTAATTTAAAGAGAAGTGTTATCGTATTTTTATATGAAAAATGATCCAACAAATTTATTTATACTCATCAATATATGTCACAGTTTGCATTTTCAACTCGACATGTAAACAATATATGCATTTTTTGTATAAATAATTTATGTCCGATTATGTATAACAAATTAAACGAGATTTGAACATCTCGTATATGTATATGTACATCTGCTATGCAACATGAATTATAATACATCTGGAATATAAAATGAAATGTATTGATCATTTGATAAACCTGAATTTAATTTTTTAATGTGTATATTATAACATAAAATATAATTTTTAACTTTCTTTTAAATAACGATTTATTAAGCCTATACTTTTTTTCCGATTTAAATAATTTATATTGATCAAATTAATAATCGATAAATTAAATTATTTTTGAATTGAAAAAATTAATTTATTTTTTTCATATCTATTACTATATATTATTTCATATATTTTTTAAACATCAACTTTGAACGATAAAATAAAAAGCGAAAAACATTTCCTATCAATTAATTCGATAAACTTGGTATAATAAATCATTTTATTTTTTTAGTTATCATTGTAAATATGAATAATGTATATATATATATATATATATATATATAGAGTAAATTTTTAGTTAGAGTTTATTATTAATCGTACATTTATACATAGTAATTATAAATTTTACTAAAAAATAATTAATGTAACATTAACTTTACGAAATTTTAAGATAAAAATTGTAAAAATGTAATGAATAGTTATTATATATATTACAAAATAATAAAAAATATATATTTTAATTAAACTTCAGTAATTTAAATTTAAGACTGTATACATTGTACATCGTAAATGTTAATAAAATTTCAAAATAGCAAAATAAATCAATTCGCAAAAACATTAAAAGAAATTTATTTTTTAAGAAATTTTAAAACTTATATGTATAAAGAGAAAATGGATAATTAATGTACAATAATCGATATTTTTTAATATTAGCATGACGAGAAATTGATAACCAAACAACCTTCCTTCATGATACGTCGGGTAATGCTAATGTCTACACGTCTATACATTATTATTTTTTTTTTTATAACGTTTCATATAAATATATAATGTTTTGAAAATATCTGAATATCAAATACAAAAGTATGCAACAAAAAATATAATTTCATTTGAAAATGTTAACGTGATCTTCATAAAATTTACCATTCAAGATTGTTATAAAATCCTTACTAAAAAACTCTACAAGATCAACCTTATACTATCGCTATATATATCCTTCTACATCATATAATTTATTTGAAATATTTTCTCGTCTTTTTTATATTTTTCACAAATAAATAATCTATAATTAAGTTGAAGTAATTAGTTTAATATATATATAAGTTAACGTTATTATTAGTTTAACTACTTTTTAGATGGATTTTACATTAAATAATGTCCTTGACTTCATGTAATTTGAAAAAAATTAACAACAAATTATCAAATGATAAAATTTAATAACAAAACAATACAAAATAAATATCAGGAAATAAATACTTAGAAAATTATTAACTGATAAATTTATATATATTCCATTTCTACTTTTTCTATATATTGATGCTTTAATAGGAAAAATTCAATAGTGAACGATTGAAAGAACATGTATAAACTAAATCGTCAAATTTTCTTTGACGAAAAAATTACTTTTTAATCTTATTTATCGTCTTTGATATTTAAAAACATAATGAAGCTTTATATATTTTTTATTCTATTGGTTTGTACGCAATTTTCGTATAGCTATCGTAAGTAAGCCACGTTTGATCGAAATTTCTCAAACATTGTATACGTACTCGCTCAATTTATTCTTATAATTAATTTTTCATTTATACATATCAGTTGTACTTACATGCACATCATTCTCTTTCTTCTTTTTATTTTAGTTATCATTATATATATATATATTTTTTATACGTAAAGTTTATCATATTTCATTTAATATCTTTCAATTTACTTAGGACACTGGAAGAAGTATAATTATTCATCAATAGTATTTTCTTCACCTGAAGAATGCGCACGGAATTGTAGAGATAACGAGCAGCCTAAAAATTGTTATTATTCTTTTCACATTGAATTGTATACAACAGTTGGGCCGTATGTGTTTTATATTACATTTAAATTATAATAAAATATATATTTAATAATTAATAAATATATATATTTTTTTCTCAAACACATTTTATTATTTTTTGTATAACATATATAGATATAACAATATATTAAAATAAATCACATTATATTATAGCAAAATATTTAAGTAACAAATTTTAATAATAAAAATTGATATACATGATGTACAGTGCTTGTGATGTACCAGGATCAAATCAATGTATTCAGGCAGATGGAATTGAAAAGACGTTAATACCTATTAATCGGCAATTACCAGGGCCACCTATTCAGGTATAACAAAATGTCGAATAAATGATTTTTTTCATATTTAAATAACAACAATTAATATTATTATGACGAGAGTTTCTAATTCTATTACTTCGCAGATTTGCTTGAACGATCGTGTTATAGTCGATGTGCAGAATGCCGCTATGGGATTGGAAGCGACGATACATTGGCATGGAATTTTTCAGAATGGTTTCCAATTTTATGACGGTGTCCCTTACGTTACACAATGTCCAATTGCATCTTCCTCCACATTTAGGTAGAATTTATTTCGCATTTCGCTTATTATTGAGATAATTTTTGGGACGAATTATTTTTATAATCGTTTTCTTACAAAACTGTATTCGATCCATTCGGATAATTCTTATTGAAATAGGAAGAAAAAAACATTGAATGGAAATTTAATATATAATAAGGTTGAATCGAAATGAAATATTTTACGTTTTTTTTCAGATACGATTTCGTAGTGAAAAATTCGGGTACACATTTTTATCATTCTCACATATCTACACACATGCTAGACGGACAAATCGGTAGTTTTATCGTCAAAGATCCACCGTCCAAAAATCCTCATCGTGATTTGTACGATAAAGATGAAATAATCATATTCTTGAGTGACTGGATACACGAATTATCGTTCGAACGTTTCCCCGGATATTACAGATATAATATATTGGGACAGGCTGCAGAAAACATACTTATAAACGGTTTGGGAAATTATACCGTAAGCTTTATCTTATTATTTATTTATTAATTTATCGTGTTATTGAATCTCCACGAACAAAATCGTACCTTCGTTTTTTTTTTATTACATATTAAACATAATAAAATAAAATTCTCTGGAATTATTTAAAAAAATTATTTAAAAAAATTATAATTCTCTTTAGAATTTAAAAACCGGTGAAACTACTAACGGAAGTTTGGAAGTGTTTACAGTCAAGAAAGGGGAACGGCATAGAATACGGTTGATTAACTCTTTCAGCACAGTGTGCTTGGCAGAATTTCGAATCGAGAAACACAAATTAATTATAATCGCTCAGGATGGTGAAAACGTGAAACCTAAACCCGTGGATAAAATAGTATCTGCTACAGGTTTGATAAAATTCATATTATTTCAAATTTGTTATTTAATTATTCTGTTTATTGTGAGAATATATTCGTGTATAGGCGAGCGTGTCGATTTTATCCTTGTTGCAAATCAAAGTGTGGACTCTTATTGGATTCAAGTGCGTGGCCTTGGCGAATGTGCAGCAACGTTTGTACAGCAATTGGCTATTTTGAAATATGAGAACGGTCCTTCTCAACCGTCGACGCCGCTTCTTAGTTATAACGATACAGCAGACGGTGTTGTAAGTGTACAATCATATTTTGCATTTCAATTTGGAAATTCATTTCGAAAGTGATTTTATGAGGATGTTGGAAAATATTTATAATAAAATATAACAAAAATATATAAAATAATACGAAATAAAATTTTTGCCTTAATTTTTATAATACAAATTTCTCAGATCGAAATTTTAACGAATGTTAAAATAATCACGATCAATTTTGCAAAAGTATATTTTTAATAGAAGAAATAGATTTTTTATAATAAATGTAATAAATTAATAAAAATTATTAAATTTTTCAAAATAATATTGTATTCACAAGATTAAAATATAAAATTAATATTTTTATTAATAAATTTATAGTTTATCCCATAAATTTTTAATATAAAATTTAATTCATTAAAAATTTTATATCTAAATTAATTTCTAAACCCTTTATTTATAATTTTATTTCTAGAAAAAAAAAAAAAGGAATAATATAAATTTAACTCTCCTATTTTCGAAATATGGAAATAAATAGTTTTAAAATGAATACTGCGATTCCTATCTTTCAGATATACAACGGATTAAATGGAACGCTGTGTAACACAAATATCACGGAACCTGTGCTTTGTATCAACCAATTGGAAAGCCTTAAAAGCGAGAGCGACCTCTTAAAAGTTGAGCCCGATGAAAGATATATATTACCTTTTTGGTTTTTCAACTATACTGACACTTCTAATGATAAATTATTATTTAATACAAGTTCATACCGTCCGTTTTTCAGTAAGTTGTTTTTAACGGTTCTTTCTTAAGAATAAATGCCTCACGTATATTCTCCTCTTAATTATTAATTTTTCATGACGATTCCACTTCTAACTAAATTATTAAATTTGTTAAACAGATTAAATTATACTTTCTTCGTTTCTTTCTCATTTTATTTGCTATAAAACTTTATATGCAACATGTCTAACGTATATATACATACACAAATGCAAATAAAGTGATTCGCGAGTCATCATCACTGATTTTCACTTTCCAATCTTTCATGAAAGATGAATGAAAATTTCAATCTCCTTCTTCGTTTTTTTTTAAAAATTAATATTATTTCAGCCGCGAACGATCGTTCTCAACTCCTTTCCATGTTCAATGATATCGCGTATGAGAGTCCGGCTTCGAATTTACTTACACAGAGCAGCTCTTACCAAGCAATATGCAAAAGAAATCAACTGAGCACTTGCACCGAGCCTTGTACCTGCGCTCAAATCATCAAAACAAAATTAAACAATGTTGTGGAGCTGGTAATGTACGACGCAAGTACGTTTCATGATTGCGAGAAATATTGTGAAAATGATACGATAGTTAGTTGGAAACGTTGGTTAAAAATTGTTTTAATGTAACAGTACCGTTGACGGATTTGGATCATCCGTTCCATTTGCACGGATTCGCGTTCCAAGTGTTCAGCGTGGGACAATTTTCGCCCATGAGAAACATCTCGAGGGAAGACATAAACGAAGTGATAGAGGAGCACACGGAACGTCTTAGAAGGGGAGAGTATAAAAATCCACCCGGCAAAGATACCGCGAAAATTCCAATGGGAGGCTATGTAATCGTACGTTTCAAAGCGGATAATCCAGGTAAAAATTTATTCAATTCTCGTTTGGAAATAAATTTTAAGATTAATCTCTTTACGACAAAAATGTGATATTTTTTTTTTTTTAAATTCATTAGATGTCTGAAATTTAAGAGTTCATCTTTTGAATCAATTATAATAGCAATTAATAAAATTAGTAAATAACACCAATGAAATTTATATTTAATTGTTCTTAACTTATCTTATTTTATTAATAAATTCACTTTTAGATTCAAATTTAGAAAAATTTCTAAAACATTAAAAAAATGAAATTGATTGTTCATTAGATGTCTGAAATTTAAGAGTTCATCTTTTGAATCAATTATAATAGCAATCAATAAAATTAGTAAATAATACCAATGAAATTTATATTTAATTGTTCTTAACTTATCTTATTTTATTAATAAATTCACTTTTAATTAGATTCAAATTTAGAAAAATTTCTAAAACATTAAAAAAATGAAATTGATTGTTCATTAGATGTCTGAAATTTAAGAGTTCATCTTTTGAATCAATTATAATAGCAATTAATAAAATTAGTAAATAATACCAATGAAATTTATATTTAATTGTTTTTAACTTATTTTATTAATAAATTCACTTTTAATTAGATTCAAATTTAGAAAAATTTCTAAAACATTAAAAAAATGAAATTGATTGTTCATTAGATGTCTGAAATTTAAGAGTTCATCTTTTGAATCAATTATAATAGCAATTAATAAAATTAGTAAATAATACCAATGAAATTTATATTTAATTGTTTTTAACTTATCTTATTTTATTAATAAATTCACTTTTAATTAGATTCAAATTTAGAAAAATTTCCAAAACATTAAAAAAATGAAATTGATTATTCATATTTCTTCTTATTATTTTGATTAATTCAATCACATATTCAGTTTCATTTTTTTGATATTATATTTTACAATTTTAAAATATCATATCATGTTCCTGAACAAGAATATATAGCATAATGTTTTATCATAGGATGGTGGTTACTTCATTGTCACTTCAGTTGGCATCATATTACTGGTATGGAGCTGGTCATTCTTGTAGGAAACAAAAATGATCTTCCACCGACCCCAAAGAATTTCCCGAAATGCGATAATTGGAAACCATCATTGCAAATGGACGACGATTATTTGTTTTTTCCCAAAAATTAGATATACACTTATGCCATAATACAAATGTAATACGCGAGCAAATAAAAGTATAATATTTTCAAAACGTACCATCCGTTTATTCCTTATTAATCTTCACTTCATCATCGATCAACAAATCAAGCTTTTGTTTTAATATTTCCAATTTTTTAATATAACGCTTAAAAACTGCTTTTTAACACTTAACAGTTTTCCATTTAACATTTTCTTTTTTTTTAATTTCACAAAAGATTTACATTATTCGTTGGATTTTTTCTAAATGATCCAATAATTTAAATAATTATTTCATCAACACGATTAAATAATTTATATCGTTCAACGATAGATCAAAGGCTTATCTAATTAGCTTTAAATAAATAAATGGACAAATGAAATAAATATATGAAAATAAATTTTCTTTTTTTTTTTTTTCTTTTTTAATTTCACAAAAGATTTATTCGTTTGATTTTTTTCTAAATGACCCAATAATTTAAATAATTATTTCATCAACGCGATTAAATAATTTATATCGTTCAACGATAGATCAAAGGCTTATTTAATTAGCTTTAAATAAATAAATGGACAAATGAAATAAATGTATGAAAATAAATTACAATTTAGAATTGGGCAAATTAATTTGTTTCGAATACCATATCCGGATGTTTATTGCTTCCACAGGTGGGGAAGTCTAGAGGAACGGGTAAAAAGCTTTCACGACTTCCTACCTTTAATAAGAATTGCATAACAGGTCCAGATATTCCTGGAGTCAATGCTGTGCTTCGTGCTTCCCATAACCAATATCCTATAGAAACATGTCAACTGAATTCCCTAAATAATAAATCGTCAATTTTATTAAATATAATTTTACCTAAATTATCGGTAAAGAGACGAAGAATGAGGTATCCTTTATTTGGCACGACGAAACTGTCTTTTCGTGGCGGATTCAAATAATTACGATGCAACTGTTTGTTACGATCCAAAAGCATTACCTCCTCTTTCGTAATCGCTCGTCCAAAGCTTTTTCTTCCTAAGATGCTTGCGTTGTAACCATGTATATGGAACGTATACGAAACATTTCCACCGAAACCTGGATTAACAATCATTTCGAATAAAAAGAAGAAGAAGAAAATAAAGCAACTTGTTCTTGTAACTATAAAAATAAGTCTCTTTGACGATTTACCCTGATCAATTAAAATGATATCGACATTTTTATTGGGCGAAACTTGGATCACGTGAACGCATTCGCAAAACAATGGCGTATCAGCACACTCTTTCGAACGTTTCTCGAGAGAGCAAACCGACTTCTCTGCCGTATTTTCCGGTTGAGATAATAGCGGGGATGTAGGATACTTAAATGACACGTGATTAACTTGGGCGACCCTTGCCTCTTCCTCGTTCGTACCTGAAATTAATATTTTTATAATTAAGATTTCTCAAACTTACGAATCTTACGATTAAATAAAAGGTAAAATTATATCCGCGACTAAAACGATAATTTATTTCCAACAAATTTAAGAACGAAACGATATATATTTAACAAGATATTTTGTATCCTTACTTAAGTCCGATGGATAGAAAGGACATCCGTAAAAATTGTATCTGTAATCGGACATTGAATCCGTGATATAAGAGAAAGAATTCACATCGAATGGAATATAAATAATTTCGTTCGAATTAATCTCGCCCACTTTGTTCGATCCTTTTAAATCCAACGAGCAAATAAAATTTCTCGATATCTCGTCACAATCGTGGCCCATGCTCGCCACTCCATATTCGTTGATTTTTAACACTTGTTCGTCCTTTATCACAGCAGATTCCGGTTTCGCGTTGTCATAAAGGATAAAACCTTCTTGGCGAAGATCTTGACAATCCAAAAATCCCTTTATGCCGACAACATACTTTCCGGCAGGTTGATTTGCTTCGATTGTCACGTCAAATCTCTCACCTAGAATTAAATTAATATGTAAAAAAAATGTTTGTAAAGAATAAGAGAGAGAGAGAGAGAGAGAGAGAGAGAGAGAGAGAGAGAGAGAGAGAGGAGGAGGAGAGAGAGAGAGAGAGAGAGAGAGAGAGAGAGAGAGAGAGAGAGAGAGAGAGAGAGAGAGAGTTATTGTATTTTTAAAAACACTTATCCTAGTTATTTTATTGAACAAAAGTATACAAAATTAAATATATATATATATATATATATATGTCATGTAACGTTACAAAAAAAATATAAACGAGTACAAAGATCATGAAGACACAATACGATAAGAAAAAAAAATTGACTATATTTCATCGATATTGTATAAATTTTTGTAATACTTTATTATGGATAAAGTAGCATAGTTGTAATTATATATTTATACGTCTTAGTTGTTAATTTAAAAATTTCATTTACCAATTTTATTGCTTTCATTTCGAATAAAATATACAAAAAACATGAATCGTTGAAATAAAAAATCATATCCGTGTATCTTACATTCCTACATAACAATATTAAATTTTTAATTATTTTTGATTTTCAGATCATAGATAATGTCAACGTTTTTACGTTTTTTTTTTTTTTTTTTTCTTTTACAATAAATTTTTACATTTTATTTAATATAACGCTAATATTAATACTAAAATCACTATTTATCGGAAGAAAAATTACACGACACCAAGACAGCGACCGCAGTTTAACTCATAAATAGATCTATGCAACTTATACTACTTTCTAATTTCTTCTTCCCTTTATTATAGAAAGACATTGTATTTCCTCTAAATTTATTCATTGAGCATTATTTAAGTTTAAAAAATTGAAATACGAGGAAAAGTGTACATGACTATTGAAAAATATTAAATTCTAATAATTCTACTAATATCTATTTCGGGCTATCTACTATTGAATATTGAAAATAATTTTACATAAGTAAAATTTCTAAGTAATTTTATTCATTTTGATTTCACTAATTTTTTATTATTACAATATTTCTGTGCCTATCGATCGTCGATTATCATATAACAATTATACCGTGATTTTGTCAATTTTAATTTTTTTAAAATAATATTATATCATTATCGTTTATACGAGATGTTTATTCAAATTATATTCCAAAGGGGTTAATTTAACAATTGATTTTGAACCAACGAAATTGTTAAAATTATTAATATCGTATTAAGATGAATAAATTAATCGGTAAAATATGATGAAAAAGTTATTAGAAAATGAAAAAGAGGTTCGTTCTAAAAAAAAAAAAAAATAATACATCTTTCTTATGAATCTCATTTAATAGGAATAAAAAGAAACTTATATATTTCATAAAGAAAAACCAATCAATTTGTGTGTATATATATATATATATCCTAAAATTTAACGATTGTACGATTAAAGATTCTTAAAAAGAATCGTAATTAATATAAAAATATAAAAATTATCGCAGAATCAGGAACAATAACAAATGCATTATAAAGACATACACCGGAGACTTGATGATGGACTTTGTGTACAATTATTACTATCTAATTTTTTCTTTTCTATTTAACTATTAACGAAAAACGTAATTGATATGATATAAAATAGAAACATAACTTATTATATACTTAAACAAGTATTTTAATCAAGTAATTTAAAATGACTTATCTTCCATTTTAAGGAGGGATTGTATTTTCAATAAAAAATAGTCTTCTATCTATACACTTCACTACGTTTACTTTAAAGCCCTGAAACAATACCAATGGAATATATAATCTTATAATCTAAATCGTCTATAAGTCAGATTTTATAAATGACGAGTATTGCTACTAAAATGAGTTGACTTTAAATATAAATAAGATTTAAAATACGATTCGTTTCACAAATATGTATTAATTGGTATTTCCTCATTAAAACATTTCGTAACAACAAAATCGATATTTATAATTAGGGATTATCTATCCATTTTAACGAATAAACTTCGACGACTAATTTTAAAATCCTATAAAATTCAAACGTTTTAAATATGTATATAATATACATATTTAATGTATTACAATGAGCTTTGTTATTCTATTCAACCTGACTTAAGTGACGTGGACTTTTGACTTATTTTCTCATCTAAAATCACATATCCGCTATTTTTATCGAATACGAGTAACATTTCGTTTTACGATTGTATAACGATCGACCAAAGATCATTTAAAAAATATTCGATTGGCATTATCATGACAAACAAACAAATAAAATCAGGAGAAATAGCATCGTTTAAAATACAGTCTTTCTTATGAATCGAATTAATAAAATTAATTAAACAATAACGCTATTAATCTTTTGTACTCAAAGAAGCAAATGCAATTTGTTATTGCAAATTGAAATATTTCTTAAGATTGCACGATGAATTTTCAAAAAATCATTTGCATTCTTTCATTATAATTCGAAAAAGAATCTCGATACAGCTTTACCTGAATTTTTTTCCAGAATTTATAAAACTAAAATTATAACAAATCTTTCGATCCTTTACATTAAATACACTTCGAATTATTAATTCCTCGAGTACAAAGGATTAAAGCGTTTTAAAAAACATTTCAAAAAAATGTTTCAATTTTAACAAAAGGAAAAATTCAATTATTATTTTCCAACACTTAAACTATTCGCTTTATAAATAAAGCGCGCTTCTGGCTTTGAATTATAAAATTATCAATGATTTTTTCATGTTTTCTTTTTTTTGTAAAATTTTCTAAAGTACACAATGACAATTTTGTTTTTATAAAATAATGCAATTTTTATAAAATAAAACGCCATTCTTTAAAAAAATTGTTCTCGATATTTTTTTTTTTTTTTCTTCTTTTTTCATTTCACACAATTCTATCACTTTTAACACGTTAATAATATATAAATCGCAGAAATGCTCAAAGTTTATTCCTGGGGCCTTGAATAATTAATTCCCAGGAAAAAACCCAATCGATTGTCAAACAAATATAATATTAAATATAAACGATTTTTCTAAATATTCTTTACTTTCTCGCAAACTTTTCTTTATAATAAGCGATACACTAAATGATTTTCTTCCCCTAACTATTCATTTTCAACTATTTAAATTTACGAATTTAACTGGTAAATTACGATATAATATAATTATAACTTTCATGCTTTATTATATAATAATCGTATATATCTGAAAAGTTTCGTACAAGCTTTGATTTCAATATGTTTAACACGTTTCAGTTAAAATCTCAAATATATAACTTTCATTATCATTTCTCGATCATCGATTTTATGTATTTTCGCATTTAAAATTTAACCGATGAACACGGATAAAAATTGATCTCTATAAAATACTGAGAATGGATAAGCCAGAAACGCTAAAATATTCTTCCTCACTTTTCCGATAAATTTCAAACTAAACATACTAATCCTACGTAAAAATCAAAATTAAACGTGATCATCCTCCACGATACTACGCAACTATCCATATACATCTTTTGTAACTGAATCGCATAACCAAATCTCTCCATCTTGCGCTTGCTTACTTCAAAATTATTAATTGATGGTGCTAATCTCTGTCCATCGTTGTTGCGTCGTTCTCTCGCGTAATTCCTTTATTAACAATTATCCTCTTCGTTGAAATTTCGTTTCGCGAAAACTGTTCGCACCTCCTCTCTTTAAAAAAAAGAAAAAAAAAAAAAAGAAAAAGAAAAGAAAAACAATCGTCAAAACAAATCGTGCACTTGTTAATGACTCGTTTGCGCGTAAACCCCTATCTCGGCCTCGAACAGGATCTGATTGATCCTCAACTTTGCCACCGATCTCGAATACGAGTCGGGAATTTCGGCCAATTGGACAGCGATGCTCTCCGCAAATTTCGCGAACTCCTCTTTCGTTCTCTTGCGTTCGTCCGACGTGACCTCCAGCTTCACTTGCCCGCTCTCGTCCAGATCGCAGATCGGGCTGTTTTGTTGATTTTGCAACGAGCCGTTGTACAGCTCCATCGCCTTCAAACTCGACGAGGACGACTCCTCGGCATCCTCGCTCAGCGAAGCGTTCAACGAACCAGTTCCAGATCCGTTCGTCTCCTCGTTGTAATCCGTGAACGTTATACTCTCGGGATCGATGTCGCTCACTATGTACTCTTCTTGTAACTTCGGCGTCTCTTCATCCACTTTCTACGGGGGAAGAAGAATATGTATTTCCGTAAAAGCGATACGAGTATATATAGAATGTGTATTATAGTAGTTGTCCGGTCGAAACCTGGCTCAGTTTTGCTTCGTGCACGAGTAACCGAAAATGCGCAGCAGAACGGTTATTTTCTAATATTTCGTTCGAATTTCGTGAAACTCGAGATTGTATCAAGTGTAAGATAGGGACAGCAAGCGACCTCTCGAGTAACTGTTTTTAATTATAGGTTAGAAATCATTGGTCATTAGAAGAATTTGATACGAGTTGGTGTAGTTGTTCGTTCGAAACTTGGCTCAGTTTTACTTCGTGCACGAGTAAATGCGCAGCAGAACGCATTATTTTCTAATCTTTCGTTCGAATTTCGTGAAACTCAAGATTCGGGTAAGATAGGGACAGCAAGCGACCTCTTGAACAACTGTTTTTAATTATAGGTTAGGAATCATTGGTCATTAGAAGAATTTGATACGAAGATACGAATTTATATAGAATATAGTATGTATTATAATTGTTGTAGTTGTTCGTTCGAACCTGGCTCAGTTTTATTCGTGCACCAGTAACCGAAAATACGCAGCAAAACGGTTATTTTCTAATCTTTCGTTCGAATTTCGTGAAACTCGAGATTCGTGTAAGATTCGGGACAGCAAGCGACCTCTCGAACAACTGTTTTTAATTAATAGGTTGGGAATCATTGGTCATTAGAAGAATTTGGAATTTCGTTTATCTGAAAATTAGAAGAGGGTATAAAGGAAATCTCGAAAATTCACCGATTTTCCATCTAATTATCCATTTATTTATCGATCAAATTTTATCGTAGGACATTGTAAAATTTTCAACCGATCCCTATATTTTTTTTTTTAACAGCGAGGAGTAAACTCGAAAGATATTATCAATGTTTAATTTAATTCCAAACTTTTGCTTGTAAAGCAAATTTATGTTTTGGATAAGTTGTTAAGTTAAAATTGCCTTGTGTTGTAATATTCCTTATTATTATTTATACCTATGTGCATAATTACAATACAATGTATTTTTTTCGTAATAATTTTTTAAATATATTTTGAAATTATACAAGAATTGAGTAAAATTGTAGATATTTTATAATTAAAGTTTAATGGTAACATATTATTTACAAAAAAAATTTTAGTCATTTAAATAAATGTATCTTTCAATCCTATAAATATTTTAAATTTTCTAAAAATAACAAAAAAAATAACAGATTTACAATTTTTTATGTAAAATTTGTGCATTCAGTTTTTCCACGTTTCGTTAAAAACGATTTACTTGATTGCAATACGATATCTCGGATATTCACATTAATTTTCTTCGCGGATTTCACGTATATAATTTACCTACGAAAAAAATTTTACGAGAATCCAGAGAAAACTTCGCATTCCTAATTATTATAACACAGCAAAATTAATCGCCGATTCACTATATATATATATATATATTTACTATTCGTTCACGTTCACACGATTCAATGTTAATCTAACATTTCGATCTTTCGAGGAAACTCCGTATTAAAAACTTTCACGGGAATATATTTAGGAATCTGGAAAAACAATGTCCGTACTCTCTAACATATTTAATTAAGAAAAAAAAATTACACGTATTAATCTTAACACGCATCATTTCAAAATATAATTTCCACGTTAAAAATAAATTGTCAAACTGTGAAATTTAATATCTATTTAGAAAATATTATTTTTCATTTTATATGCAGAGATACTAGAAACATTTTGGGGGGAAAAAAAAAACTATCACGATAATAGGTATACCTAAGCTATCGTGACGATATAATTCAATCAGTATAATAGAAAAAGAATACCGAGAGAATGTGACGAGAGATAGAGAAAGCTGGGGAGGACAAAGGCGGACGACAATGAGCGGAGCAAAGCAAATGAGACGAAGAGAATCAAACAGAAGTGGACGTGGAGTGTCAGAAAATAAGCGTGAAAGTTATTATAAGCTAGAAAAGGTTGTTGGAAATATCGTTGTTATTAATTATAATAACAAATTAATAATTAAAAATCGAGTGAATGAATAGTATAGAATTACATACATTCCAAAATCGATTCGAAATGCAGAAATTTCGAAATGAAAAATTATTATAGGAAGAGTGACACATGATCACGAGTCGAAGAAACATGTATCTCGAACGAGTAACGCGTCGTTCAAGCGAGGCGATCGTTTCCACGAAACGCATTCGGACACAATGGTCTTTCTTTGAAATTGCTTGACCAATTATGCGATGGCGTAAAGTGGCCTCCTTACGATTGGAGAAAGGGAACTTTTACGAGCGTTCTGTTCATCATCGATTTTAAAGTGAAAGAAAGGAAAATGAAAAAAAAAAAAAAAAAAAGAACGATAAAATTTTGTTATTTCTTTTCAAGAAGAATTAAAAGAACGAACAATGAAGTGATTAACAATTTTGTCTACATATTCATTCTATTAAGAATCTGCGACACGTGGGAACAAGATATCTGTCACAACTAGGTTTCTCGTGCAACGAGAAAACGTATATACTCGTAACGAAAAAAAAAAAAAAAAAAGAATTTATAGTTGATTACCTACCTTCTTCCTCTTACTGTATCTACGTGTACCAAATTGCAGGAACTGCATCGCCTTAAAGGCGAACCACTTAGATACGTAAACATCATCGGGCCCGGTAGCGGCATCGCGGCTATTCTGTATCTTATGAACTTCTCTCGAATACTGACACTTTAGATTAGTGATCTTTTTCTCGATTTCGAGCGTGTTGCAACAAAGAATCTCGGCGAGTTCTTGAATCGCGCGTTTCCGCTTGGCTCGATCGCGATAACCACGAGTGTTCCAATCCCAAAGGACGCGTCTTTGTTGATACTCGCGCAATAACTCGAGAGTCTTGTCGCGAGTCCACTCCATGCCAAGTCGCGTGTCGTTCGTTTCTGGTTCGTTCCACGCGTCGTCGCTAGACATGGAAAACGTATGAGTGGTACGATGTTAAGGCGGCGCGGACACACTGGGCTGACGACGATCGTTTTCTCCAAGAAATCGTGTGTCTCCGTGGGCCAGAATCTTTCGAGATTATCGGACGGATGGTGAAGAAGAAGTTAAAGGCGGGTGAAGGTAAACGAAGCGAGGAGCCGGGTGACAAGCCGGCGGGTGGGTACCCGCTTGTGTACCCGCTAATAAATCGTCGACTACGAGCCGACAACGACGCCGCAGCCGCGAATCGAGCACGCGTTTTAATGATTTTTGCGCGAGACCCGCGCGCGCTTGGTCGCCTTCCTTTCTTTATTTCCCTTTGCGGAAACCCGGTGAGAACACGAAGACGGCCGAGTCTGCGCGAACGAGTCGGTCACCGCTGCACGCCGCATCGCTAAACGTATATGAGCGCCAAGCGGTTTCATCCTTTCCTTCTCTCGCTCTGTCTTTTTCTTTTCCCCTTTCCCTTTCGCATTTCTTCTCTCCGGCCTCGTTGCGTGTACCCTCTGTTCGCAATCCCTTCCTCTTTGTTTACCAAACGACCTTGCGCCTCGTTTCATCGTTTTTCGTTCTTCTCCAATTCCATCATCGTATACTGGTTAGAAGTTCGATAAAGGCGGCAAAAATTCAAATTTTAAAAGAATGATTTTTTTTAATAATTATCTGCTCAAAAAAATAAAAACCATGCTTTCTACGTGAATTACAATAAATCTGAAAGAAAGTAAGAGTTTACTTACGTTTTGTTTACGTTTTGTTAATATATATTTTTATTGTAAAATCATTTTTCGAATTTTCGTCGCCTTTTTTATATTTTCCACCAGGCTAGCCGAATATTTATTTTCTGTTTGTTACTTCTCGTCAATTATTGTGCTTCGTTGAACAGTTTTCATCTTTTTCCTTTCTTCTTACTCCATCTTTGTTCGTTCTCATTCTTTATCGTATCATCTTCTTTCCTTTCGTCGTTTCTTCTTTCGCGTAGCCTGCAATTTCCTTTGCTCGTTTTAATTTATGATTCTTACAATATTGTTATGGTTTTTCCAAAATAAATGTCGTTGTGAAATAATCATGTTTATATCACTTATTATGTAAATTCTCGGATTTACACAGAATAATTAGAGCAATTTCAAATATCTGTTCTTTCTCTATCCATCATTTATCAAAATTATCTCAACCATAAATTATTGAAAATTTGATTTCTATTAATATTTTTATTTTAATTCCAATATGCTTTTATATTTTTTGTAAAAATAATTACTATTCATTATATGAATAGTAAATGAATAATAAATAATAAAGAAATGAATAATAAATTTATTCGGATTGTGTTTATATTTATTATTACGCTTTTATTATTGTTTGCGATCTCATGATATTTCACAAATTTTAATTTATCAAAATATAAATGATTGAACTATTTATTTTTATCCTATATTTTTCGAATAAAATATTTTAAAATAAAATATAATATTTCGTAGCATATTCTATTTTATATTTCAATTTCATTTTATTACATTTCATCTCGTCTCCGTCGATCGCAATTCTTTCTTGTCTCTTTTGCTCGCTTTCATTCAAGCTTCGAATACAATTGTGCGCACAAAAATGCAGGAGACGAGGTCGACGTATAAAATCTCGGATGAGCGTTTTACGTATCCGACATGCACGTACAAGGATCATATCTTACGTGTGCCGAATGAGTAAAACACATAATGTATGAGAGAGAGAATCTGCATACCTGGAAAGGAAACGATGTGTCTACCAATCGTTGGTTCAACTGGGTTGCCATCAGTAGCCAGCACGTGAAAATCGTGGCCAGAAATGGATAATAATACAGGGCAATTGTATGCATGCGCGTTAATAAGTCGCAATAAATATTTTCTTCCATAGTGGACTTCAAAAATAAATCCGTTATTCTAAAAAAAAAAAAAAAATACGTAGTTAATGATTGAATATGATTTTGAAAAACATTGTAACATGTAATCAGAGAAAGTTCTCATTTCAATAACGTAATCAATATTATACAACCTTGATATGGATTAATGAATAGAATAATTAAAATGATGAATGACTCTAGCTTTTTTTTGAAATTGAATGAAAAATTGAAAATTGTTTTTTAAAAAATGTCATGTTCGATGATTAGTATTGAAAAATTATCTTTCTTAAGTTATTATAGATTATAATATTGAGCTATTGAAATTATATTTAATTAATTACGTGAAATTTTATGGTAAAAAGAAATATTTGAAAAAACATTTATATTATTATAAAATTTATTTGTATTATTGTTCGGCATCTTTTGATAATTTTTCGTTTAACGAATACCTGTGAATATAAAAAAAGAAAGAAAGTATAAAAAATTATTCTTATTTCCATATTTTCTGTCCTAAAAATAAGTTCATTTTTTCAAATAAAAATCTTGAATAAATATTTTTCATTCAAAATTATATTTTTCTTTTTTCTTCCGTTATACGACATCTTGTCTAATTAAATAAAACAATACCTGGCCATTTAAGAGAAGTTCACTGGGCGTAGGTGGATGTAGATGCGAGTACCGCGACAGTGGAGTTGGCGGCCTTGATGACAAGAGAAGTATCCTTTCCAAGCTAGGGTCATCTTGTGGTCCTCGAACTGTCAACGACCCGTATACACCGTCGCCCTGCTGTGAAACTAATAATCCAACATCATTAATGCTTTCGTATGATTAATAAAAGAATTTACAATTTTCTATTACATTCTATACTATTATTTCATTTTATCATTATGAACAAATCTAATATGATTACTTTTTTTTAATGTAAATTTAACAAGATAAAAAAAATATTTTTATATATATTTTATTATATATTTTTACAGAATATAATATAATAATTCACAGAAAGTGAATATTTGTTAATCAAAAATTTTTTTAAAATAATATTTAGATTTAATTAATATTAAAATATTATATCGTAATATTAAAATATTATATTTTATATTGTGAAGAATACTATGCATATAAAAAAGCAAATAGATTGAAAAATATTCTTTTATTTTAATATTAATACATCATTTCACATTAATGTATCCAATAATAAAAAGTTCAATTTTATTAAATGATATAATGATATAATCAATTTCAAAAACAAAGTTTCATTGCTTGTTCAATCTTAAAACTAGACTTACTTTTTTAATTTTATTAATTTTCTGCTTTAATCTTATTTCATTTCATTGCAATATTGATCGAAATGATGTTCTATAATAAATATTTTAGTTTACATTCATTCAAAAAAGTCTACTTATTTTAAAATTACAAATATTATATTATTTCATAAAAATTTTGAATTTTTTATTCATTTTTTTATGGACATTGAAATTTCTAATAATTATTAATTATCTTTTTTTTTTATAAGACGATAATATAAGGCGTTAACAAGAACGAAATTTGGACGAGTTCATTTTTCGTCTATATTAAATGTAACCTGTCATCTCATCTAAATTTATATACAAATATGTTTAAATTCATTATATTTTTTTATTTTTTGAATTTAATTTCATCTATTTTATACGATAACATATACAATAAATTATTTATATATAACGTTTTAATTATATTTTATTAAAAAATTATAAAAAGAAATAATTATACATAGATGCTATATATAAAAAGATGAATTTATTTTTCAATTAATTTTAATAAAAAAAGGAAGAAATTAAAAAATTTCTAATAAAAATCTAATTTTTTTAATTTTTCATAGAATTCAAAATTAAATATAAATGCCTTAATATACCTGATCATTCTGGATAGATAATCTTATTAAATTTGATTCTATTGTTTGTTTTAAAAATACAAAATTATTATTATATTTCACTTGATTATACAATGTAAAGTAAATTTAAGAAAATATATTAAAAAAAATAATATTTCTGGCACTTGATATACATCACTTTTCTTGAAACACCAGACGTAAAATGTAACCTAACTTCTACACGGTTTCAAGATATTGATCTACTTTAATTTTGCTTGCCTCACAGAGGTAGAAGTTATTCTACAGCGCGGGAAAATTGAAATGATTTAAATATATTTTTGTTTTAATCAATTATACTTGCATTATTTAATAATTTTTTTTGTTTTAAATTTATTTAATTATAATATACTTACCTATATGGGCATAATAAATATATGTACCAATATTTTCCGGTTTTAATTTATATCGAAAACCTCCAAATGGTAATATGGAACATTGTGTAACCATTGGAACACCATCCATATGAGCAAAATTTTTTTGTCGTAATCCATGCCAATGGAAAGATAATTCTTCAGATCCTAATCTGTTATATAAAAGAATTTCTATTGTATCTCCGATACATACCTAAAAATTAAATTTGTAATTTAATATAGTGTGATATAATTGTAGTAGAGAAATTAATTTTAAAGTTTTTACCTCTATTTGAGGTCCTGGACTTCTTCCATTAATTCCTAAGAACATTTTCGATGATGTTATTTTATTGTAAATCATTGATTCATTTTTACTTTTAGAACCATTATGAATGCTGTAAATAATAATAAGAATTAAAAATTGACTTAATGTATATATTTTAAAAACATTTTAAAATTATTTGCATTTGGCTTAAATTTTGATGACTACGAATTTAAACAATGATCAATTTTTAAAAATCAATCAATTAACGATATATTACTCTTAATATAAATTTTAGAAAATTATAAATAAAATTAAAATTGTATCTGATATTTATAATAAAATTCTATTAAAAATCGCAATTATACAAATTTCTATCGTCTATTCAAGTCTTCAATTAAATATCCTATCTTTTTTTTCTCTAAGATTTTGGCCTACTCTTTTTTAAAAAAAGTTTAATAAAATTTCAATAATAGTTTTATGCTAAAGACTTTACACAAAATTTATGAATGTCATTATTTAGTTTTACTGCCTATAGTGTAAACAGGTCCGTAATAGCTACTAGTAATGTAAGAACCAGTTGGAAATTAAAAAAATCAAAGTACATTCTGTAACCAAGCGTATTAACCGTTAGTTCTTAGATTATACTAGAAATTGTACATTCGTTCACATTGGAATTGACCAAAATAACAAGAAAAATATTTTTTATTTTAGATCTATTTAAGTATATAATCATTGATTTATTTTTATCTAAAACATATAATTTTTTATGTATAATATTATCTTTTTGGTTTAATATGATTTCATATATAAAATTTATATTTCGAAAGTATGTTAGTTGTTTTTATTTTGATTTTATTTTATTACTGTTATTACTTTTGAAAGTGCATTCTTTTTGTTCATTAAATGCATTGATGAATTTATAGATTTTTATCTTACCTTATCGTATTAGGCAATTCTCCAACGTAGAATTCATAACGGCATAATTTTTTTGAAAGTGCATTATCATGACATGATCGTAGACATTCATGATAATCACCATCTAATTAAAAAAAAAAAGTAATGAAATTAATTTATAATTCATAAATTTTATTTGAAAAAGAAATATTTATGTAATAATTTGACTATGTAATAAAATTAATAATAAAATACTTGAATTTTATAATAAGTTATAAATTTTATATGTTATAATATTCAATTAATAATTTATTTTTTTTTTGCATTAAATAAAATACTAATTTTTGTTAAAAATATTTAAGAAGATATGTTTATATTTTTCTAAATAGTAATAAATAAATTTTGATATTAGGATTAAATGTATTACATTTTTATAATTTTATATCAATAAGAAATATTTTATAGCTTGAAGAAAATAAGTTTATTTTCTCACCCTTTATTTGAGATTTTGATATTTCTAATAAAGTAAAAATAATAAAGATTATAAAATTCTTGAACCAACACATTTTAACCCAGATCAACTGGATTTTATTAAAATTTATTAAACTATAAAAATCGATAATTATAAAATAATCCAACTATATAAATCATCGCGAATCACGAACCAACGATCAAAATAAACACTGACGATGTTACACGTTTCACGATCATACGGCGACTTAGTTGAATCTATCTTGAATGGTGAAAGCAAGGCCTAAGCTATTTCTAGTTATACAAGTTAGATTCAATGTAGATTCAAATTTTTTATTCCTACTAAATACTTATTTTTATACATCCAAATAAATAGCTATTACATATATCTTTTTGTTTTTTTTTTATTTACAAAATACATTTATTTAAATTACAAGTTAGAATATGACAAATACATCTTCAAATATATATACAAATATTACAATAATTACATAATAATTACATAATATATACAAAATTATTTACAAATTAATTATAATATTAAAAATTAAATGTGAAATAATATTTTTCTTTCAAATAAAAAAAAAAGTTTACATTTTATATTACTTTTGTTTTCATATCTAAGAAATTCGATAATAAGTATTTATATAAAAGTATAAATTCTATTGCATTAATGTTCGTGTTATGTTAACAAAGGTTTTATTGAAATTGTAAAAGTAATTTGTTTTTTTTATGATAAAAAAATAAATATTTCAGATATAAATAAGATTTAAGAAAGTAGAATAAAAATATTTAAATAATTAATATATACATATTATGCAGATATAGATAAATTAGTTTTATAGCATTCTAAACTGCATAAAGGTATTCCGGTTTTTGAACATGAATATTTTTTTAGATTTTTACATTGATTAACACCACAAAGAATTTGTATTGATGGTTCTTTTCTGAAAAAGAAAAATACAAAAAAATGATAATAATTTTATAATATTTTAATTAATATTTTAAATCTTTTAAATTATTAATTATTTTTATTTACTCTTTTGTAGGTTGTAATGGAAAATCTTCTCCAGGTGGTAAAGATATTGAACTTCCTTCGAGTGTTAAACGATATGTAACCAAAGGAACTTGCCTTCTAGAAGGTTTTCCTTTACTAATGACTTTAGAAGCTTTAGATTCTTGTTTTTTTAATAATCTTTCCATTGTTTTTTTCTATAAAAGTAACAATATAATTTTAAAATATTGTACATATCATTTTTATTTTATAAAATAAAAATAAAAAGTTAAAAATTCTAATTTTAATGATTATACTACCTTATCTTTTTCCCTCTTCTCATCAGCAAGCTGTTTTCTTTTCAATGACTTAAGAGCTGCTTTTTGTATGGCTTCAGCTGTCATAACTTTTTCTTTATAACCAGTTGGTAATGACATGAGTTGTTCAACGGCTGGATTTGGTTCTGTATCAGTTTTTCTTTCAAACATGGCTCTTTGACGTGCTGTCATTAATTTGGGATCTTTTGGTTTAATTTTCTTTAACTCATCATCAACCTAAAATAAAATAAATTTATTTATTTTAAATGATGCAAATAAAATTTATAAAAAATTATTATTATATTAAATTAATTATATAATTACAAAAAAAATTGAATATTATAAGTATGAATTATTTACTTCTTCAAGTTTTCCAGATTCAATTGCATCAAGCCATCGTTCTTCTTCACTACTAGTACCACTATCTTTACCTTTATTATTTTTTAGAACTTTCTTTTTTGTAGCAGTTTTTGGAGATGGACTTGCGCCTACAGTGTTAAGATTGGATGTTTTCTGCATTTTTTCACGTGGTTTTTCTAAACTATACATATTAATATAAATATTTATATTTTATATAATGATAATATAAAATAAAACAATTTATTATATTTTTTTATTTACCTTTTATCATCATCTTTTTTTATCTTAACTCTAAATGTTTTTTTTTTATCCGTTTCAACAGTAACATCATTAAAACCATCATTATCATCATGAGTAATTTTTTTCTTTTTATGTTTTTTATGTTTATGTTTCTTATGTCGTTTTTGTGGAGATACTTCATTGGTTTCTAAGAAATAAATAAAAGATATAAAAATTAATAAAAAATAATTATAATTATAGACATAAATATATTAATATATAAAAACTGCTTAATTTTTTACAAAATATATCTTTACGATATAAAATATAATATAAAATGATGTTATTTCTCTAAGTTATTTAGAAATATTAACTTCAACGATGAAATTGATAAAAAGGAAAAATTAAAATATTTAATTTTATCATTTCATACATAAATCAAATATTAATTTTTCAACAAATAGAAAATCGTACCTACAGTTATATCTTCGTCTGAACTTATGTCTTTTGCCTTACCCATTTTATTAAAATTCTACCAATGCTCGTTTGCCAGTGCCTCTAATTCTCTGTATACGTATTATATGTATATGATTTATAAATATAGAATGAGAGAACAAAGGAAAAATTGAGAAATTACCGCCATCTTTAGACTATCATAAACATGAAATACAAATATGGACAAGAAATACAAACAATAAGAGAAATAATAAAAATTGTGGAATTAGCGCCATCTTCAGAATCACGTTGAAACATCTAAAGAAATTTTATTTTAATTTTACTTATTTTAATTCGCATATAAAGAAAAAATAGAAAATAGAAAAAGAATAGAAATAGAATAAAAAGACCGTCAGTACCATCAAAGACATTTTTTTAAAGAATTATCTTTTTAAAGATAAATTGAAAAGATGGCATTCTTAATTCTTATTCTATCTTACCCTGCTTTTAAAGAAATATTAATACTCAAGAGTTGCTTATAATCAATTTTTATTCTATTTTATGATTTCAATATTTTTATTTTATTTCTATTCTCTTCTCTTCTATATAATAATATTGCTCTATATATTTCTTTGCTTTTGGCACATACCAAATGACCATAAACGAGATATCAAGTGAATGCATTATTATTATTTCTTTTTTAAAAATATAACCTTTAATGTAAAAAATATAGATATTGCATTCTCGGTCTTACAATATACCTGAAAAATGCAGTACTTTCATAAACATCTATAAGATATTATATAGAATATTTATTCTATTTTTTTTTTTCATGTTGAAATTTACTTTTTCCAATTTCAGTCATATATATCACTTAACATTGCAAAATTTAGAATAATATTAAAATAATTAAGGATCAGATAAAAAAAATGCATTAAATATATTATTTTATACTTCGTCTATCATCATTTAATACTCTGAAAATACAATGCAAATAGAATATCCTTTATTTTTCATATCTGTATTTTTAAGTTCCACCATTATTTTTTTTCTCATTCTTTGAATAAAATTTAATTTTTATTATTCAATTCTGCAAAGTATTTTTAAATTATTTATAATGTATTTAGTAATTTATTTATTTATTATTTAATTGCAAATAAATTCTATTATTTTTTATTTGTTTATTTTTTTATCATATTTAATAAGAATTACTACATGTAATATTTTTACATTTTGTAAATATGTTCTTTTAAACAAAAATTGGAGAAAAATTTTTACAAATCAGTCTTTTTCTAGTAAATATGCATGTAGAATATATAAATAATATATTAGAACTATACATAAATAATTCTTTGAAACATGAATATTATTATTATTATTAATGTTATCTAAATCTAATCTTATATTATAATTTTAATTTAATGTATTTTTCATAAAATATAAAATATAATACTATGATTATTTTATCGTGACAGAATAATAATATTTACATATATATCAGGGCCATTTATATCTAATAGATAAAATTTGACATTCATTTTTGTATACATATATATGATACTACAATTTAATTCTTAATAAATTTTGGCAAGTCTGCAAACTCATTTGTATATTCATTTTTACAAAAAAGATAGATAAATATATATATATGGAATTTTAAAAGTGTAGACAAAAAGATATTTGTTATTTGAGCAATATTTAAATATATTTCTAAATTTTTAATTAATGAATAAAATCATTTATCATTTTAAATATTTAAAAAGGTAATCAATTCACCCGGATACAAGACAAAATTTTGTTATATATTTTTAAATAATTGTAAAACAGAAATATTATTTAGTTATACAATGTGGCCAGATAAAAAATTTCGTTGATTTAATAAGTAGACCATGGTTACCCCATGTATGATGGGACGTACTAGTTTCCTGAAAGAAAAGATAAATAATCAGTACAATTTTTAATTTATTTTTTGACAACAACTAATTCTACTATTTTTTAAATATGGAAATATGTAATTTGAATAAATTTTATATTTCGTGTCGGTTTTACCTGACAAAGGAGGCCACTAAAACTGTGCTCTACTGTGAGGTTGAAAAATTTAAGCAATAATGTTTTGATTAACATAATATATATTGCATTTAGCTTAACTTACATATTACATAATTTTATTAAATATAACGATTTATAATAAATAATATGAAATATGAACCATATTCATTATCTACAATTTCAAATTTTTATTATATAAATTTATAGGAACATGAACTTTTTTCTGTTGTATTTATATTGCGATATATATATTATAAATATCGTCTTGTATTCGGGAGAATAATATAAGTTTTTTTAAAAAAAAGAGAGAACTTAATAAATAATTTAAGGAAGGATTATTGAATTTTATGTACTGTACTACAGTAAAATAACTGTAGATTCAAAATTGGAATACATATGGTCCCTTCATTGAATATGAGTTTGCACCATATTAAAAAGAATATATTAAATTAGTTTGTAGTATTCATTGAATTATAATACATTTGTTTTTTTTTAATGGAAGTGTGTAAGCAAAATAAAAAGCATCAACATGAGAAAAATATACCATATTTTGGAATGATATATAGAAATTAACACAAAGCTTATATGCTTGTAAAAATCACTGTCTTGTTTATAACAAAAAACCAACATTTTTAATTTTAAACTAAAAACCAATCATATTATAAACTAATTTTTAAATTATATCAGACTGGCTTATATACTCCACTGTAATTAATTTACTGGCAGTGTTTACTCCATATCATCTTTTAAGCAGTTTAAGATAATTCTTAAATTGAAAAATGCTCAAGCAAATATATTTTTTTATATTAATTTATTGAAACATAATTTTTTTCGTAAAAAAAGAATATAAACATATTGGTTTTATAATATATATATATATATATATATATATATATATATATATATATATATATAATAATAATAATATATATCTTAATCAATTAATAGTAACAATATAACTATATAAAAATAATAATATTTATAATAATATAATTTTATGTTTTGCAAGTTTCTTATATATTTTCTTGATTTTAATAACTGCTTAAAAGTTGTTATAGAGTATAAGAGTAAATAATTCCATCAGTCACAAAATGGCAACTTCGACTTATTTTTGTTTCACGTCTGACACGAACATTTGGCACATAAGTAGTACTCGTATATGTGTTCTCTTAAAAATACTTGTTTTCAAATTTACGATGTGAAAATAAAAAATACGAAAACGTATTCTTATATTTTATATATCTCGATATCTTATAATATAAATGTGAATAAATCCAAAACGAATTGTGTCATTCAGTTCTAAAAATTTCAGATATGTGAAATAATTAGAATGTTTAGATATAGATCAAAGAAGTGAGTAAGACAATGCAATGCAATGAAGTGCAATGCATAATATAATTAATAATCAATTTTAATCATACTTCATTTTTCGCTCAAGAGAATACATAAATATACATAATATATATATATATATATATATATATATATATATATATATATATGTGTATGTATATGTATGCATATATATGTATATGTATATTATAGATATCTTTATCTATAAATATGCATGTATATATAAAATTTTGTGTACGTTTCCTTTTTTACACATCTTACTTTGTATTGGCTCGTGTCTTAAGGGCGAGGACTCGAACGACGCTAAGGGTCGCTGGATTAGGAGGGGTAAGAGAGGTAAGATTGGGTCAGTTGGTATTTTGTTTGTTGGAGCGAAGGCGAGCCAAGCCTGAACGCTCACCCTCTTCTTCATCTGATGTACAAGGTGGTGCACCACTGACTGCACCACGTGATGATGTTGCTTGCATTAATTCTTGATCAGGACCATTTCGATGTTCATATAACAAAATATTTAATGTTTCTTCATAAATTCTGGCCTCTGGAAACTCAACCTATATATCATGAATTAAATTTTTATTTCTTTTATTTATATTGTAAATGAATTATGTTACTATATAATAATATATAATATATATTATTATATATATTTATAATAATAGATAAATATACAATCAAATATATTTTATATGTGTTTGATATTACCTTTGTATGTTTTTTATCAGTTGTATAAACAATGGAGTGGCAACAAACTTCTGCAACTTTGCGACCATGACCATAAAATGTCCAACAGCAAATTTCACTGGAGCCAATTACATCTTTAATAAATAACACTCTACGACCAAATCTAAGGGACATTTTGTCGAACAATTCTATGTTTTTCAAGAGATTGTCATCTGATGTACTATAAAAGACAAGGCTTATTATATTTATTCATTTTTTATTTCATTGCAGTTTTATGAAACAGATATTATCACCTTGTATATGAATACTTGTTATTATGTCTATTAACAAGCAACTTCACTACTGGTTTAGTAGTACTACTAATTAATAATTGCTCTTCTTTCTGAGAAGTAATAAGTGGAATTCTACAAATAGGTTCTGCTTCTCTCTCTTTTCGAAGAAGTGCTTGTTCACAAGATTCAGCTAGCTCGGTAATACAATAATATTTTGCTTCTGCAAGTAATTCTGCCATTTCTCTTGTACTTTCTGGTAATGGAACTGATCCGTCTCTTAGAAAATTTAAGATTGTTCCAAAATGTTTTCCACACCTATCTATTAATATCCACCCTATAAAATATATTTATATATTTATTTTAAAATATAAATAAATATAATAAATAAAAAAATAATTATATTTCTTTAATATTATATTTATATAATTATATTTCTTAAATAAAAAAAATAAACAAGTTTTTTCAAATTTCATATATTTTTATAATATTATATGTTTTATTAAACATAATAAAATCAAATAAAATGTCACACCTTCGGGATCTGTAAGAATTTCCATGCGACCACTAAACATAGCACGTAACATAGTATCATGTTTTTGGAGTGTCCCTAAAGTAGTGTAATGTAAGGAACCGCCGATATTGAGCTTGACATATTCCGAAGGATATTTAATTCCCGCTTTGTGATTTCCAGACATTACGAATAATGACAATATATCAGATCGTCAAATATCAATGTTAATAAATAATTAGACGAGAAAGTATATCGATTTTTAAATGTTAAATATAAAATTTAATAGAGAAAGAACAAAGCGTTGTGCTTGAGCGCCAACACAACGATAAACGATAACCAATAGAAAGATATTTTACGTGGCATTTATTAATCTCATTTTAAATATTAAAATCTTATTAAATAACACGATTTTTTCACTACTTTTTTGTGTCTTACGACTCGGCAAAAAAAATATAGCCTATCGTATTCCCATTTTGGCGAGTGACTAGTACAAAGAAACGAAGACTAGTTCTAGATACGCGCAAGCGCAACTATCAGTTAATCGTTTGTTTATTTAAGAAAATGGCTGACCCTTTAGCAAAGTATGGAATTTATATCGATGATTTAAGTAAGATTCGTGTATTAGAACCAGAAGTTGCAAATCAGACAAATAAGCTTAAAGAAGAATGTAAAAATTTCATTTCGAGTAAGTCTTAGTAATTAGAAATCATTATAATTATATAAACTAATATGTATTTATTAACATTTTTGACATATACAATTTGAATAAGAAAATATTTTTATGAAGTTTGTCAATCGACTTACCTCGTTATTTTTTATTTTTCGTAATTGATAAGTATATTTTCAATACAAAACAAATGCTTGTATCTACACTTACATCCTTCTTTATAGTAATTGCTGCCATCTATATTGCCGCCTTGATCGGTATTTCAAAAGAATCATAATAAATAAAAAATCGTATATTATTAAAATATTATTAATTAAAGTATATTTATACATTTATTTATTTTCCCATCATACGAATATATTTTTTTAAAATAATTTATTGTTAAAAATCATCTTATTGAATTATTTCTAATAACTTATATTATTAATAATAATAAAAATAGTTAAATTCATAATTAATATTTATTATTTTTATCCATTTGAATTGATCTTTATGTATATATTTTTATTCATAATTGCAGTACAATTTGTATCTTCTTTAAATATTTATTTCATATGAAAATAAATTTCAAATGATTTAAATTCGTTTTATTTTTCATTCGATATTTATTGTGTCTTTTCTTTACTAGAAATTATTGAATTTCAAACCAATTCCGATGAATTTATAGAAATAATAGATCAAATTGCAAATGAGGTGGAAAAAGAAAAAATGAAAACTATTGGAACCCGAAACTTGCTTCGATCTATTGAAAAAGAAAGGGATGCTCAAAAACAACAAATTCAGGTTGTTTCAAAATTAAAATATTTTACTGAATATTAGTTATTTTTGACAAATGATTGATGAATCATTAAATCAATTATTTTAATTTTTTATAAAATTATATAAAAATGTATATAATTGATAAATAGATATATTCAATAAATTAATTTAAAATAATTTAAACATTTATATGTATTAATTGCAGGCACAGATAGTTGAAAAATCTATGGAACTTGAGAGACTTCGTATACAATATGATTCTCTAAAAAAAATCGAAATGGAACAATTAGAAACTATTGAACAATTAACAGTGAATTAAGAAGTTGAAAAGCTGAAATTAATATATTTCTATTGAATATATTTTGAATGTTTGTACTTTTCTTTAAAAAATAAATTGATCATAAAATAAGGAAAATTAATAAAACTATTAAATATGATTAGAGTGACATATATTATGAAACAAAATATTTATACATAAGTTTATGACGAAGTTTGTAATTAAGACGGTGTCGGAGTTTAAACCTTTCTTAATAAGACGGCATCAAATGTACATACATATCGTGAAGGTTCTGAACCCCTGAATCAGAAAGGCACATTAGTTAATTCTGAATCATTCTACGTACGTTTCTAATATTAATATACTAATAATCATTTTGATAATAGTATTATTTTTTCTTTCTCATAAAAATTGCGCGATTGCTTTTCTTTTATAATTGTAAACAATATTGTTATATAATTACTAACAGCCGCAATTACACGTGAGCATACGGTTGCAGAAGATAAATAACAATATAAAACTTGAAGCAATCTTAAGATATCGCAGGTGATCAATTTATATTAATTATTTATCTAACATCTATATTATTTTATCGAATATAAACTTTATATGTTTTATGAATAGACAGTCGTTGTCCTTATTATACTGGTGAAATAGTGATATAATGAAAATGACTTGAAGATAAAAAAATTTATCAAGTTGCTAGAGCTTAGTTATTAAAAATTTTTCTTATTTATATATTCTAATTATATAGAAAAAGAATTTCATTAATTATATGAAATGAAAAACGATATAAGCATATAATGTAGGTACAATAATTTGATTAAAATAAAGCATATATTTCTTAAAAACATATAAATAATTTAAATATTTTTTTTCACCCTTACTTTTTACATTTCTTATGATAAATTAATTTTTTTTAATTTTAATACATATCTTATTAATTTTCAAAATGTTTGTATGTTTAAATATATTTAAATTTAATCTATAATTTTATTGTTCTTTTTTAAAATATTATTTTTATGTTGTCATAAATTTACAGAATATCTCATGCTGTAAGATATTTAAAAAAAAATGTTAAATATTTTAAGTAGATAGTATTCTGTAACATAGTACATACTCTTTTAACAATATTTTTAGTACAAGATCACAAATTAGCAATGCGTAATACGCAACTGTCTTCATTACACAATACAGTTTACACATTTTAAGACTACTCGCACACCCATCCATTCAACCACTATACCCAGGGATTCAAAAATAAAGTTTATTTCGTAAAAATAAGAAATGGTATCGTGTTGAATTACAAATATAAATCCTATAATCTAAATTTATAAATATGTACAATTACATATCTACTATGGATGTTATCTAAAAACTCAAAGAGTATATTTTATAGACATTAATGGAGCAAATAGGATGACATAATTAAATTTATTTAATAAAAATATAAAATAACGAAAATATCTAAATGTAAAAAATTTAGAATTTCAAAAATTTATTTTTAATCTAATCATTATGGTACCTTATGTTATTTATATAAAATCTTACAAGGCTTTGATTTAATAAATGATTTCAGATTGATTTTATTTATACTTATCATCTATCTTATCATTATTATAGAAAGTATTTATGAAGTGAAATATCTATTATTTCATTAATATATAATACAGAATCGTTCATATGACTGTCTATATTTTTTTGTACATATTATCAAAATGTTAGACTATATAGTACACTATCAAATGATAATAGTGTAATTCTGAAAATAACTGGTTTTGAGAAAAAAAAAAAAAAAAAAAAAAAAAAAAAAAAAAAAACCGTAGTTTTTTTTATATCAAATAATAATAATAATAATAATAAATAACATAGTTATTTATTTTATCAAATGAAGTTCCTAATATTGAAATATTAGTAGCAAAGTATCATCCTCATATGCTCCAATTTATCAGTCTGCCTTCAATAGCCAGCTATAACATACTTTACATGATATTTAAAGTAACTGGTATCGATCACCATTGAGTATCCGCTCAAAATTCATTTTTTTTTTTTTTTTTTTTTTTTAGAATTACATAATTTTACATAAATTCACATTCACTCATCTGTTTCCAGAGATTATAACAGTTTATAATATTTAACACATTTCTCATATAGTTGTTTCAGTTTTAAGTCGTTTACAAGATTTCATTGTATCATCCTGCATAATACAATCATTATTTTCTTCTGTCAATATAGATGGCGATAGTGACCTTTTAACAGTACATACATCAGTAATAGTGCTATTCATTACAGCATTAGTCGACGAATTAAATTGTACTATTACAGCTGTCATATTGTCGCATCCTGTACCATCTCCACAGGTATCGGGTGCAAGACAATGGTCAAATAGCTATAACGTAATAATTTTGTTAATAAATAATATTTATTTTAAATCAAATTAAGGGAAAAAGTAATTGTAAATAAGATATATGTTTTGTACCTCTTCACAGATTTTTGATAATTTTTCATAATTTTGAGTTAAACGAGCACGAATAAATTGTACAACATCTTGACTTGACATGAAATTCCAAATACCATCACAAGCAAGCACCATAAACTCATCTCTTTCTGGTTCAATTGTAATATGCCTTACATCAGGAAGAGCAGAAATCATTTGCTCTTGTGGTGGCAAGTCTGCATTTTGTTTGTAAGCATGGTCCCCAAGTGCTCTTGATAAATTAAGGCCACCATTTACTCTACCATCAGCTGTAACTTTTCCACCAGCTTTTACTATACGTTCCATTTCTGGCTCATCTTCGGGTTTATGATCCAAACTAAGTTCAATAGCTTGACCATCTCTACATAAAACACAACGGGAGTCTCCAGCATTTGCCACATATAATTCATTATCCTTTAAAATTGCAACTACTGCAGTGCATCCACTATCATAACCTGGCTGTATAAATGAATTATTTACGTACTTTATGAATTATTTTAATTTAATTATCATAACACAATATTTTAAGCTTAAATAAAATGTATTTTGGAAAAAAACTTTCATACCTCTTCTGTATCCATCATAAGACTTTCACTATCATCATCATCATCATCATCATCAATATTACCATCTCCATCTTCATCTTCTTCATCTTCATCTTCATCACTTTCATCTTCATCAATATCTTCTATGTCATCTTCATCACTAAAACTTTATAATTGAAAGTAATATATAATAAAAGGATTATATAAATAACTAAAATTTGAATGTTTAAAATATAAAAATAAAAAAATTTTTACTTATAAAATTATTTCTACCTTTCTGGAATTCCATCAAATGTTTCATCATTTTCATCATCATCATCATCTTCAGAAACTTCACTATCTTTTTTTAAGAGAGTATGATATAATGTAACAGGTTGAATTCTTCTTCTACCAGTACTAGTTATCCGTTCTTGTTGTCCTGCATCTCCATTTTCTATTGGGATACATGAACTACTTGAAACATTATCTCCTCCACCCTTACTACTATCTGCATCTCCAATTTGCTTTGATTCTGCACCATTTATTTCTACTTCATTTGCATTTGACTCTATAGATGTAATTTTACCAGGACTTGTTACTTCCTTGTTTACATCTTCAGAACTATCTGGCATATCTGCACTTTTTGTTGTTTCTACATCTGCTGTAGATCCTACAGGTGTAGATGCATGTGTATTTCCATTACTAGTTGAATCAAGAACTTGTTCGGCTTCATTGTTTCCAGGACATTCTGATTCTTTTCTTTCCATTGTACTAGATAAAGTTGATCCACACGGTTGACTGGAACTACTCACATCAGTTTCATTTGTATTCCATGAAGATGAAGATGATGAACATCCTGCACCAGATGATGAAGAACTTGCTTTTTCTTTACCTCTTCGACCACGTAGATAAGGACTTGCAGAACATACTCGTTTATTACATTTTTCATTTTTTACATTAGGATTTGATTCTGATTGATATTTTGCTATTACTTCTTCCAATGGCATTGTTGCCTCCATACATAGATTATTAACATTTTCTTCTTCATCTATGTGCAATGTAACGTATGAAGACAACTTTATTAAATATATTTTTGTACAAAGAAATAGATGGAACAAACTAATAATTATGAAATATAATAATTAATAGTTTAATTTAGGTTAATATAATTTGTGTAATAATATATTTTAATATAAAAAGAAACGCACCAGATTCATTTAACTCTTCTTTTTTCTTATCTGAAGTAGATGTTCCTGCAAGTTCTTTGAGAATACTAACTACCTCAGATTTTTCAAGTGTAGCATCAAAGCCTAGAAAGGCATCAATTAAAGCTTGTCTTATATCTCCCTTTTTATATGCGTCAGTTTGTTTAATAAAATCTGGTAAATTATTTGCACAATAAGTTGCTACTTCATGACCACCATGGCCATCATATACAGCAAATAATGAAACATTTTCATCAAAATCTATGCAACAATTATGTGCATCCTATAAACAAATAATTATATTTTATATTATATTTTACATGGATATATTCCAATTAATTTTAATTTTATATAATTAAAAATATTTTTAAAAAATTGTTAAATATATTCAATAATTATTTAAAAGATTAATTTCAAATGTTTCATATCACATTAATCAATTAAAATGAATATATAAATATGAAAATTGTTAGATATATATGTTGCATAAATAAAATAATTTTTTTTTTATATTATTGTCATATATATATTTCAATGAATAGATATTTTCAATAGCCAGAATATGTTAAAAAATACAAATCACATTATTTTAAAAAAGAAATTTTTGATAAAATTTTTAATTTATCAAATTGTTATTTAATGCTCTGTTATTTAGAAAATAATTACTAATAAATTATTTTAAAATATGTAAATATTATTAGAATATTTTTTAGAATATAAGTTTAATAGTTATGAAATATATAGAAATATCAAAGTTTTAGCTTTTTATATTAGTAATAATAGGTCATTAAATTAGTATAGAGAATAGAAGTCTTCATAAACTGAAAAACTTTCATTTCAGAAATGACTTCGAATTATGACAATGAATATTTTTAATAGTACTGTTTTGTTCATAAGCGAAACGTCGGTGCACTGTTGTTTCTATAAGCACGATATTTGTCGTTCTCGAATCGAATAGACTGAATTTCGCGCTTCGACACATAGATAGATTACGCTACGATAAATTAGAATGAATGTCGTAATAGCTTAGCGAAACAGAGAACCGGCAAACAGTTCTCTTATCGAAACGAAACTGGGTAACGGTGCACTGGCCGCTCGAGAGTTTTAGCTTACCTCTTGACTAATTCGCCAGCCTTGCATGGAACTCGCGCCGAATGCGACATTCTTGCCCACTTCATCGCTCGACACTTTCTTTGTAATCGGTTCTGACAAGTATGCACCCATTTTCGTTTAAACCGGCAATCTTTCAGTCGATTCTCTAGCGTCCGCGTAAATAACACAATATCTTGGTGAAATTACTATTCACAAGCGCGGCGCACAGTCGTTAACTAGCCTCCATGACCGGTTTGGGTTTCTGTTTTCACTGCGCTGCTAGCTCCACCTAGTCCGCCACTTTTCTTACATGCGCACTTTGTTTTCGCGCCAAACTTTTGACGATTTTTAGTTACTACAGAATGGCGTTCTGTGTTATTTTGCAGAAGCATATGTTTTTGATCATAACAAGACTTATTTTCAATTATGAAATATGATAAATAGTATTATATTATTTAATTTATCATTTATTTTATTGGAAATAAATTTATGGATTTGATAAACAAAAAATACATTGATTTACAAAAAGATTAATAAATGATTCTAAAAGAAATTTCATTGTATAAATTATAAAAATCGATGAAATATTTTCGAAAATATTTTTTTTTAAATATTATAATATCATATAAAATTAAATTAAAAATATGTACAAAGTTTTAAAAAATATTTATGAAAGTTATATAAAATTTTTTTTAATATTTATTTGTATATTTTATATGTATATTTTGTATTAATTTAATAATATTTATAGAGCACAGTTATTTTTATTAATTTTATCTATTCTATTTAAAATATATAAGCGCATATATTATATATTATCTAAAATAACGATTATATCTAAGTAACTTGCAACTATTATGAATGCAAATAATAATGATTCGCATTCACTGCTTTTACATACCATCTAGAATAACCTCATTTCTAGGTACTCGAATACCTGCTTCGAATGGATTGTTCTTTAGTAAATCTGTCACGTTTTTCTCGTTTCGTATACTTGACCTCCCAAATTTTTGAGTTTATCCTTTCGTTTGAAAAAATATATTCTAACAAAAATCAAATAATTGATTTGCAGGCAAAAATAATTGAAATAATTTTTTTTTATAATCTCTTTGAAAATGATTTTAATATTTTCTACAAAAAAAAATCTTTTAATCGGAATAGAAGATAATTGAATTCAAAGATATTTTGTATAGAATTCCATAAAAATAAAATATAACCGAAAAATCCAACAAGAATGTCACTCAAGAAAGACATGAGATTATTTAAAGTTTCTTGTCTGATTGTCCGTTACAAGTATGAAAGCCAGATTAATAGAATATGAATATAGAATAGAGAAAGAAGAATGTTCTATCATTGTTCAAGCTCGTATCAAAATATACCAAAATTTCTGTTCAATTAAAGATTTCTATTATTCATCAGATTCCATCATTTTAAAACAAGGAAACAAATAAAGCTATCTAAGAAAGATCTTAGAGAAGTTAATTGTACATGAACTGAAGAGAAATGAGATTAATAAGTGACTGAAAATTACCGACGAAAGGAAAACTTATAGGTTATGTAATTGCCGAGTGTACCGATGATGCATCGAAAGCTCTGTCTATTTTAATGGTAACAAGATGTGTAGAGATGCCGTACGATCCGGGGAATGGTGCAGCCGGTCGTCGAGGTCGGGGTGGTTGGCGAGGATGGGTTTGTGTGTTGCGTGATGGTCGCCGTTTATCGATTCGCGCCGTCGTGAGGAATGAAGTCGCGGATATGTTCTATGCCGTATCGCACTCTCTCACCTCTATGTGTATATCTCTGCGTTCCATATAAACGCATCTATGCAAATAATGTGCCAGCGAAAGTAGCAGCGCCATGCAATCTTCCTTTACTCGAAATCGTTTTGATATTGGCTGATGTCTAATACAAATATTATTTAAACATCTATAAATATTGTCTCATATTTTTTTTTAAAAATCTGGAAATTGCTTAAAATTTTTGAAAAATCATTTCATCTTCTACTATTTTACTTGAATTTTATTCTTTCGATTCTTTCTTTTTTTTTCTTTCCTTGCAATAATGATTCGTAAATAATTTTAATATAAATTATTTATAATTTATATTAATTTTTTTTTCCTTTTAATAAAAAAAGAATTAAATTACGAAAAGCGATTTAGAATAAATAGTTTCTTTTTTTATATCACACACAATATATATATATATAAAAGAATGATTAATAAGTAATTGCAAACGTTGTCTATTAATGAAAAAGATCGCGTGCGCAGGAAGTCAATTACCTCTAGATACAAACACGATATTTTCAATGAACGATTGTAAAATACTGAATGAGACTTATCGGGATATATCGTATTTTTACTTAATCGAAATATTATACGTATTATAATTTTCTGTAGAACGTATCCGAAAGATTCAATAGAAAAACGAATCGTTTTAACACACGTTTTAAATTCATCTGAATTTTATATCTGTATATAATAATATATTTTTGCCCAAATGTTTTCAATTCAGGAAAATAAAAAAAATAAAATCTACTACTCTTCGTATACATTAGATTAGATTTTGAAAAATAATTTATATTTATTTTATCTCTGTAATAGTTTTTATATTATAACATATATTAATTATAATGATTTTAATCAAGTTGTTAAAATATAAAATTGCACACGTTGTAAATAAAGATCTTTCTATCTCATTGTTGATGATGGATACGTTGAAATGTATCGTAAATCAATTACCGGTTGAATGCACAGGTCGAATCACCTTTTTCCTCCAAGTCACATGCATTTCACGTTCTATTTGATAATAATCATGTATGCTGCAGTGAATCTGGGTCCGCACGTATACATGCACGGGGCGTTATAGGAATGCATACTAAACCGAGCAGTGCCGCATCTACATAACAAATGCGGAAACACATGATTGCACTGCACAATCAAAAGAAAGATCAGTCGAGTCATTTTAAGATATATATCTTTTACTAGTAAAATTAAAAACTCTTTAAAAAGTTTTTTTCCCGATATTTCAACAAAATCTTAATTATCCAAGTCAACGTTTCCACTCTACTATTGTAATTCTATTTTACAGGTTACAAGGAATAGAAACTTTCATCGAATAGAATAGTTACTACTTTATTAACCCTTGTGCATACCGATTGGAGAGAGAATAACGTTTTCGTAATAAGTAGTTTTTCGAGAGCACCAATCACAATCGTGGAACAATCTTATTGGAGCAGAGCTTATATAAATAATCGAGTTATACAAATCGCGGAAATTTTGAATTATCTATATTTTCACTAACATTATATATATATATATATGATTTTAAAATTCTGCTTTATTCATACTGTTATAATTTATTCATTAAGTGATCGGTTTAAGTTTGCATATGCAAGAGCAACTATTTTACATTAGTGCATAATGATTCGATACAGTCATCAGTAATACATTGTGAAATCGATCATACAATTGTGTATCCACGGGACAGTCTTAAATTTCGCGTTCTAATAATAAATCTTTAAATATAAAATTAAATGCATTGTAATCCAAGTTCAAGGAGACGATAAATAAGAGAAACGACGATCGAAGCAAATTAGTCGGAGAGTATAATTAAGCTTCATCTTTCAATTTTCTACGCTCTTACGTACAAATGCGCGTAATAATAAATGTATTACACGAACAATTCGGAATTGAAGCTTGGTTTATATTATTTTTGACAATGAAATAATTATCATTGTAGAATAAAAATAACAAGTGTATGTACATCAAAATTTAATATCGAGTGTAATTTTTCATAAACCATATCAAATATCCATACATACAGTTTTACATTTTCATTTTGTGACAACGAAAAGATCTATAATAATAAAAACTGAATCGTCCATATATACGTTGAAATCTGAAAGTTGGTTTCTATTCAAAGAAGCGTGCATCAACATAAGAAAATTGTAGTCAATGAACACGGAACAAACGAATCAGCTGAAGAGGCAAGCCTCTTGTCCGAGTCGTTATAATTAACTCTCGTCTTTCGAATTTTCCGCGCTTCTGCGATTGTGTACACGAGTCGGGAAGAACGAGTAGGGGTAGGTGGTTGGCTACGGTCGGTGGTGGGGGCTAAAGTAGGGGAAGAAGTAGCGAGGGTTTACGGTGGAGCAGATAGGTGTCGCGTAGCGATGGAGGGGGTAACGGGTGCGTGCGAGCGCACGAGCCCGCCAGTTCTTCGGTGAGGCTCGAAGAGGTCAGGTTAACTCTCGTCACTATTCCGCTCGGTGGAACGCGAATCGCTCTCAACTCGTGTACACACAAGTGCACGCACGGTTCTTCTATTTCGACTTGTCACATTGATAACGCTCTTTGTTTGTATCGTGAATAGCTATGAAATACGGTCGAGACGCGTAAACACTGTTTTCGTTACGTCGCGTGTTCGGTGCTGATCTCGTCGAGTACAAGGGCGAGTCGTCGTCTTCTCTCGTCGTTGTTATTCTGCCTGGGCTGTTTCTTTCGGGCCGAGTGGTGCAAATAGGTGATTTTATGAATTCGAGATCAGAAGTTCACCGCCATTTGGAGGATCGTTATTAGAATCTTGGAGAGTTAAGCAGCCACTGTATGTTCGTCCGCGGCCTAGTGACCTGACCTTGGGTCGGCCCGACCAGGTGTGTATGTTAAATGCTCGTACGTATAGTCGCATTGTATTCGCGAAGAAAACGGCGACTATCGTGTTCAGAGTCAGCTGTGCGTTGCTGAATTCTTACCCGTCGTTGGTGTGAGTGTAACGTCGAAATAGACGGAAAGAGAGATGAAAAAGAGAGACATGATTCGGGATAAAGTTCGCACTGTTACCGCAACACCTATACACATTGCCAACTCGACCGCTTAACGTGGATACCTCGTACACCTCCGGCTGCTTTGTTTGGATAAGAGGATTCCGAGCTGAGTGTTTGCCGGTTTGCATCGTTTCCCTCGATGTTTTTCTTGTGTACATGTCCTCGCAATGGGGTAAAACGTTATCCTTCGATATGACAGTCAGCTTTAGGAACATGTATTGTGATATATGGATATCACGTCGTCTAAACGATATCTTTTAACAATCTTTGCTAGTTGATGCTCATATGAGATTGCAAAAAAAAAAAAAACGCGTTTATTGCGTATCATTTGTTACTTTCTTCGATACTTGCTTGTACCGTTTCTTCTTCTTAACGGTGATTGATTGCTTTTAATGTTGGTTTTTTATTCGATTTTAGTTTTTAGAAAACAAGCTTTTTGGTTCGTTTCGTGGTCAAAGACTTTTTTAAAGAGAGAGAGAAAAGGAAAGAGAGTAAAAAATATATAAAAAGCTTAATTTTACGTTACGATTTTACATTTATCAAATATAAATATAAATATAATGTATTTTTAATGAGAATATTCCTTCGTCTTTAGGAATTAATTTGTCTTTTCCACGTTACGATACGTAACGAATTAATAGAAATTAAAAAAAAATTACCATTAATATCTATAATAGGTTAAAAATATTTTAACTTCAACGAATTAAGATCAAATTCTTGGAATCACGGAATAGTTGATATTTCAATTTTTCAAGTTGATTGATTTATAGAGTAGATATAATGTATTTTCTGGAGCGATGAACCTGTCCAGAGTGATTTATTATTAAACGTGTGATAGTTAACGAGAACTCGAAATCCCATTGTGATTTATCAGCAATTTGAGAGGAGCGTGCGTGACGAGCCCTAACCGACACCCTGAAACAAAGATACTTTTTCCATCCAGGAAACGGTCGATTAACATTTGTTATACATCGCGTGCTGATTTATTTGAAACTTGACAACAGCTCGTGCCTGTTGCTGTTCCTTCCATTCGCTTGAATCTCCTTTTTTACGTCTTTCATTGTAATCTCCTTATTGCACGTATTTGATAAGTTGAAGTGATATAGCGAGTGACAAATAATATAATGAAAAAAATATATCAGATTTCTGATATTTTTTTGAATTTTCAATCGCTGTAAAGTTAAATTTTTGTATAAATATCTTTCATCAATCTTATTTAAAATATTTAAAATCGGTCGGATATTTGTATTTTATAATTGTTGAGAAAAAAAAAAATATAATTTTTCTTTGAATAATGTTTAAGAGAAACGGATATGCTTATTAAAATTTTTTTTGTTACTGCAATATTCGATTTAGAAGAAACGTTGGTACGTTTCACTGCGACGTGAGTCGATTGTCGGTTTAAAAAGTAATCTATACTACTGGGATTTGTTCTGTGTCGAAGAAGATTCTCAAAGAATGCAATATCCGGCAGCACATGATACAAACGTATGTCGATTCGCAGTTGTTCAAGCAGGGAAAAGTATCTTTATTCTCGTGTGTGTGTGTGTGTATTTTTAACGTAGAATAAATTTCATTAAAAAAAAAAAAAAAAAAAAAAAAAAAAAACGATGAGATTCATATTTCAAAAATTTATCTTTCAATTATGCATAATAAAGAGGAAAATAATTTTTAAAATTATATCCTCAATACGCGAAACGAACAAACGAAACGAAACGTTCACTTATTACTTTTCTTTCTCACAATTGTGTTTAATTTCTTTCTTACAATTGTATTTAATTATTAACAAAACGTGGAAAAATTTTTCCACGTTGGAGAAACGAAAAGGAATATTTTGTTGTTCCATGGAAAAATTCTTTTACTAGACTCGCGCAATCTAAATTTTAATTGAGTCGGCATTTCAATATCGAAAATCTTTCCGCCCCTCCTCCTCCTCCTCCTCCTCCTCCTCGCGACTATTTCAGATTATACTCGGGAGAAAAAAATGTAATGTCGGTAAGAAAAAGTATCCGTTCGGTCGGTGGCCATTATTCTTCTTATTCGGATTGATGAAAGGTTACCTCATTCGGGATTGTCGATGGTGAAAAAGCGGCGTCCGTGGTGAAAACAAACGTTGAAATTCACTTTGTTACCACGTTGGTTGTAATTAGAACGCAGTCCCGTCGACTTTTCTTCCACGTTCCTTTGTTTTCAACCAGTACGTAGAAGAAAGTACGAGTACAAAGTGGTTGAACTCGAAAAAAAGCTGATGAGAAAGCACGAGAAGAAAATTTCTTCGTCGTGCACGATTTCTTTCAAAGTTGGTGGCGCTATTCCCTCCTCTATTCTTGACGGCTCGTCCCGCCGTCACGTTATAGAAATTCCCAACCAAGCCTAACCTTAACGCGAGTTAACGATCAAAACTATCGTATTACTTGGACACGCGCCAAAAATTCTCCCCAATACCGTTTACCTTTCCTTCCAAGTATCGATTTCGATCGTCCAATTAGAAACCCTCCAGTTTTTTTTACATCTCTCTTATCCAATTCTTATATTTGTCGAAAAAGTAGCAATGTTTACCAGGACCAAGATTTGGCCAAATAATAGCGCGGCGAACAACGCGAGTATCAAAGCGTGGAAACATTTTGTGAATTTTAGATGGATATAATACTCGCGTGATTCGATATTTCACGTTTCGACGAGATAGAATTTAATTAGCATAGTTTAATAGGGAGGATAATAAAGTCACAGGACAGTTTTCAACAGCGACGATTAGAATGTTGTAAGATTATCGCGTGTTCGTAAGTCGGTTGTTTCTCGTTTTTTCCCCCCTCCCCCAATTAGAATTGCGCGTAATCGGATTATCGATCGAGAAACTGTAATTAGCATTACGCTCACATTTTATATACCACCGTCCGTGGTACACTCAGTGGTAAATTCTACTTATCGCGATGCTACGATGCGTTTCGTGTACATACTCATGCATGCACGTCTGCCATTATAATTACGATACGATAACATTGAACGGGCTTCGCATAATTAATTTTCCACCGATTTTTCATTGATTCTCTTTTCTATTTTTTTCATCAATTATTTATTCAACTCATTTTTACGATTAATTTCTTCACAGTCTAACGATCGTGCTAAAAAAAAAAACATTAAATTCTCTAATTATTAATCGAGCGACAAATCTATTCCTGGATTAATACGAATAATCTCGGATTAATCATTTTTCAAATTCTCTTTCTCGCCTCTTTAGAACGTTTGATCGCGTGCGATAATACGAGCCTTGTAATTGCGCGACACGAACAACTGTCGATTGCACCTTTCCCATATTCATTGCCTTTTCATATTTTTTTTTTTTTTTTTTTGCCTCCATTTCCTTCGACCGCAAATCTATCGTCCCGAAACTCCGTTTAGAACGAGGAAAAAAAGACAAAATATCCGTTGAATGGAAAATATATTATTATAACGCGAATCTTCCTTCGCAAGGATTCGTAAAATGCGGCCAACACGGCAAGTTTTGTACATAAATGTTTTGTTTACCCGTCCCCTCGGTCAATATTGTCTCTGTCCCTTCCCCTCTCCTCGTGTTTCCCTCCCATATATATATATATATATACAGGGGAGGAGCATCGACCAGAAAGAGGAAAGATTAGGAAACAAATCTGTGAACAAAGTGGCTTTGTATCTTTCTCTCTCTCTCTCTCTTTCTTTTTTTCTTTCATCTTCCTCTTTCGGTCGAGAATATCGATCGATGGCGGCTCCTGTTTCCATATACGCGTTACGAATATATATTAACGCATTCGATATTTTGTTTCAGCTTAATCAGCTTAATAAAGTTTAGTGGTTTAACAAGTTGGTTTCAGAAGGAAGCTTTCTTTCTCACTTTTCATTTTCCTCTCTTGAACACACGGAAAGTTTTCACGAGTGTTTACGGATCATTTGTCCTCGGCAGTGGCGACGGTGTTTCGATATTAATGATTGAATATTCATGGGGCGGGAATTATGTTTATCCTTGTTGTTAAATGGCTCAATTACCTTTGAATTATGGCGGGATGGATTAAAATATCAGAATAATACCTGGCTGTAAAACGGCATCGTTACGACAAGCAATTTCTCCTTCGAATCAACGTGACATACATTTGCATGATAATCGCGCATGATCGTTTAAATAATTTCTTCCCCGTTCAAGCATCATTTTTCAATCTATCTTATGAGAAAATAATAAATATTAAATCGTTTCAATATTAAAAAACACTCTTCGACTTGGAAAAAATTCGAAACCTGTTTCGTTGGCGTTGGCAGAAGACAAGTTACATTTAATCGATCGAGACAGTGCGCAAAAACATTTTTAATTAATACAGATAGGAGGGCGGGATACTCTTTTCAGGGTACAAACGTAATCCCATTCGCAACTTCTCCACTCGAAAAGTTTTTAGCGTAGTCGGTGTTGCCAAGTTTGATAACCCGCCCGGTATCCAGCCTTACACACTGTAGTAGCCAGTGCCTGGCTAGTTCGTCGATTCTCACGCAAACGTGCCAACCTTCAACACGTGGTTTTCCCTCCGACTGAACCGACTGCTCGATCGTATTACGCGCGTCTCTCGTCCCGTCTTTCGATCAACCCCTTTATTCCGTGTTTTTAATTTTCTTTCTTAAAATTAAATTTTAATATATATTTTAACAAGCGATCGATTTCCTCGGATATAGGTTATAAAATATGAATTTCGGGAACACCTTGTGAATTTCGGGATAACCGTTACACGATAAATGTTTTATTATTAAGTTTGAATTGCATATTTAATACGCGCGCTATAGTCGCCCGTTTAATTATTACACGCGCACTTATCACTGTCCGCCATTACGTTCAAGTGGTTTAATTGGAGATACGTATTAAGTTATAATTTATCGCCACGCCAATTTCACGGAATTGTTCAGGACTTAATTGCTAGATCGGTTTGTTGTCGAAAACATTTTCTCTCGCTAAAATATTTAAAATTTGAATCGTTGATATTTACGAAAAAAAATTTTGGGGAAAGTGTTGAATTATTATTGGTCGAAATGTGGCGGAAAGGAAAATCTGTTTTATTTATTTATATTCATGGAGTAAGAAGTTTTCGATTTTGTTCGAATGTAAACTCTTCGTTTCTGAATTCAGCTTTTAGAGAAATCGAGTTAATACGGGACAATACGGGAAGCGTAGTTATTTTAAAAAGAAATTGAAACTCGAGCAAGTTATGAGAGAAATATTCAAATATTGGTTGGCAAAGTTGTTCGAGAAACATGTCGCGCGATCGCGATACTCGAGAGGCAAGTTGGCCGCAATCGAGGATCGAATCATCCTTGCGATCCACGCTATGAGATTATCCGTGTCTTTCTGTGTTGGACGTGTTGGGGGGGATATATCTCTCGGTTAAAGAGGCAATGCTCGAATTTAAAAGCGAGATGTATCCAGCTTTGATCGATCTATCTTTGAAACTGTTGAAAAGTCCACTTCTACTTCTTGAAAGGTAAAACCTGAGTCTCTATTTCCGTGTACTTAATGTATTTATAGATATCTATATATATATTCAATCCGTTATTCGATTGAAGTGATTCGAATGAAAGCAAACAACCTTTTAATAATAATAATAAAAAAAAAGAAAAGATTAAAATACCTCTCTGGAAACGACGAACACGACCGATGCATAAATAAATTGAATATTTATGTATCTCTCTCTCTCTCAGTACAATCGCAACAGAAAATGGAAAGGCTATCTTCGAGAAGCGAGTTCGATTAATTGAAAGTCGATAATCGATGTATGTATATCGATGGGCAGCGAGGTTCCGTAACCATCTATTAAATTAACACGTATAACACATCACGAAATATATATTACGTTTCTTCAGAAGTAACGAAGGCACTTGAGACGTGTCCTTTGAAATCTACTTTCCTCTGCTCGAAATAGAACCACTAGCTGTACTTCGAACGTGGCTCGTATTACGCGTGGATGATCGCGCTCCATGAATTTCTCTATCCCACCAACCACGGCCAGCGTAGAAAAACGATCCCTTAACCACGTGACAAAGTGTGCTGACGTTGCCAGCTCTACCGGTTGCAATCCTGCCACCTTTGGCCGACGAAATAGTCCAAGAGATGGCGCACCTTTGGACGGATCATTAAAACTGTCTCTCGAATGCCTCTCGGGCTCGAAAGCCCCCTCGAGAACCACGCTTTTCGCGAGATGAAAAGTCTTTGATTTATCGTTCGCGACATGTCGTCTCGTTTGTCGAACGCATCGTTTCGATTTTCTTTAAGCACCATCGTTATCGTTCAATTTTCTTGCAAAGTTGCTCGAAACGAATCGAGCCAATCATCCTAGGTTCGGAAATTTTATTATTATTCGTCCACGATTGCCTTGTACTACTCCAAGCTGAACTTGGATCGATTCTAGTAACCGGACGCGGGCAAAATATTTAATAGTTGAATAAAGTTACTTGGATTATTTATGGTTCAAAATATAATGATAATTGTAACTGCAAACGGTCGAGGTCGCACGAAAAGCGGATCGACTATAATAGCTATTATAAATATCATTCAAGCATTTTAACTAGTTACTTTTTCAACGAATTAAATACAATTTATAAATACAATTTACTGTTTTCTTCCTCGTTCGACTATTCAAGTTTCTATAAATTAATTCTATCAGCTAATTAATTATTCATTCGCCAACTATTATAGACGTCCTTTTAAATTTCTTATTCATTACGGGACATCTTGGTTAACTTTTCCTCAAAACATGTTGTTCAAAGGTGAAAGTTATAATTGAAACTTAGCATTTTTTGAAAACGGATACGAAAGATTCATTTGCTCGACTTATGAAATCATTATTACCTCGTCACGAACTTGTTGCATTTTAACTTTGCATTTCGTCTATTTTATTCATCTTGCTGCTGAATTTATTGTTAACCCCGTAAATAAGGATTTTGTCTCTTGCAAACTTGTCTAACGTGTACATCGATTCTTTAATTTTTTACACGACCATAATAACAATAAACTTTTATATCATAATTTTCTTTTTATCGTTAACGAATCAAAATTGGTTAAGAAATAATTTTACACACTTACAAAGCAGGCCGTGCGTGATATATAAAAGGCAGAATGCAACATGTAGGTTATCGTAACCTAATAATTACCAAGCTGTCATTCACGCTACTATGTTATCAGTGGAAACAATATGTAAATTAAAAGCTCGATTATATTTATTCGTATTACTAGTATCGTTATAACATTTGTATTTTGCGTCTAAGCAACGTTCGATGCTATACATTTAAAATATATCCCGTTATCTCTTTACCGCGAAGAAAATTAAAACGTATTCATCGATGTATTCATATAACGTGCATCACGCGTCACAATTATTCGAATGAACGAGAGGTCGAACAGTGGGTTCGAATAATGTACATTAACCGAGCAAAATTTACCCTCAAATGTAGAAAAAAATAAGTGTTTCTATGTATAACAACTATACATTGAAATTTTAAATTTTCTTTTCTTTTTCGTAAATTTTTGTAAAGTTAAATATTCACGATAAAAGTCGAAAAGTAGAAACTTTTAAAGTAGAAACTGTATGTATCCATGATGTGTATATAGGCACAAGAGAACGGATTCTAGCCATTGATATTTATGGATTAATTTTAAGCTGTCTTATATCTAATAATATGTGTACAATAATATTCCTTTACTTCTTACAGTGCTTTTTTCATTTTATAATTTTCAGTTTTATCGTTATCTTATTAAATTACCACCGTTCAGGATCATATCTATCGAATAATCTATAGGATAGCACAACTTTTCCTTTGATGAGCATTTCCAGTTCTCCACTTTATCGTACGTTTGTCAACTTCGAAGCGCTTTTTAAGTTAATTCCTTGCCCGAGATATTTCACGCGGTTACTTCGAATCACAATTATTTGTATATATTCAATCATATTTTTGCATCATACACATTTTTTAACGAAACGATAAATTACAATAAAAAGGAATCGAAACGAACTCAAAAAAAAAAAAAAATAATGTTTCCAGTTAACTCGTATTATACGAAACCACAATCCTAAACAACCAAGAAGAAGAAAGCAATTATTTACAGGGAATTGTGAAAGATCCTTCGAAGAAAGAGAGAGAGAGAGAGAGAGAGAGAGAGAGAGAGAGAGAGAGAGAGCCATTGTTCGGGGGTGAATGGTCAATATCGGGCGATCGCGTCGTAAATCCTTCGATTTTGTTCGGATGGGAAACACGATTCTGCTGCGGCAGAATTTGGCGCAGTCTCGCGGAATTTCTCTCCCTTTTTCCTTTTTTTTTTTTTTTTTTTCCGATCTTTCGACCCACGCGTCGCGCGAATTTTTCTCGTAATTTCGGTTATGCAAGATGGCGGGGGGATTCGTATCACGTCCCGCCTCCCCTCCATATATTTCTTCGTTCCGCTTCAAACTTTAACGGTTTTTATCAACCGTTGTGAAGGACTGGCCTATTGGTGTTCGTGTAAATTTCGTAGAAATATTCCCGTGTAATATCGTGGAGGGAGGCGGGGTGGGGAAAGAGGGAATGGCTCCGCACTTTTTTTCCTCTTCCCGTCGTCTCGACAATTTGTTCGGTGTCCGGTTTCGCGTTATCTCGGTGTCCCGCGAACGAGAATTTTGTAAAAATTCGAGAAACAAATCGACCTTATTCCCGACTTTAAGTTAGAATCTTTGATCTCGATTTATTAACATTTTGACAGTTCGATTTGGTCAAACAACGCTCCTCCATGATCTTGTTATAGTTTCGTATTAATTGTAGAATTGTAATCTAGAGGTTAGGTGGAGCAATTTGCAGAGGCACACGAGCAGATGGCGTCTCGGAAAGTTTGAGCGAATTTATTCGTGATGCTCGTTCTTATTATACTTCTAACGTCTTTTCTTTTTCTTTTATTGGAAAGGATATCCTCCTTATGCCGAACGATCGATTTTCGGATCGACTTCGAATCGATCTTCGAGTCGAGAGTTCCTGAGAATATCCGTGTCCAATTATTACGTGCCAATATTGGTGTTTCTAAATTGCAATTCTATTTGCAACCGTGCGTTCGACAGTTTGGACGGTTAGTTCGCTTCGAATTTTATCGATCGTTCGTTTTAACTTATTTACGAGATCTCGAAACTGTCGTAAACACCATGGGATCCATAATGCGAAGTCTTAACGTCTCTTTAACGTCGACTTGAGATAAGAAATTCGTTCTCTTCTTCGCGTCATCGATTATTCATCAATTTTGAAAATTGTCTAATTCGAGACGAAAAAAGTTTCGAGCTGCAACTTTTTTAATTCTGCAGCGCGATTTTATCGCTCGACCGCGCGTTTTCCTTTCTTTTAAATATTAAAAATTTCAAAAAAAAAAAAAAAGCCTCGTCTCCGACCTTCTTTTTTTCTCATCTCGCGCCCTTTTGCGCCCCAAAGATCCCCAAGCGAATGGTTTCGAGTTCGAAGATTAAACCTTTGTGATGCAAACGAAGGGTAACTGGATCCGCCATTGTTCTCGCGGAACAAACACCCTCGATCCTTAGAGCTTAATTTCTCTTGACAATCCGCTTTCGTTTCGTTGAATCGAAGGAGAAAGAAAGAAAGAAAAAAAAAAAGTCACGTACGCAGGTACTTTTGCGCGGCTTCACGCATCGAACCAATTAAAAATCGGTTGTTGCGCACTTGCGCAAAGTTTCTTCTTCGCTGCGCGGACACGTGAATTAAGTGGCGCTTCACGCGCAGCGATAAGTAGCGCCTCTTCGAAACTTTCCACTCCCTGTCTCGAAGGATACTTTAGTCGATAAGATAGTTTACCAAGGACCGTTAAGATGTTGTGCACAGGTATTCGTCGACCATAGTTTCTCCCCGTAGTGAGCAAGGTCTCGTCAAATTAATTCATGAATTCATGATTCCCCTCGATGAATATTTTTGAAACGGTTATTGAAAGTTGTCGAAAGTTTGTTAAATTTGAAAGTAAAGCAACAATAATATTTTTTTCTGCGAATATTCACGCGTGCTTTTCCGTGCCTTTTCCATTGGGCGCACGAAACGAGTAATCGGTAGAAAGTAACAGTTTCGTATAAATCGTTTAAGGAGTAGGATCGTCAGGAGTGTATTAAATTAATTAGAGGAGAAACAAAGATCGAGTGGATTTGTCTTAAAGGAAGAGCCATTATAATCAAGCGAAGTTTAATTAAGGATCGTTTGTTACACGATGCTTCTTCGTTTCGTGCACATCGTTAATTACGCGAAATGAATTATTAGAGAGACGGATACAAACAGCAATCCCAAATTTGAATTTAACCTTTAAATTGTGCTACCCAAAATTTACCCCTCGGTATATTTAATATCAAGCGAGTTTCAATAATTTTATAGTAAATTTAATTGCGAAAAATATATAATTTTCTCGAGAATCGCGATTTAACAATCAAAATTCTGGAAATCGTCAAATCCTGACAGTTTGCGATGCGAACGAGTTGTCGACAACGTTGATTTATCCTCGTATGTACGTACCTAGGATGCAAATTAAGGAGGAAACGACGACTAATAAATCGATTTTCCAACGGCAGCTAAAGTCGACGGTTACAAAATCGTTGTTGGAGAGTTGGAATGTCGTTTGGCAGCCAAAGTCGCGAATGAGGACCGAAGCTGGGATTAATCGTAGTTCGACGTTATTTAAAACCAGTTCGGTTTATCCGGCTGGAGGATAATCGCGACTCGACCACACCGTGAAACGTACAGTTACACAGGAGAGAAATTCCGTGAAACTTATGACACGTGCTGTACAACGGTGTGCAAACAAGCTCACCCGATTATGGCCGTCGGAACCACCGTCGTGGTGGCAAGAGCCGTGCGATGTCTAAATTCGAGAATAAAGTAGGGGGGCGAGGGATGTCGGCTAGTTGGAGTTCTTGCGAATTGTTAATCACCGTATTTCCACTTAATACGCCAGGTATTTACATTTATAGAATTTCAAATTTAAAGTATGTAAAATACTTACGCGAATATGTATATAACAATCATCTTTTTTAAAATTTTACTATCATCCTCTCGATCTCGAAAACTGTATCCAAAGTATCGCGTTATTTATTCGAATAAGTGCAAATTTGTGAATAAAAATAGGGGAAGAGAAATCGAAATTCCTACGAGCTGTTGTCTTAATCGCCTTTCCGTTCAGTCTAATCACTTTACTACTCTCGATAGTAACATCGAATAAGCGAAATTTGGGAATAAAAGAAGGACACCGGCCAAGCTTCGAGCACCACAAATCCTCCAATTTGAAAAATCACTCCCTTCTCTTAATCTTCGAAAACTGGAAGGAAAATCGTTGTTCCAATTGCGAGGGATTTTCTCTCCTCCTCCTCCTCGAGGGAGATTCTTTGGAAAATGGTGGCTGGTGGCCGAGACTGTCCCGGTTGCGCATTTTTGCCGGGATAATTCCAACGGCCGTATTATTTCTCCTCGTTTTCCACCACCGCCCGTGTATTTTGCGTGGATTTGAACCGAGTCCACCGACCGTTTACGCTCGATGAATGTTTAAATAGAGTCCGGCCCTCTCTCGCGGCTCTGCCCCATTCACACCGCGGCCACTCGCCGCGCGCGCACACACACACACGCACACCCTTGTCTCCGCGATAATATTTAACTTGTTGTTCATGCCTTCTTCCGCGGCGCCAGCTTTTAATTCGACCCTGGTTTTTTTTTTCCTGGTTAAAAAACCAATGCGCGCAATTATTCCGCGCAGATATCGCTTCGCCGATCTCTCTTCTTTTCTTTTGCCTTTTATTTGACGTATTTGTGAATAAATTTCGTTAGTCTTTGCAGAGTATTGATACGTATTTTTTTAATACTTCTTTTTTTAAATTTATCAACTGCGTTATCGTGGGAAATTTTAAATTGCAAAATCTTCAGAATTCGATAATTCGGTTTTCAAGGGAAGATTGAATAATCGAAAAAGGAATTGTCGAGATTTTGTAAAGATTGTTCGTTGTTGCAAATACTTTCGTGCGTCGAAAAATCGCAACGATTCGTATAAAAATAATGTATTATTCGAATAGTTGCAGATGCTTATGCGTGAAAAAAAAAAACATGATTCAACGAATTTGGAAAGCAATTTAGAAAATTTATTAAGGGTAGGAAAATGTGTACGATAAAATTTTAAAAAATTATACGATTTTGTATTTGTTTTCAAGCAATTCCTTCTGTTCTCCTTTCATTCTCTGTTTTTTGATCGCGAAGTCTCGATTCGTTGGAAAGTGTGAACGACGTTCGTTCGAGCGAAATGAATTCACGTTCAAATTGTATATTTCCACGAAACGAGTGGGAAACAATCTGGGAATATTCTGTCTCCGTTGTTTCTTCGAGCAAATTTTTCGCAAATTAGAAAAATTTTCGACAAGTGGAGTTAATTATTTACTAATTGTTTCTACTCGAATTCTTATTACATTTTTCTAGAATATTTAGAGTAACAATCTTTTATCGACGAGAGAAAGTTAGTTAATTTTCAACAAGTGGAATTACCAGTTGCTTATTTTCTCACGTGCAATAATAATCTTCAATAAAAAGAGAAAAAGTTGATTCTTCAACAAGTGGAATTAGTTGCTTCTCGATATTAACGAATATAAACTAATCGTTTCTATTCCATTCGTATATACAATAACGAAGGGAACAATAATCTTCTAATCTAATCTAATCGAACGTTGGTTCACACAGGGAAACATAGTCAATTTCACCGGTAAAATTTCGACGAAATTTTCAATCCCGATTCGATAGAAACGAAGCCTCGCACGCGATCTCCATTCCCATTCCGCGTATCGTGAGAATCGCGAATCACCGCCTGCTTCGAAGCCCAAAATTTTCTTCCTGGATAGATTTCTCCCTCCAAAGAGAAGAGGACTCGCGGCCGATTTTAATCCGGCGAAATTGGCCGATTAAGCGCACAAAGGGAAATGAAATTGGCGCGATAGCGGAAGAACGGATCGAAAATTAGCCGGGCCACGGATATTATCCCTCGGTTTAACCGGCCATTTGTTTCTCGATTATACGAAACGAGGCAATTTCGCGTTCGTAAACGAACGCGGAAACGAACGCGGCCTTAGTCTTGGGACTCGCCACCAGGGGGGAGCAGATATCATCTTTCCCCCACTCTGCGTCCAGTTTTATGGCTCGTCGTCCACTAACTAAGCGGCCCACGTGACATTCCTCGTACCCCGGAGACGCGTTCGCGAACGCTTCGAGAGAACGCTGTCCCGATTATTATATTGGACAAGAGGGCGTTCGCTATTCTTCTATTCTCGACGTACCATCGACATGGAGATCCTTCTAGATCTAATAAGATAACGGCAAAATCGAACAATTCTTTTATTCTCGGTCGATGTTTCGAAAGTGCGAAATAAATGTGAAAGAGGCACGTTTTTTTTTGGAGAATTCGTGATACACGTGTGTCGTGGTTTACTTTTTTCTAGTTTGTCTTTATTTGATTGATTGAACGGAAAAGAATGGTGGATATTTTTGCGTAATATATAATAAGAAAACGAATCGAGGATAATTTGCTATGCTCGCGTAAAATAAAATAAAGGAAAATGAAATCGAAGAATCTTTTTGGAAAAGATGCGTGGTGTTACGACTCGTTTTCTTTCTTTTTACTTTGTTTTTACGCGATCAAATAGAAGTTAGGAAGAATCTTTTTGGAAGATTCGTTAATACGTTACGATTTGTCTTCTTTCCTTTCAGTTTGTTCTTTACGCGATAATCGATCACAGAAGTCGATAATATTTGCAAGGATCTTTTGTTATGTAAAATAATAGTAGGAAGAGATACGTCGAACTCGTTCGGGAAGGAAAAATTCGAACGATATTTGCAATTTTGTTTTTCACGATAATGGAAAGGAGGAGAGGGATAACTTAGTCGCTGGTACGCAAATGTTTTACAATATCCGTATTGAAAATAAAGTTAAACACGGCGTAGGCAAGCAATTAACGTGGAAACGTCATAACGGATATTTACATTCCAGATATCCGGTAAATCCAACACGCTGGATAGATCAAAGAACTTTTTAATTAAAAGTAAACTAATTTCTGAAGATATCTTTGCTCGAAATTTTACTTTTGTGCTTCGATTACACGTTTGAACGGGGGGAAGGGGATCTGTAATTCGCTTTTCATCGAAATTCACGGAATATTTGATGAAAAAGGTCTCGCGGCGATCGATATTCCCCTACATCTTGCTCTACATTATTCCTGAAAATTGACCACTCGCTTAAATCGCGATCAGTTTTGGAAATCGCTTCAACCAGCCATCCCGCGAATATCCACTTCCGGATCCCAGCCCTGCATCCGCCCTTCTACGGAAGCGGAGCTGTAAACGCGCGCGTCCACATCCATTAATTCGAGTGTGACGGGAAAAAAATAAAAATCGAACGTTGCTCAAAGGACGAAGAATTCTAAATGAATAAATCGAATATCGACTATTTTACAAATTTTAAAAAATTCGTTTCTTAACAGTCGGAGAATTAATTGAAAATATTCAGAAAATCGAAAATTGATCACTTTACAAATTTTAAAAAATTCAAAAAAAAAAAAAAAAATCCGAAGATAATTCGTTTCCTAATAATCGAAAATCGATTCGTTTCACAAATTAAAAAAGAAAAATTCGAAGATAATTTCGTTTCTTGAATAAATAAGAGAGAATATGATCGATATTCCATATTTATATCGCCACGATTATATCGCGTTAAAAAAACAGAGATACGCGTGAATACGGCGCGAACCATTTTTTTTTTTTTTTTTCCCTCGGCGAAGAAGTTTCTCGTTTCTTGCGAGAAGCGAGCTTCCGTCGTTTTTCTCGTTACACAGCGCGTCCTCGAGCTGGAGAAGAAAACGGGAGAAGGAGGAGTCGAACCGAGGGAATGTCTAGCCCCCGGTTACGCGCCCCGTATCCGCGTCGTAATTTCTCTGTGCTCGCCAGCTATACGCTGATAAGTGCACGGTTCGGGACGCGGGAGAAAAGTTGCACACCGAGGAAGTCGACAACCGTTTACGACGGCCGTCCTCGTCCACGCGCTTGGAACGTGACCCCCGAGGGGACGCGTCCCGTTTCCGCCTCTTTCCAGATCGCACGCACGCCTTTCCTCCGTGCTTGACGGGATTTTCGTTCAGGATCGATTCCTTAGGATTATTCCTTTATTTCTGTCTTTCTTTTTTCGTCGTGGTATCTTTTTTTTTTTTTTTTTAGGACGAGTGGAATTGGAGAATGGAACGGGATGGAGAGAATAATGGAAAATTACCATCCTCTTTTTTAAATATAATTCGCGTCTTCGACGAGTTTTGTCCGTTGGACAAACTTTTCGATGCTTGTCGATCGGTAGACGGTTAATAGGCTTTTTTATTCGAGGAGGTCGTTAACGAATAGCAACGAAAAAAGCGGTGACGCGTTCGTGGAAATACGTATAACTTTTTCTTCCCATACTTTGTATCAGTGTGCACGTGTGTGCGTTCATTTTATCTCGTTTCTCGCCACAAATGAGCAAAATATTTCGACGATGTCTGAAAATTACGCGCGTGCCACGAGCGTTTAACGATCGTTCGTTTTGGAAAGAAGGTAAAAAGACGACGTAAAAAGACGACTCCGTCACTTTGAGAGAAGTTTTTCTTTAATTTTTTCTTTTCTTGTTTCCAGGAGCCTTGCCAAACCGAAGGAAGCTAAGCTCGCGAGGCTGGGTCCGGGTAAAATTCGTGTAAGTAAAATTTTCACCGAAACGTAATCCGATCGATATCGAATATAAAATCCAATTATTAATCGTGGCTAGTGATCGCTAAATAATCAGTAATCGTTGATAATAATAAGAAAGGAATCGGAAGTTGTTGTAATCGATGTTTCTGATTCCTTTATTAATTATTAATACAAAACAATTTTTAATTATGATTTAATCCGTGCTTTCGCTGTGAACACATTTTTTAAAAATATATATATATATTTTTTACATAGTTTCACATAGAAAAGTCACCTTATAACGAGTCATTACTTATTTATTTTTAGTGTAACTCGCTTTTAACACAACTCGCATTTTCCAACGTTTTATCTAATAATTTTTGCGCGTTTTTGAGTGCGTTTTATCATGTTTATAGCCTCTGAACAAAAGGCGAATAATAAAGAAATATATGGCAATATTAAAGAAAACTTTGTAAATCGTATATAAAGCTAGGACGATCATCGAATGATTTGGAAAATTACCGATCAACGATCATTACAAATTACAGAAAGTGGTCACCATTATCGATTTATTTGAATAACGAGGAAATCGATTACAAAAGAATCAATTTTTAATTTAAAATCGTTCGAAGAATCCTGTGCTCGATTAATTTTCGAGAAATTCGATTTTTATTCGTTCGAACATTTTTTATTTTAGAAGAGATTTTTTTTTTTCGAAACGAATATTTCTATTTTTTTTTTTTTTTTTTTTCTTTTTGCATTTACACGCGGGGATCATCGATCGTTTGGACGTTCGAAGCTCGATACACTCGATATTAAATGTTATCGAATGTGATTTCCCTCATCTCGTTTCGTTATTAACAGGATTATTACGTTAAGTCATTACAGTTTTCCCACGGAAATGTAGGTCAGTTTTCCGTTTCTGTTTACAACGTGCCGGCCGATCGCGCCAATTTTGATTAAAATCGACGGGAACGTAACTGCAACGTAATCGATGAAGCGTAAATAAATTACGTACCGTATCTCGTCAATATCGTATTTTTCTTTTTTCCTTTCCATAATTCTTGTCGATAAAAAAAAAAAAAAGTAAAAGAGACGAGATATATATATATATATATAAATTTTCATAATGGCCGAATTTAACGTGTTATTTTCGTACGTTTACTCGTGATTCGTTCATTCATTTATCTATTTATCTTTCACCAAAGATTCGAGTCGAAACGAATTTTTCTTCATTCCTCGATTAAAATAATTTTCGAAAGTCGAACGAGAAAATGCAGATACGATTTTAATATTAACTTTAATATTAATTATAAGTAATACACGAATATAGGAGGAGGCGTTTGAAAATATTGTTTCTTTTATACGTATAAACGAGAAAAGAACAACAAGCGAAATCGAAGAAAAGAAAATCGTGTTATTCATTTTCGTTATCGATCGATCCATTTTCTCTCTCTCAAAGAGACCTCTCTCGAGGAGGTATATATATATATATATATATATAAATTAATATCCTTGAAGTTAATTAAAACTCGCAACGAAAACTTGGCATTCTTCTTTAATTCAAATTCACGCAGAATTCCTGCACTCGTGGCGCGCGCCAATTTCATCTCCATATTAATTCTCGCCCGCTTTAAAGGATAAAGATGGGGAGGCTCCCTCTCGAGCAAAATTCATCAAAATTCTTTTTTAAAAAACGTCTTTTCCCTCCACCGAGAACATCCCTCCTCTTCTCTTTTTTCTTTTTTTTTTTTTCTTTTTTCGATCTCGAAGAAGAAAAACGAATCAATCGCGAAAGGCAATGCATGGATCGAAGCGTCGAGATCGAAAAACTCGACTCGAGGATTAGAATTGGAATTTTATCGGCGAGTTAACCGGTGCTTGTTGTCACGTGTAATTAACTGTTAGATTCGAGCTCGGTGTGCACGTTGCGTTTGCACGCGATCTAATCGGATCAGATTGCGTCCTGCAAAGGCGCAACAACTCCCTCTCGACCAGCTTTTTCTCTCACTTCTCTTCCTTTTCTTCTACTCACATTCGTTCGTTTTTACGCTTACAGACAGAGAGACTCTTCTCCCTTTCTCTTAATTCTTCTCGTCGTTTTGAAGGAGTTTAACGCAACTTTTGTCAATTTCTGTTCGTGACGCGATTTTCTATTCGCGTGCTTAACTGGAGGAGGACAGCCGAGTAACGATTTTCTCCTCGTTTGTGAATATCCTTTCTCTCTAATCTCTCGTAAAATATTTACAAATTCAACGATAAACGGGGGAGGATTGGCCACGAGAGGCAATTATTCATCGGCTAATTTTTGTGTAAATTTCATTTTCATTTACGATCGATCTAATTATCCGTTTGAGGAGAGGAAAGGACGAGAACGTAGAAAAACCGCTCAAAGAATTCGTCCATTCGAAGCTATCTCTATCAAACCACTGCGTTTCTCTTACCACGCCTCCTTCGGAATTAATCAACGCCTCGGACTGGATACAGCCGTTGGACACTTTCCAACTGTTCTCATATTTTTGCGAATCGGTTTAATTCGCTCGAAACTGTTCGACGAGATGGCACGGCATCCAGATCGTTAACGAAAGACCAAGTTTCGAGGAAGGAAATGGAAGAAACGTCGAATTAAAACGTGTACAACGGCGTTAATATAACGACGGTTCGGATGGTGGCCGAGAGGATGGTTGGATTTCGTGTTCTGGGTCACGTTTTACACCCCCCCATCGGTCCGCGTCACGTCCGTCTGACATTTCGAGACTGGGCGGCACGCGAGCACATTGTTGCACCCGTAATGGCCGACCACGGCTCTCACGGCCGACCAGGCCGACGTTGAATTATGCCCGCGACTCGAGCGCATCCACTCGAACCGCAAACAAGCGTCTTATTAACCCTTAACCCCTTCCACGGCTGGGGAAACAGCGGAAGCGACGTATAATTTTCACCGCGAGCTTCCTTCCGTCCTTCCTTCCTTCCTTCCTGCACCCTCGCCTCCAATAATTCAACGCCCGCCTCACCGCCTCCAATTTGTCTCCCATTGTGCGCCGTCCCCTTTCTCAACTTTTAATAATATCTCCTCTGCGAATGCGAACCTATCCTAACCCGTCTGTTTGCGTTTAAACTCGTCGAGGAGTCGAGCTCGCTCGCTTCTAGTTTCTTTTCCCCCACTCCGCTCAACCGCGGCCAATGTTTTTCTTCTTCTTCTTTTTCTTTCTCTTCTTCGAGAACGAGATAGATTCGTATCTCGATGCGTGTTTAATTTAATTTCTTGATGGATTTATCTTTTCCCCAACCGATGAATTAAAGTGTCGAATGTTATATTTTGATTCTCGCTTCACAGAAGAATTTTTCGCCATTCGTTTCAGGATTTTCATTGGCGTTCGATACCGTCGTCCGGTATTCGTCACAACTTGTAATTCTATTCCAGAGTGGACTCGTGTCGTTTAGAGGTTCGCGCGATGACCACGCTTCGAAGCGCCGCGACTTTCGATTCTTCGCCGATTGGCGTCGCTTTTCCAATTTCTTCGCTTTAGTTTAGGCTTCATTCGAATGCGCGAAAACCGTCGTTTTAGATACATCGTCCACTTTGACTCTGTCTCCACTTTCGTTTTATTCTCGTTTAATATGGATTTCGATCTACCCCGGGGCTCGTTTTCAAGATTCTTATTCTCGGACCCGAATTTTTGAAATCGAACGATCCTTTCATCGATGGAATCTTCTTCTCGAAAGCTAACCTAATATTTCGATACGTACGGGAACAGTATTCCAACTTCTTTCACTTTTGAAAAAACAGTTAAAATTAATAGCGAAAAAGAAGTTATTACAGAAAGGAAATGTAGGTTAGGTAAGTAGAGTTAACGAGTCGCGGTTGATTGTCATTTATTCTAAAATTTTGCAACTTTGTGCAACAACGGTGTGTTACACGACCTGGTATAACTCTTTGTACAACCTTGGCCGTTGCGGTTAATTATTTGTTCAAATGAGATTTTAACTTATCTTCATGGACGTTTGTACGTGCGTTTAGTTATTTTTTTTTTAATTAAAATTATCTAGTAAGAAGAAAATATATCTTTTAATGGTAAAAGTGAAAAAGTCGAAGCACCGATAATATCATTTAACTTATTGGTGGAATTTTCTCCTCGAAAGCTAACCTAATATTTCACTCGTACAGGAAACGATATTCCAAATTCGTTTTTCACTTCTGAAAAAAAAGAAATAATTAATAACGAGAAAGAAGTTGTTACAGAAAGGACAAATATTCATGTATTCCAAAATTGGCAATTTCACGATCTAATTGTGCGAATTCTCACAGGGGAAGCGTAAATTAAATATTTCTGTGGGCGAAAGAAGGCACGGTTTTAATCGTTGAATGGGAAACGCGCTCGTCACGAGCTTGAGATTATTCGTTTCCGTTGTGTTAGACACTTTGGGAAACGCGATGGTCAAAGTTTAAGTTGTATTTATACGCTAGAATCTTCTATTATTCAAACAGAGCGCGAATATTCTCCGCTTTATCCTCCATATATTCCATCATCCATTGAAATAGAACGTGTATCCCACACGGCCCTAATTATAACACCTATGCACACGTAGCGTACGGCGTGCAATTTAATACGAATCAAGCGGCATAATTAACCTTGTAATCCTTGCCGACCAATACCAATTACGCAAATGGGATTGGTGATAAAATTAATAAAAGAAAAAAATTGTAAAAATATCCTCGGTCCTTTCGAGCTCGATTCGATTTATTTACGCGATTATTTTCCTTTTTTTTCCTTCGAATTCTCTCGATTACCAATTACTCTTTAATACGAACGAAGAGAATCGAACGTTGATTGACGGAGAAGGAGAGGGAAAGAAGGAGGGGAGAGTTTTATATCAGAGTTTACAAAACCGACAGGCAGGGAGAGTTCGGTGGCTGTGAGAACGATGTCACTTGCGCGTCCTAATTCAACGACGACATTATACCCTTCCAGGGGAATTTCTGAGCATTCCCGAGAGGGCGCTGCATTAATGCGTTCTTCAAACTTAAGATCCTCTTCAACCCCTGACTTCCGCTTTGTTCTCGGAGGAGGCGAAGTGCTCCTGAAAATTATTTCCACAGTATCGTCGTCGACTTTCTCGTTCATCGAGAGTCCTCTCCCTCTCTCTCTCTCTCTCTCTCGTCTTTCGCGTCACCATTGATCGCGCTTACGAAGAAACGTCGAAAATCGATCCTCGAAAAACAAAATCTTTGTCGAAACGAAATTTTTCACGATATTCTTGCTCGATTGGAAGTTAAAAAAATACTATTGATAACACATTGAGATACAAGAAATATTTCTTGGAAATTGTCTATAACTCAATTATTAATCGAAATTACATTTATAAATAAAAAATGTTACGAGAAATAAAAAAAACTGTCCTGTTGCTTGCAAAAGGAAATCGAAAGTTTGGACGATTCGAGAATTGTTTTAATTTATATTTGATCTTTCCCTGTGTTCGATTTTTTCTTGGCCTCGGCAAAGATTTCTAAATTTTAAATAGCGCAGAACGAGCAAAAGAGAATCGAAAGTTTTTGGAAAATTTGAAAATTTTCTTGGTCTTAGCAAAGATTTTTAAATTCTAAATCGATCTCTTTCCTCCTTCTCCTGTTGCTTGCAAAAAAATAATCGAAAATTTGGAAAATTTGAAAATTCTCTTGGCCTTAAAAAAGATTTCTAAATCGAAAATTCGAACGATTTGAACATTTGAAAATTTTCCTGGCAAATATTTCCAAATTCTGTATAGAATCGATCTCTTCACGTCCTTCTCCCGTCGCTTGGGGAACGAGGAAAAGTGAACGGAAAGTTTGCGCAATTTGAAAATTGTCCTGTCCAAACACACCGGTCCCCGCCTCTTGTTAATTTTGATAATGGAAGTTGAGGCGAACGTCAAAGTTTGTACAATAAGATGCTCCTCTGATGGGCAGCCCTGGTGCGGTGTAACAACTGTGCTCCAACTCCAAATTAACGTGATAGACTCACGTTCGAACACCGGTTACGCAATTCCCGGAACGCTCCTTCCCTTCCTTCGTCTCCAAATTCGAATCAACACGAACGTCCACGCTTTTAATTTAATTCGAACGATTTTCGATCGAGCGATTTTTGTATAAAAATCTTTTTTTTAACACATGAAATTTCATTCTCAACGCACCACAATACAAATACAAATAGTTAAAATCTTATTTTTCACCAAGAAGAAAGCGTCACCCATATATGACGCTTATTACGCCCATATATATAACGTTAAGGAATCTTCACACGGTGCTTGATCTTCCCGTCGTTGCGGTGAATTTTAGGCGTGACAACGTTGATGACAACTATTTCGAGCTCGCGGATCGGAAGATTCGGTTAATTAAATGAACCGAATCTCTCTCTCTCTCTCTCTTTCTAATTAATACAGGTAGTTTATCATTTCGAGTTAATTACTTGCCATCGCTTTGTTACGTAATACAATATCCAAGGGTGCGGGCACGTAAACCGCGGTTACAGATGTGTTTGCGGCCGTGTTTCTCCACCGCGATAAACGCAAGGATAATCGAATCGAGCCGATTACTCGTGAATTTCGCAGGTTAGAAAGCAACGCCATCTGTCGACTTTCCAAGATAATTTCTAATTGGAGATATTTTCGCTCGAGCTCGATTAGTTGCAATTTTTTCCACTCGTTCTTGTTACAGGAATTGGAGTTAGTTTTATTCTCGTTCGAGATAAACGTGCTACGAAGAAAAGAAAAGATTGGCGAGATGTTTCGAAAGAGACGTTCTCCGTTTCTTTCTCTTCGAAATATGAGGAAAATTTAGCGCCGAGAAATAAAGAAGAGATGGAATTCTGGAGAACGTGTTAACTTTTATCTTGTCGCGACTCCACCGTGAAAAAGGAAATTAGTAATTTTCTTTTGCTCGCCGCGTGTTTGCACACCGCTTCCACCGCGATTTATCAAAACACTGTGCGGTTTCTTCCGAACGAATTCTTTTTTTTTTACCTTAAAATTCTTCTGCTGCCGCTCCTCCTCCTCGCTTTTATCCTCGATGGAAACTTTATTATTTACCCCGAAAATGGTGATTAAGATGATTCTCTTTTAAAATTCTTTCAGGATGCGTCTTCTCGTTAAATTAAATTCGAGAATTATTTTACGTGAAACGTAATATCATAACGAAACGTTTAATATCTTGATTAAAATTGAATTTTTTTTTTTATCTTATCAAAATATCGTAATTAAGTGAGTGTTTTCTTCTCGAGCAATTCGAGAGAATTCCATTCCATCTTACGTGATATCATATGATATCAACGATTAAATCCTTTTCTTTTCACAAAACTCAAATTTTGCATAAGAAAGCGTTTGGATACGCTTTTATATACAAAAAGTTGATCCATCGATTGGGATCGAAAGGAATCGAAATTAGATCGAGAAATCGTTTTAATCGGATAGCTCTTCCATCGAATGTTACATAACATCGACGATGAAAAATATTTTCCTTCTTTTCCAAAACTCAAATTTTGCACAGAGCAAGAAAACGTTCCATCGATTGAGATCGAAGGGGATCGAATTTTGATCGAGAAATCGGATAGCTCTTCCATCGAATGTTACATAACATCGACGATTAAAAATATTTTCCTTCCTTTCCAAAACTCAAATTTTGCACAGAGCAAAAAAGCGTTTCATCGATTGAGATCGAAGGGGATCGAATTTTGATCGAGAAATCGTGTTAATCGGATAGCTCTTCCATCGAATGTTATATAACATCGACGATGAAAAATATTTTCCTTCTTTTCCAAAACTCAAATTTTGCACAGAATAAGAAAACGTTCCATCGATTGGGATCGAATTTTCATCGGGATCGAGAAATCGTTTCGAGAAGTGTTGATTGGAATCGAATAGAGGCGATTTCCAACGAATATACGATACTATATAAAATCCTTTTCTTTCTTTTCCAAACCTCAAATTTTGCACAGAACAAGGAAGTATCCCATCGAAAGGAATCGAATTTAGGTCGAGAAATAGTCTTAATCGGATAAAAGTAGTTCTTCCATCGGATGTTATACAACATGGACGAAAGAAGTCCTTTTCTTTCCTTTCCAAAACTCAAATTTTGCACGGAACAAGAAAGCATTCCATCGATTTAGATCGAAAGGAATCGTGTTAATCGGATGAAAGTGGCTCTTCCATCGAATGCCGTACACAACATAAAATTTTGCACAGACAGGAACAAGTATAGCGTCCGTAGGATACTTTCGAGTATCGACAAAAAGTATCGATCGGAATGGAAGAGGGAATCGAATCCTTGACGCGCATCCAATTCGACAATTGGCCCTCCAAGAAGATAAAAATTTCACTTTTTCTTCCCACTCTAGCTCGAGAAGACGTTTTCACACGTCTTAATTGGAATCGGATGGAGCCGACTTCTTGCTACTTCTCCTCCTCCTCCTCCGTGTCGCGAGAATTGCAGCTGGAATGGAACCTCTTCTCGTGTTAAATCGATTTCGCGTTGAAAACGTTCTTCCCCTCCCCCCACGAGCTGCTCAAGAAGGAAGGAAGGATCTCGCCTCCTATTTTTCCCAACGCGTGTCCAACGCGTGAGTTTTTCATTAAAACGGTTCAATTGACTCGAAAATCCAAATCGATAACTTCACGACTACTTCACTCCTCCCTTTCCTCGGACGCGCCTCGTCGTCCAACGTTCCTTGGCCGAAATTTCTAATGCGTCGATTCTCTTTCCTCTTCTCTCCTTTTGCTTGTTACCTACCTGTTAATTGCCCGTTCCGGGGGCAGATCGTCTGAAGCGTGTCTCGAGTGGGAAAGGAAATCGATTTCCTTCGTTCGCCGGTCGTTCACTCGATGTGTTCCGTATTGAAGAAGCCGCGCTTTCTTCACGTGTCGTGCCCTTCCACTCCTCGATGTTTTCCAAACGAAGACCGAGACGCTATTCTTTCTTCGACTCGGATGATCAGTCGAAACGAATTCGATTTTTCGTTCGAATAAGAAGGGTGGAATAAACAATCGTGATGCTGGAATCGTGCTATTGATTCGTTTCGTTGGTTAATTGAATCGGTTTAAAAAAAAAAAAATAAAAATAATAACGAGACGAGACGGGACGCAGCTATGCGTTGAAAAAAAAAATTGAATCTTAGAAGCTTAGGAAAGACGAGTGCGAATCCAATGCGATTTGAATTTCGCGGCGCGAGATTGAAACATAAATATTTGAATTATCGTGGAAGGTGAGAGAGGAATCCAAACAGAATTCGAAAAGGTTCTAAAAATTCTCCCAAAACGCTATAATATTTTAAATCTCCATGCTCATCTCGCCAATAACACCGTGGATCAGCTCCTCGATCTAAGAAAAATTCCTGAAATCGGCAAGCAAACTGAGCAGCGTTCGAAATGATTCTTCTCAAGAACAATGGCGATTTGAGGTTGAGAGCGGAAAACGACTGCAGCCACGCTGTGAATCGTTTCTAACGAACGCGAAGGGTGCTCCATCTGTCCAATGCCTCCAAACGTCGATCGAATCATTTGCTAACCTATTCCCTGACGATTCGTATCGTTTCGATCGAAATAGAACGAAGTGTTGGTGTGAGTGAAAATAAGTTCTTTCTTTCTTTCTTTTTTTTTAATTTTGAAAATAAAATTAGCTCGAGCGAGGATGAAATTGATTTTGAATCGATCGTATTCATCGAGGGACAGAGAAAATGAAAGCAGTGATGGAGATAGCGATATCATAGATCAGTCAGAAATCGAAAAATTAGAATATTACGTGTGCAAATAAGTTCTTTCCCCTTTTTTCCCTCAAATTCAAGATTTTATTACGTAAATTAGATACAAGTCTTCTCACGTCGGATTTTCGTTCGTAGAGCGATTTCTCTAACTCACGTCCTCGAACTTTCTCGATGCGGCTGAACGATCGTCGTCTTCCAAATTAAAATTTCCTTCGAATCTTCGCTACGACTTTTCACACGTTCCTTAAAATATAGCGCGAACCATTTCGATAACTTCGACGATCGATCTTTCAAGCTGAAACGCAAAAAGTAAACAGCGACGCGAACGATGCTTCTCGCGCGCCATATTGAAATCATTGGACTGAAAACTCTCGAAGCGCTCCTCGCGAGTCTTCTTAAAAACGAAAGAACGCTGTTTCAGATGGCAGCACAAACGGTACAATGATTCGAACTCGGTGAGAAGTTACGATCGTAGAAAAAAAGGGAAAGAAAGCTATTCACGTGTCTAAAATACATAGCGGTAGAAGAACTATAATTCGAATATTCAAAATCGTAAAGATTATCTCTATTTATCGAGTCACGTCAGGATAATCAGGAAATTTCAAGACTGGAAGCTGAAATATTTTCGAAACTATTTATGGTACGTATATCTAGATTATCTGTATACAATTATCGTTACAAATCGTAATCAGCCCATGGATATTGAGACGATTTTTACATCGATACGTTAGAATTCTCTGGATCTTGCGCATCGATACATTTAGATAGATCGTCGTAGTAGAGACGAAAATGCGAATTTTCTCCACCGCTCGTCGCGACTTTTCTTAAAAACGAAAGAACGTTTTTCTTTTCAGATGGCGCGACGAGCGATCGAAAATAATTCGAACTCGGTCACAAATTACGATCGTAGAAAAAAAAAGGAGGGAAGGAACTTATTCCCACTCCTAATAGAAATTTCGTTTGAATTATTTATCCAAACGAAGAAGCAGATAGATAGCTAGATAAATAAATAAATCGGGTTAAATGGATCGCGCGTAAAGCTTCTTCCGCGTTAATGCGGCTCAGCTTGAAAGCTGGACGATAGAATCGGTAGAATTTGGACGGTGAAGAGCGTCGGTTGGAAAATTGACAGGTTGTCGCGGCCTGGTGTCGTCGAGTGATCGATATTCGAGGAGCCGATGATCGATCGGCGAACCGACACGGTGGAGAAGTTGTCCCGTAGGAAAGTTTGGTGGAAAGTTTTTGGAAAGGAATTTCGGGGGGTTCCCGTTCGAGATTAGTTTCCAAGTTCGAAGCCACGCCAGCGTTTTCGGATTCGATTCGTTTAAAGCGTTCACCGTTCGAGAAGGAGAGGTGGAGGGGTGCAGAGGGAGGGCGAGTCGAGCAGCCAGCTCGTCAGTTCGGTAATGTAAGACGGGTCTTCTCTACGAGACCAGGCTTCCAGCGTGATGTTGCCGCGTCAAAAGCGGTGTGCGTTTCGCTTCACGAGGCATCCACGCCATACTTCGTTCGCTCCTAATATATCTCGAAGTTGATAAAAGTGATATATATTTATTTATTATTTATTTATGTTATTATATATATCTTATTGCTGCGGTAAGAAAGATTCCTCGAACGATCTAATTGCGAAATATAATTATAATTACAATTATATTCGTTTATAAATTAATCTATCGTATTGCATCAAACAAATTTTCACACCGCATCGATACGTTAGAATTCTACGTTACATTTTATCATAAAAATTATTCTCTCATTTATCAACGTTACGTTACACACGATAATCCATCCAAGGCTGGAAATATTTTCGAAACTATCCATCCATTCGAACACTCGAATTTATAAATTAAATTATCGTATTATACCAAAATTTCACACCGCATCGATCGCACGCAAGAGAAATTCTACGCCTATTATGAGACGCGTTGCAGCACGAAAACAGTTTCCTTCCAAATCAATCGAAGACTCTCTCTCTCTCTCTCTCTCTCGTCTCCAGTTGATGGAAACGCATCGTGTGCAGTCATCTCGAGTATAGTATAAATTTCCATTATTAAAATAGACGTTGGCGAAGAAGGACAAGAAGAGTCTTCTTCGTATCGATTCGTAATCCATCTCGTTGGAGATAACCTCGATTCCCTGTGTTTCTACACGCGAGAGGGGTTGCAATTTTCATGTCATCCGCGGCACGAGGAAAAACATTTTCCGGGGAAATTGGAGCGGAGATGGGGCGAGATTGGCGCGCGGTGAAAAGGGTATCTCTTCTGCTACTCGGCGCAACCGAGCCTCTCCCCTCCCCTCCGCTCTTTGACACCCGAGCTACTTTTCCATTCCTCTCTCTCTCTCTCTCTTTCTCTCCTTCTTCGCGTTTCACGGCCGTGGAGTGTATTTAAGGCAGACACTTTGTGCGCGCCTCCCATTCAAAACCTGTGCAACCCTGTTGCGCGCGCGTTGAAAAGAAACGGGCGAATCTTGTTGCTGAGTGAGAGAGAGAGAGAGGGTTTGATCTCGGTTAATCGGCGAGCTTGGCCGGGTTCGCTTTAAAAAAGGATCTCTCCACTTGCATTTTTTTAATCCCTTTTTATGTATATCGTTTTATGGTTCGATGGCTTCTTTTGTTTCGATTCCAAGTGTGGTAATTTTTAAGAGGAGGAAGGGAAGGGGGAAGGAGTTGTTGCTGATGCATTCTTCGAGGTTTCGTTTCGAGGAAGGAAGAGATGGTTTCGTTCGTTGAGCGGGTTTTGTTCATTCGCATACATTTCTCTTTCGAGGAATATGGAGTTGTGACTCATCGTATTTTTTACATCAACGAGCCAGACTCGTTATGTATTCGTTATATATACGAGGTTGTAATTTTTACAATAATTTGTGAAATCTAATTTTTCTTCTTTCGAATACTTTGCAATACGCGAATGAAGAGTTATTTTAATTAAGGAGATGTTGCTAGGTAAAAAAAAAAAAGAATTAAGAAGTGATTATTCTTAACTCGAATCGTTCGAAATTCTGCATGTATTTCTCTTCCTTTCGAAGGGAATATTGAGTTATAAAAATTAATTAAGTTAAATTTTCGACTAATAAAATTAATAACAATTTGTTCGTTATTACGCTTGACTCGAATCGTTCGAAATTTTGCATGTATTTTTCTTTCTTTCGAAGGGAATATTGAGTTATAAAAATTAAGTTAAATTAATAAAATTAATAACAATTTGTTCGTTATTACGCTTGACTCGAATCGTTCGAAATTTTTCGTACATTTCTTTTCCTTTCAAGGAATCAGTTTCACAAGGAAGTTGTAAAAATTAATTAGTTAAATTTTCGAACGAAATAATGTTAATAACAGTTTGTTCGCGATGATTATTCGATGATTAACTCGAAATTAATTAATTAATTGATTAAATTTTCGACTAATAACGACCTTAATAACTCGTTCGAGATTTTGCATACGTTCCTCTTCTTTTTGAAGAATTAAAAATTGTAAAAAGTGATCGATTAAATTTTCGATAAAAGTCAATAACAGTTCATTCGCAATGATTATTCTTAACTCTTCCCTTCGAATTGTAAAAATTAATTAGTTAAATTTTCGAACGAAATTAATAACGTTAATAACAGTTTGTTCGCTATGATTCGATGATTGGCTGGAAATTAATTAATTAATTAATAACTCGAATCGATCGAAATATTCTGCAGACATTTCCTTTCAAAGAATTAAAAATTGTAAAAATTGATCGATTAAATTTTCGATTAAAATCAATAACAGTTCATTCGCAATGATTATTCTTAACTCTTCCCTTCGAATTGTAAAAATTAATTAGTTAAATTTTCGAACGAAATTAATAACGTTAATAACAGTTTGCTATGATGATACTATGATTGACTGGAAATTAATTAATTAATTAATAACTCGAATCGTTCGAAATATTCTGCATACATTTTTTCTCTTCCTTTTGAAGAATTAAAAATTGTAAAAATTGATCGATTAAATTTTCGATAAAAATCAATAACAATTCATTCGCAATGATTATTCTTAACTCTTCCCTTCGAATTGTAAAAATTAATTAGTTAAATTTTCGAACGAAATTAATAACGTTAATAACAGTTTGCTATGATGATACTATGATTGACTGGAAATTAATTAATTAATTAATAACTCGAATCGTTCGAAATATTCTGCATACATTTTTTCTCTTCCTTTCGAAGAATTAAAAATTGTAAAAATTGATCGATTAAATTTTCGATAAAAATCAATAACAATTCATTCGCAATGATTATTCTTAACTCTTCCCTTCGAATTGTAAAAATTAATTAGTTAAATTTTCGAACGAAATTAATAACGTTAATAACAGTTTGTTCGCTATGATTCGATGATTGGCTGGAAATTAATTAATTAATTAATAACTCGAATCGTTCGAAATATTCTGCATACATTTTTTCTCTTCCTTTCAAAGAATTAAAAATTATAAAAAAAATTGATGGATTAAATTTTCGATTAAAGTCAATAACAGTTCATTCGCAATGATTATTCTTAACTCTTCCTTTCGAATTGTAAAAATTAATTAGTTAAATTTTCGAACGAAATAATATTAATAACAATTTGTTCGTGATGATTATTCGATGATTGACTAGAAATTAATTAATTAATTAATAACTCGAATCGTTCGAAATATTCTGCATACATTTTTTCTCTTCCTTTCAAAGAATTAAAAATTGTAAAAATTGATCGATTAAATTTTCGATTAAAATCAATAACAGTTCATTCGCAATGATTATTCGTAACTCTTCCTTTCGAATTGTAAAAATTAATTAGTTAAATTTTCGAACGAAATTAATAACGTTAATAACAGTTTGTTCGCTACGATTCGATGATTGGCTGGAAATTAATTAATTAATTAATAACTCGAATCGTTCGAAATATTCTGCATACATTTTTTCTCTTCCTTTCAAAGAATTAAAAATTATAAAAAAAATTGATCGATTAAATTTTCGATTGAAAATCAACAACAGTTTGTTCCCCATGATTATTCTTAACTCGTATACAAGAAGTTGGAAAGCTAACAACCTTTTCCCCCATTTCCCTCTCTATTTCGAACCATCGTATTCCAACGATTTTACATTTTACACAGCTCTCCCGAAGAGTGAAGCCTTGCGTTGTTGTTGCGTCGTGCTGTTTTAAAACCGCATTGTTCCCCGCAATTAGAGACGAAAAGAACGGTTCGAATTTTAATTCGCGCAACTGTTCTTTTTTTTTCTGGAAGGAAAACTCGAGGCTGAAATCCAGGTTGTTCAACCGAGAAGAATGAAAGGGAAGGGAATTTGTGAAGGTTCAACGAGTCGAAAGAATAATACGAGCTTCTAGGATTAAACTCCTTCTCGATTATTCGGCCTTTTAAACACCTTTGTTTTCCAATACTAATCACACGAGTTGATGCGAAGTAAAAGCGCGACGAAAGTATTATTTTTTTACGCGCGAATCGGATGTCAACAACACCGAACAATGCGTGAAAAATAATTGTGCATTAAAATGTTTAAATCCTCTTTCTGTTTGTGGATTAAACAAAACGATATAGATTATAATCGATCAACAATTCAATAGTTGAGAAATATTCTGTAAATTTTTTAAGAAGAAGTTTTAATTGTATAATTTGAATCGTTTGTAAATTATCCACAAGTGTTTTCTTTCTTCCTTTCGAATGCGAATTAAAATCGTAAGTTATAGAAATTTATAGAAATTAGAAATTCGTCTAATGACGTTTTCCCACATCATTATCTTACAAGTAGAAGCTTTTTATTTTTTCCTTTTTACCGCCATATTTGATTCGCAAAACTTTGCAAAACTATATCAAAATTCATTCTTTAATCTAACCATTGATATTTAATTATTAATCTTAAGCTAGCTTATATTATAATACACACACATCCAATTTTACTTGTTACAATGCTTTTTTCATTTTATAATTTTTAGTTCCATTAAATTAATACCGTTCAGGATCTATCTAAGAATATAATCTATAGGATAGCATAACTTTTCGTTTCAATAAAGATTTTCCTTAGTATACCATTTCCAATTCTCAAGTTTATTCGTGAAATTCGAAGTTAATCAAAATTGTCGACTTTTCTCCCCTACATCAGTCACTCAGATTACTTAATATGATTCGAATATCTGTATATTCATATATTTTTATATCATATCATGCATTTTCAACGAAATGATAAATTGAATCTTCATATGTAAGCTCAAAAAACTCCTTCGTCGCTGTTTCGATTCCGTTCCGTCTTTCTGATCCATATCCCTGTTTCCTTAAATACATTCTTTCTTGCTTCGTGCTTTATTTCAATCGAATCATTTCACTTATTCTCTAATGTATATTTAAGATGAACGAAATTCTTCCTTGCGATTCGATTCCAGTAGAAGAAATTTCTCTCTGCGATTAATTTAAAAAAAAAAAAAAAAAAACACATTTCAAGGATCGAGATCGATCCTTGTCACCCGCCGCGTCACGAAATTTCTTGCTATTCGAGAATTTTTCAAAACTCCTCCTCCTCGTCTTCGTTCGAATCCGTTGGGCTCGAACAAACTCCCTTTATCCTTCTCACCTGCCCCGTTATCCTTATCGAGGCCTGTAACCAATTAATAAACCTTCAATTAATGCGTAATCGGGTGCACGACGCTGCAGGGGGAGGGGGAAGAGGGCCGATTGAAAATTAATGGCCTGAACCGTTGTCACGTAAATTAATTGGAACGCGGCGATTGTGGCGGACCCACGTCGACGTACACCAATTTTATACTCGCCTGTCTACTTCCACGTCTTTCCTTCATAAAACATATATGTGTATATATATATATGTTTATATTCGCTTGCCTATTTCCACGTCCTTTCCTTATAAAACATATACATACATTCATACATATATATATATATATATACATATATATATATGTATGTATGTATGTATATTTTATATTCGCCTATCTACTTCCACGTCCTTCCTTCGTAAAAGATATATATACGTTTTATACTCATCTGTCTATTTCCACGTCCTTCCTTCATAAAAGATATATATATGTTTTATACTCATCTGTCTACTTCCACGTCCTTCCTTCATAAAAGATATATATACGTTTTATACTCATCTGTCTATTTCCACGTCCTTCCTTCATAAAAGATATATATATGTTTTATACTCATCTGTCTACTTCCACGTCCTTCTTTCATAAAACATATATATATACATATATGTTTTATACTCGCCTGTCTACTTCCACGCCCTCCCTTCATAAAAGATACATATATGTTTTATACTCGCCTGTCTATTTCCACGTCCTTCCTTCATAAAAGATACACACATATATATATATTTTTTATACTCGTCTGTCTATTTCCACGTCCTTTCTTCATAAAACATACACATATATTCACCTGTCTATTTCCACGTTCTTCCTTTATAAAACATATATATATGTTTTATACTCGCCTTTCTATTTCCACGTCCTTTCCTTATAAGACATATACATAGACACACGAACACACGAACACACGAACACACACACACACACACACACACACACACACACACACACGAACACACTCACACGAACACACACACACACGAACACGAACACACACACACACACACACACACGAACACGAACACACACACGAACACGAACACACTCACACGAACACACACACACACGAACACGAACACACACACACACGAACACGAACACGAACACACACACGAACACGAACACGAACACACACACACACACACACACGTGTGTGTGTGTATTTTATATTCGTCTGTCTACTTACTTCTACTACGTCCTTCCTTCATAAAACATATATATATATATATGTTCTCACCTATCTCGACGAGACTTTTAATTCAATCGGGCCTCGAATCGATTCGAGGAAAAAGAAATTTATGACACGTCCTGCGCACCAACGTTCATCAACGTTACGAAACGAAATCGCTTGGAATATATATATATATATATGTATATATATCATCGATCGAATCACCCGTATATTGGGCCACCGTTTAACAATCCTCCTATCGCTTTTTAATCCAACGATTGCTTAATTACTCGACTCGCGGTCTAATTGAAAGCGCGTAGAGGGGATAAAATTTCCCAGCTGGCCCTTTGCCGACCAAGGATTTCCAGATATTCTCTGTCTCCCTGAATTTCCTCACACACACATATATATATATATTATAGAATATAACATATTATATATACAACACACGTTACAGAATATAAAGTTCACTGAAATTTCATTTATAAATTTATTATCAAACAGCAGTATCCCTGTTTCATAATTGGTATCTATTCGTTTGTTCGATATACGCACTCTTCAAATGTTTCGTAAACGCGCGATTACCTATAATTAAAATACATTCGTTATATAAATCCGCATATTTTATCTATTTCATTGTGTATCACCGCGTAACCAACGCGTCAAAAGTGGTGATAAGTCGAAGCGTTAAAATTAATCGAGCGACATTCCCTTTCTACCTAAATTCTATGCGTGAATATGCAGCGACCGGTCGATTTTAACACTTGTCCGCTGTGGACGACGAGTCTTGGAGCGTGCGGCAAAGGAAATATTCACGTTTAACGTTTGCAACGTTTACGAAAACTGAAGCTTTATTCGAAAATTAACCAGTTTCGTTGAGAGATAAGTTGACTTCTCTTAAAGAGAATTATTTTCCATCGAAACTTCTATCCATCTCCTTTTCCATTGCCTTTTTTTCTTCGATCGGGAAGAAAGTACTTTAAACGAGCCGTGGATAAATATACGATAAATTCACGAGTAGCGATAATCGAGTCTGTCCATAAAAGTGTATTTATGGAGGAGATTGAAAAATCGGGTTTCTTCGGGGATCCTTTTTTATTTTATCTTAGAATATATATTTATAGGCGAGAACGTGGAGCACACTTTGGATGGAATTCGAATGCGCTTGGATCGTTTCGATAATTTTCTCTTTCCTACGAGGAAGGATTTTTCGAAATTTCGATTAAATCGTCTCCCGGAATAATTGGGACGAGAATTCGATCGAGCATTTTCGTGACGATCCAGCCGTCTTCGATACAGGTAGCGAGTTGTATAATCTGTAAATGTCGCTTGCTGAGTGCTTGATGACTGTCCTCGTAGATCTACCGCGATGATCGATCGATTGGTTGGAAAATTTATCTTAATGGATTTGCGAGATGATATATTTTTTTTTTGAGCTCGTTTACACTCGCGTTTGTTACAGCGATATCCAAGAATATCGGTGACGAAACGCAGAATCGGTAGAACTCGAGTCGAATCTTCGTGTTTTGCTACTTTTCGACGAAACATCGCTGAATTATTGCTCTCCAAATAATCCTCGGATGTCATAATTCATTATTGGAAATGTATTTTGAATTATGAATTATATACGAATTTCCAAATTTATTTACACTTCCATATTCGTTACAATAACTCGTTGTTGTTACCGGATTTGAAGTAAGAATTTATCTCAAATTTCGAAACGAAGTATCGATCTCCAAGAAAATGTTAACGAAGCGGAGCCTTTATCTTTTTTTTTTTTTTTTTTTTTTCAACGAGAGATCGCTGTTCACTGAATTATTGCTGGTCGAGTAACGTAATCCTCCATAATTTATTATTAGATTTAAAGAAATGTATTTTGATGCAAGAATATTATTCGAATTCTTCAAATTTATTTAATCAGTTTACGCTTCCATTTATTACAGCGATGTCGTTATTGCAATAAGAAATTGTTACCTCAAATTTCAAAAAACGAAGCATCGATCTTCAAGAATATGTTAACTGGATTATCGGGCGATCCGATCGCCAGGCAACGAATCTTCGAATGTCATAGTTCATCATTAGATTTAAAGCATGAAATCGTGTATTTTGATGCAACAATATCATCATGAATTTTTAAATCTGTCTACACCTCCATCTGTTATGAGTACAACTCGTTGTTACCGGATTTGAAATAAGAAATTGTCTCTCGTCGAACTTCACAAAGTATCCTTCTGAAATTAGAATTGTCACGATCTCCAAGAAAATTGTTAACGAGCCGAATCTTCATCTCTCGTTACTTTTCGACGAAAGATCGCTGAATTATTGCTGGTCGAGTAACGGAAGTCATAATTTATTGTTAGATTAGATTTACATTTAGAGTATTTATTATTATTTCAAAATATATCTTCACGCAAGAATACTATGGGAATTTTTAAATTTATTTAAAGCAAGAATTCCTTCTGAAATTACTTGTCACGATCTCCTCGGAAAAATTGTTAACGCCAGAGAATCGTTCGAATCGATATCGAAATCTTTATCTTTCGCTCTTCGAATAACGAGTCCTCGAAAAAGGCCAACTTCCGGAATTCTTTCCAACCGAGAAAGAGACAGAATCGCAGAAATATCGATCCCACGATTCACCCGTGAATCGAGATCGAGGATATATCGGAAGAAAGCAAGTTCCACGCCGTTTTTCTTTTTGATTTATCGTCCAATTTCCCGATGCGTCTCTCATTTGATTAAACGCCACCCACGAATATCCTCCTCTTCCTTTTCCACCTCGCCTCTCCGCGCATCGTTAAACTTATTCACTTTAAGAAACCACCTGGACAGAGTTAAATGGCTACGTTATCATTAATTATGTCATATATTTTTTACCTGTATTAACTGCTGCCTCTTTAGAGATGGCCGATCTCTGGAGATCGGTTGGGACGAAATACAATTTATATCGCTTTATTTAATCATCATTTGTAAAGAGACTCTTGCATATTCGAATTTAATGCAAGAAATAGAATAATATCTTGAATAAGTATCATAGCCATTTAATATGATATATATATATATATATATATATAAGCTCGTGCATCTACATCTAATCCAACAGTGAACATATGATGAGCTCAAATCTAAAAATCCAATTCCTAATATTGCATAAATTATTCCTAAATTACCAAAAATTACCAAAATCCTGGTAAAATTAAAGTATAAACTTCTGGATGACCAAAAAATGATGTATTGAAATTATTCCTAAATTACCAAAAATTTCTTTTTTCCCTCTTTTTCAAATTTATTAATTTCTAATTTGAGAAATTAGAGAGAAATTAGACCAAATCCTGGTAAAATTAAAGTATAAACTTCTGGATGACCAAAAAATGGAAATAAATGTTGACAAGGAATAGGTAGGGTCTGCTCCTCCTATTGGATCAAAAAATGATGTATTGAAATTATTCCTAAATTACCAAAAATTTCTTTTTTCCCTCTTTTTCAAATTTATTAATTTCTAATTTGAGAAATTAGACCAGATCCTGGTAAAATTAAAGTATAAACTTCTGGATGATCAAAAAATGATGTATTAAAATTATTCCTAAATTACCAAAAATTTCTTTTTTCCCTCTTTTTCAAATTTATTACAATTTGAGAATTTAGACCAGATCCTGGTAAAATTAAAGTATAAACTTCTGGATGATCAAAAAATGATGTATTGAAATTATTCCTAAATTACCAAAAATTTCTTTTTTCCCTCTTTTTCAAATTTATTAATTTCTAATTTGAGAAATTAGACCAGATCCTGGTAAAATTAAAGTATAAACTTCTGGATGATCAAAAAATGATGTATTGAAATTATTCCTAAATTACCAAAAATTTCTTTTTTCCCTCTTTTTCAAATTTATTAATTTCTAATTTGAGAAATTAGACCAGATCCTGGTAAAATTAAAGTATAAACTTCTGGATGATCAAAAAATGATGTATTGAAATTATTCCTAAATTACCAAAAATTTCTTTTTTCCCTCTTTTTCAAATTTATTACAATTTGAGAATTTAGACCAGATCCTGGTAAAATTAAAATATAAACTTCTGGATGACCAAAAAATGATGTATTGAAATTATTCCTAAATTACCAAAAATTTCTTTTTTCTCTCTTTTTCAAATTTATTAATTTCTAATTTGAGAAATTAGACCAGATCCTGGTAAAATTAAAGTATAAACTTCTGGATGATCAAAAAATGATGTATTAAAATTATTCCTAAATTACCAAAAATTTCTTTTTTCCCTCTTTTTCAAATTTATTACAATTTGAGAATTTAGACCAGATCCTGGTAAAATTAAAGTATAAACTTCTGGATGATCAAAAAATGATGTATTGAAATTATTCCTAAATTACCAAAAATTTCTTTTTTCCCTCTTTTTCAAATTTATTAATTTCTAATTTGAGAAATTAGACCAGATCCTGGTAAAATTAAAGTATAAACTTCTGGATGATCAAAAAATGATGTATTGAAATTATTCCTAAATTACCAAAAATTTCTTTTTTCCCTCTTTTTCAAATTTATTAATTTCTAATTTGAGAAATTAGACCAGATCCTGGTAAAATTAAAGTATAAACTTCTGGATGATCAAAAAATGATGTATTGAAATTATTCCTAAATTACCAAAAATTTCTTTTTTCCCTCTTTTTCAAATTTATTACAATTTGAGAATTTAGACCAGATCCTGGTAAAATTAAAATATAAACTTCTGGATGACCAAAAAATGATGTATTGAAATTATTCCTAAATTACCAAAAATTTCTTTTTTCTCTCTTTTTCAAATTTATTAATTTCTAATTTGAGAAATTAGACCAGATCCTGGTAAAATTAAAGTATAAACTTCTGGATGATCAAAAAATGATGTATTGAAATTATTCCTAAATTACCAAAAATTTCTTTTTTCCCTCTTTTTCAAATTTATTAATTTCTAATTTGAGAAATTAGAGAGAAATTAGATCAAATCCTGGTAAAATTAAAGTATAAACTTCTGGATGACCAAAAAATGATATATTAAAATTTCGATCAAATAAATATAATGTAGTAATTGCTCCAGCAAGAACTGGTAATAAGTAAAATAGCTGTAATAAATACTGATCATGGAAATATATATATAAAGAAAGGAGAAGAAGAAGAAGAAAGAAAAGTTTGCTTATTCGTCTGGCAAACTTCATCATCAATTTCGAAGAAGCGAAATGCTTGGAAAAAAGAAGGGGAACAGGTGAAAAAATTGAAATATATATATATATATCAGTTTGTCGAAAGCAATTGTTACTCGAATTTCTGAATTTTATTTCACAGTCCCAACTGACGATACTCAGATTTTTAGTTTAGATTATGCTGCACGTCGAAAAGCCACTCGAGAATCTCATCCCCCGAACGATTTTTTCTTCGATTCTCGATTCCTTGCGGCACGAAAGATCCGATATTTCCGGAGATGAAGTTTCTTCTTTTCTTTTTTTCCAACAAAATGTCCACGTTCGAATCGAACGTGGATAGCATTATGAAATACGGTGGAAAGTGTATTATTCTCTTATTTCCCCGGATATCGAGCCGCGGAAGCTTTCGGAAAAATATTTGGATCGCAGAGAGACGCGCTTTGAAATATCGCCCTTTTCAAATTTTTCACGCGCGACCAATTCTGCGTCGTCTGTTCTTTTTTCTTAAACATTTCCTTCGAAATTGATGATGAAGTTTGCCGGGCCAGTAGGCTTTTCTTTCTTCTTCTTCTTCTTCTTCTTCCTTTTTTATTGCAACGGAACGATCGTTTCGAATTATTCGAGCCTTCGATTATCCGAAATTTCTCGCAAAGAATAAACAAGTTGAGGGAGTGGATGGTTCGTCGACGCAGGGTTTAACTGGTCCCATTTGAGAAAATTGACGTACTGGTTGAAAACTGGTGGAAAGTTCGATTGGCTCGACTTACTTTCCACGCGCCCTTCCCCCGCTCGATCCCCTCCACTCTTCCAATATTTCTCCCTTCCGGTCGAGGCGTCGCAGACGATCATATCGATATCCATGTTTCGCGTTCAATGAATTACGATCCTTAGATTAGAATGTCGAGACGAAATCGCCCGAAATTACGAGAGACGGGTCGAGCTCTCCTCCATCCAGTTCCTCCAATTTCCCGCGATGATGAACGAGAATCTAGAGATGTGTCTGCGTGTGTTGCCCCCCCCCCCCCCCTTCTGTGTGTGTGTTCGCGCGCGCGCGCGCGTTCGCGTGTGTGTTCGTGTGTGTGTGTGTGTGTGTGTGTGTGTGTGTGTGTGTGTGTGTGTGTGTGTGTGTGTGTGTGTGTGTGTGTGTGCGTGTGTGTGTGTGTGTGTCGTGTCGTGTGTGTGTGTGTTCGTGTGTGTGTGTCGTGTGTGTGTGTGTGCGTGTGTGTGTGTGCGTGTGTGCGTGTGTGTGTGTGTCGTGTGTGTGTGTGTGTGTGTGTGTGCGTGTGTGCGTGTGTGCGTGTGCGCGCGCGCGCGCGTGTGTGTGTGTGTGTGTGTGTGTGTGTGTGAGACTTTGTTTTATGCGAAGAAAGGTTTTAAAGGTGAAGCTGGATCATCGGAACGAAAACGTGGAAATTTGTCGAATTTCAAGCATCACTGTCACCAATCGCTACCCAGTCTCGAATTCTCGAAAATTATCTGTGCGCTACTATCGTCAAGCTACTTCGTTCTACGGTGGTTCTATTTGTGTAACGGTGGGTGCATGGTCGATCAGATAATTTCGGGTGATTTTGGAGCTATTGGAGCATCGTGTCTCACGATGATGTGATCCGTTTATTTGCACGAGTGTGTGGACAGTGACACAAGTGCGAAAAGATTTCATCTGTTCGAGTTTTAGTAATTCTCGTCGTTTTCCAATCAAATATCGGAAGGATATTGTGCACACGTGTACGTCTATTTATTTACATTTGACACGAGTGACAAGATTTCTTCATCCGTTCAAATAAGCGAAACTATTCGCTTATTCTCGTCGTTTTTCAATATTCCGATATTTAAAGATATTGTACACGTGTCTGTTCGTTTGTATTTACTCGCATGAATGGTGCGTGACAAATTCAAAAAGATTTCTTCGTCCGTTGGATCAAGTAGAAGCGAAAAAGATTTATTAGAAACTAAAGATATTATAATTTACTACCATTTACTATCGTCATTATACGCACGTGTATATTTATTTATTTACACCTTACGTGAATGGCAATGACAAATTCAAAAACATGATTTCCTCATTCAAACAGAAACGAAGTATTCTCCGATTCTCGCCGTTTCTCAATCAAATATCGAAGGATATTGTGCACACGTGTACGTCTATTTATTTACATTTCACGCGAGTGACAAGTGCAAAAAGATTTCTCCATTTGTATTCTCGTCGTTTTCCAATCAATATCGAAGAACGTCATACATATATAACTCTTTATTCACATTTCACACGAGTGCAAAAAGATTTCTTCATCCGTTGGATCAAGTAGAAACGAAGATTTATTAGAAGTAAAGATATTATAATTATTCATTTACTATCGTCACGTTACACACGCGTGTTATGTTTATTTATTTACACGAATAGCAATGACTAAATTCAAAAAGATCTCTTCATCCGTTCGATCGCTTATTCTCCTCGTTTTCCAATCGAATATCGAAGGATATTGTGCACACGTGTACGTCTATTTATTTACATTTCACGCGAGTGACAAAAGATTTCTCCATTTGTACTCCCTGATTCTCATCGTTTCCCAATCAAATGTCGAACAATATTATACACGTCTATTTATTTATACTTCGCACGAATACCAGTGACAAATTCAAAAAGATGTCTTCATCCGTTCGATCGGTTATCAAATATCGAATGGTACGCGCTAATAAACCGTGGAAACGCTCGTGTACAATTTCATCGCGTCCACGCGCGATCGACGATTCGCGGATCGATAAAACTGGCGGCGAGCGCGACAGCGGAGGGGCGGCGAAGATTTTATTACGGCGCGTTACGATCGAAATGTCGCCACGAGGCCTCGGCCAAGGTCGGATTATTCGACGGCCTGTAAACGGCTTATTGGATAAGCATCGCGATCGTAAACTCGTTTCGACCGCTCACACGCCGTTTAATATTCGATACGCCGCCGAGTTAATGCGAGTCGATATCTTTAACCTTCGAATATCGTCCAACCATCGTTCAAAAGATTCACACGGATCCAAGCTCCTTCGATCGAACTCTCGGATAGCTCATTCACGTTAAAAATTCGGGACATCGACACGGTGTAAAAATTTGTTTGGAGTAAGGATAGTTTAATTTGTAAATGTACCACCTCGTATTAGTTCTCGAGCATTTTTTTAAAAGAGAATTAAACACGTATTCAAAGCGTTTTGCAGTTTTATCGAATCAATCAAATAAGTTTTCGATAAAATTTTACAAAGTTATTCGTTTATGGCAGCGTCTGGTTTTTCTTCATTCTTGTGAAGTGAAACCTGACACAATTCATATATATATATATCTTGTTTTTCTCTTCGAGCTTATCTGCATAAATTTCCTCACGGATTTCCGCATCTTCCAAAAAGAAAACTCTTTCGTTCTTTTGCCACTTTCACGAAAAAATACTACTTGAAAAGCAAAATTGCATTCAACGGATAATTCTACGACTTAATGGTAACAAGAAAAAGGTGTAGTGATAAAAATTCAAATCTACGTCAAGAGTTGAGATAAATAATTGTTGCTACAGACAGTTTCCAAGATATTTCAGCTTTATCGATAAATGAGAATAAAGTGAAACAGTGTAAAAGCCACGATATCCAAAAATTTGGGGCCGGCCCCAATTTTCCCATTCAGCCAAAAGATTTAAAGGGAAAAAGTATCGAATAATTATTTCATCTCTGCCGGTTTTTTCTTTCTCTATTTGTAACAGCTAGGCTCTAACATGGAATAACACAGAAAGAGATCCGCCGTTTATCTCGATACTCACGCTTCGTTTGCATCCGCCATTTTGTTTCGCGATCCGCCGAAAGATCACGTGACCGACCGAGTCGTGGATCGAGGCGAAGACACCGCTTTGATATCGCGGCCGATCAACGAAGCTTTGACTCCCAAGCGTACGAGGCATCGAGAGAGATGCCGTGTGTGCACCGACCAAGTTAATGCGGACACGGCCAGTTTGAGTAACGACCCGATTTCACGGATTAATCGTCGAATAAGCGGCTCGTTCGCTCATAACTCGATAGCGGTGCCTATCCAATGAAATCGGGTGTTTTTTCTCTCTCTCAAGAGATTGGACAGTGAAGAGGAGAAGAGAGACTTGATTTTCTTCTTTTTCTGGACAATAGTAGATGCAAGATGTTTTCAGGAAGGTTGATCAAAAATTTTTCGATCGAGGATCGAAAGGATTGATTGGGAATTTTCTATAGGAGATAAACATCGAAACTTTGAATTCGTTCGAAAATTTAAATGATGGGTGTTTGTACATCTTTGGACAAAAGATAATAGTAGAGTTTCGTCATGCGGTTAGAAAATTTATTTGCAAACGGGAGTAGGGTAGATATAATTTTGGAATAAAAACGATGGAACGATCTCGTACTTTGAGAAATTGTTGCTCCACGAAGAAGGAAACCGACCGAAACGACGTTAACCACGATGAGACATTTAATCGCGATGTTGGCAAGAAAAAATTTAATGAGCGTAATTTAGATAAGCAAGTTGGAACGTAAAACGTAGACTCTTACGAATGATCGACTTTTAACGTATAGCATGACTTATAACATTTCGTTTCAGTTCGTGTATTGAACGAATGTAGCTATTATAATTAATGGTTGCCAATTTTTTCGAGCGAATTAAACTCGAGCTCGGGAGAAACAAAGTTGGAGACTATTGAATGTTATACGGACGACGAAAAAATTATTTAATTTTTCTTCATTTTTCTCGATGACCAATATTTAATATTCGTGCGTTAATAATATATTTCGTTAGCATCCTCATACTTTTTCGAATGAATTAAACTGAAACTTGAGAGAGACAAAGTGATTTTTATATATATAAGAGACTATCGAATGTTATACGAAAAAATTATTTAATTTTTCTTCACCTTTCTCCATCGCCAATATTTAATATTCATAAACGTTCCGCTACTTTTTCGAACGTGTTAAAACCTGTGAGAGAGTTCGAACATTATCATAAGGACGACGAAAAAGTCGTTTACATTTTCTTCACTTATCTCCACGATCAACATTTAACGATACATCTCGTAAACTTTTTGATGCTTTTTCGAACATTATCATACAGACGAGGAAAAAAAATTGTCCAATTTTTCTTCATTTATCTGCACGATCTTTTCGAACGAATTGAAACTTGTTCGAACATTATTAGAATTACGAAAAAATTTATATTTTCTTCATTTATCTCGATGACCAATATTTAATACTCGTGCGTTAACGATACATCACACGAAAAAAAAAAATCGTTCAATATTTCACTCCAATATTTAACATTCATGCGTGAACATCTCGTGTATAAATGTTGATCGATACTTTTTCGAGCGAATTTTCTTCGTTATTCTCCGAATGCCCCATTTGATTTAATTAAGACAGATAAACAGGCGAGCTTCTTTCGGGATAAGGTAAACAAGTTTCGGCGAAATCGATAGGGTGTAACGTGTTAATTGTCGATCGACCGAAGTTTCGCATCTGGGTCAATTGGCAACGCTCGGCCAAGTCCGTGTATTCGCTTTTCGCGCATCATCCTTACCTCCTCCACCCGATTTCACTTTATACGTTCCATTCCCGCCAAATATCGTAAATTTTAACGAGAATCTTGCAGCATACCTCTCATCATTAATCTTATTTTTAATCCTGCATCTTACAGATTCTTTTAACGCGGGTGAGGAAAAATCAATGGAATGTTATTATATATATATATATTTTATATATCCGACTAATTTTAGGGAGAGAGAGAAATTTTCAAGCGTGTTTCGAAACTTGAGTTTCGTCGATGTATATGTAATATATATATATATAGAGTAATTCATGGTATCACAGCACGTCGAGCAAAGTTGAAGCGAAACTACGGTTGGCTCGTTTCAAAATGTACTACTACGTGTCCTACAGCGAAATAAATAACCCCCTACTGTATCATGTATGGCCGTTAACCTCCTTGCGATGAAATACACGTATGTACGTGCGCATTCGTTCCTTTCACGGTGACTGGCAGACACGCACGATTTTCAAAACTTGATGGTTCAATTTTTCAAAAGGGCGAACGAGTTTGGAACTTACTTGTGTTTCGTTTGTCTTTTTCCAGTTTGTATATATTTGTGCGGAAGTTTAACCGATAATTTCGTTGATTCGCGAATGAACATCTTAAGAATAGAATTTGAAAGATTACGAATGGTGCGACGAAACAGATTAATCATCAGTTTGACATCATCGAGAGAAGTGGGTAGTCGATAAATTAAATATAGGCAATTTAGTTCAAATCGATCGTATCGATAATTTGGTTAATTGAAGAGACGTTGGATGGAAATTTAGAAGGGCAAAAATTCCAAGAATAAATTTGAAAACCGTCGAAACTATGAATAAATGGTACAATAATATAGATTAATCATTTAACACTATCAAAGAGTCAGTTATGTTAAGAAAGAATGGAAATTTAGAAGGGCAAAAATTGTAAGAATAAAATAATCGTTTGAGATCCATCAAAGAGTTTATGCTGAGAAAAGATATTCGAAAATTAAAGTCACATCAGATTCGATTTAAGTTTTAATCACACCGATAACTTCGTTAATTCGCATTGGAGAGATGTTGGATAGAAATTTAGAAATGCAAACATCCCGAGAATAAATTTGAAAAACTAATCATTTGACATTGTCAGAGAATTTATGTTATATTTAAATATTAGAGACACGTCGGATTTTAAATTTTAATTGTACCGATAAATTGGATAGAAACATTGCACGTAAACCCACAATGCTTTCACCATTAAAATTCCCTCGCGCAAAACCGAACAACTCGCCACCACCAACGTTACAATTTCCCAATTTCCTCTTACAACTGCATTCCCTTACAAGATGGATCTAGGAAGAGTAGTCGGTTCAACACGTGTCCCTCGAATGGAATTTCCGAGGGGATACGAAATTCCGTTGCTCGAAGAACGAGAAGAAAAAGAAGAAGAAGAAGATGCATAATAATCGTTGAAGCAGAGGATTCGAATGGTTTCACGACGGAAACGCCATCTAGCGACACGTCCGTCGCGACCAACCGAAATTACGGGCTCGAACGTCAGAAATAACATGTATTATCGCCTCCTCTATCTCCACTTGGAATCCGCTCAACCTCCGTGCACGTACGATCGCAACGCCGCAGTTTCTAACGCGTTAGAATCCAACGAAATTTTCGAGAATTACTTCCAGCAATTACTCGTTCGTTTATAGCTGTTGATAATCCGCTTTTACGTATATAATCCCGTTACGATATATTTGTACACGAACGATTAAAATAATCGAAGTAACGTAAGACAAGTAAATTATACACTTAACCGTTATTCGCCGATTGTAACGCTGAAATGAAAAAAATGGACGAGAAGCGACGAAATAATCTTATCTTTTCTTTCCGATTCGATATCCCTGGATAATCCATTAGGTCCATTCGGTTAGATGTGTCGTGTTATTTATAGACGCGTATTTTGATATATTGATCGTTAATTCTATTGGATAATGTTGTCATCACTGTTAAATTAATAGGTTTATCAGAGAAATAAATAGGCGGGTATCGTCGACATCGGGCCAAATTTAAACGGGGAAGCTATCGATATCAACGAATTCTATTAATTTATGTATTAACGTTAATAACGTCGACGCGTGACACCACAGCCGCGATTCAATTAAACCGTCGTCGTCGCTTCGATCGAGTTTCCCGATAATAATCACGCACGAAGGTTAGGAGGAGGAGATGCAGAGAAGGGAAGACGGGAAAGTATAAGACCGACCCCGATCCAATTCCCGAGAATTTAGTTTGTATCATCGTTTGTATATCTCCATCTCTTGTGAACGTTGCGTCGGGGTTAGTTCCGATGGCCTTGATCCGATGTCATCTTCCCATTCCGACCATGTTGGCAAACGCTATTACGCGATATCGCGCCGGCTGTGAATCGTGGGTCGATTCAATTAACCGAAGAACTTGTGCATTCCCAAGTTTCGCAAGCAAGGTCGCTCGCCAATTCGTTCGAAAAGATTTCCATTCCATTTCGCTTCCTCTCTCTCGCACATACGTTTCCATTTCCAACAACGATTTCTCGCCCCGAACGCGAAACCGATCTTTTCTTTCACTTTCACTTTCACTTTCACTTTTATTTCGCCGGGTAGAGCGTAGATTTCAATCGCAATTCGCCGGATGGAAATTTTTACGGAAACTTTCGATTCGATTAGGTTAGGTTAACTACATATGTTCCACGTGCTCGCCGCATTCCTGTCAACAGATTAAATAAATAAAGTTTGAAATGAATCTGGGAAGTGGAATCTAGGAGGAGGAGGAGGAGGAGGGAGGAGAGATCGTTGCACATCTTTTGAAATTCGAAACGCGAGGGATTTGCGGGATAAAATACGACGCGCGATCGTGCGAAGGATCGCCGCAGGCGCCACTTTTCGAGAAGCTCTCTCTCGTCACGGTGGCACCACAGTCGCCACATTTCTTCCCTCTTCTTTTATTTATCGCGATTTCTCCTTCTCCTTGGGGAAAAATTACGTACCTCGCGTCGTTTCGCTCGTGTTTTTTAGTTGGAATATGACACGCCGTGGCGTGACTCGACGTAGGAATAAATCGCCACTGTCGAATCCACGTTTCTCGCGTGTTCACGACGCGAAAAGAAAAAAAGTTTCGATTAATAATAACGAGAAATAAAATTCCTGTGGATTCCTCCTTTCGACTCGAATAATATTCGTTCCTCTTTTTGTTTCTTCTTCTTCTTCTTCTTCATTCGTTCCTTTTATCACAGATCGATCCAAGTATTTGTATTTCCTCTGCACACTCTTTAACCGGAACCAAAGGATTTCTATCGTTCCCCAGAAGAACTTTATAATCCCCAGAGTTAGAGAAAGAGCCGGGGATTATTTTCATTCGTGCTTCAACGCGCTTTTTCTTCTTCTTCTTCTCTTTTTCTTTTTTCTTTTCTTTTCTTTTTTTTTTCCGTTTCAAAAGTCCTTTTTAAAAGGATATTCTCCCTCCGTGGAAGAGGCTATTCCCCTATCGTTACCCACACAGGATCCATTCCAGCCGAGATAAATCGGGCTGAGTTATACGGTGGCCCGAGTTTTACCACGATAAATTTCGACGATTAAGAGTTATCGGGAAAATTAACATTTTCGAATCTTCTTCGGAAATTAGATAGGGGAATTTTTATAAAAAAGTTGGCCGAATTTCATTAACGATCGCCAGAATTAATTCGGCCGCTCGCGAAACGCGATGGAAACGTGGAATTTAAACGTGGGCCTGCTAGCTAACTGGACAAAATTATTATTTCTTTTTCTTTTTTTCTTCCGGTTTTCAGCTCGTACGAGGAGATTTAATTTTTAGAGAACGAAGAACCGCTTTTTTTTTATCTTAAATTTATCATTTCGTTAAAAATGTATATACGATATAAAAATATATATAAAATTATCTGTGATTCGAATCTTTTCAAGTAACCGCGCGAAATATCTGGCAGGCTGATATCTTTAACTTAGAAAAAGCGCTTCGAATTTGACAAACGATAAACCTCGAGAATATTATAATATAAATTAGCTTAAAATTATCCATAAATGGCTAGATAAAAGAATCCGTTCTCTTGTGCCTATATGTATCACGGATAGCCGATTAAAATTAATTTTAATATAGTGTTGCAAAGTTTTGGGAATCAAATATGGCGGTAAAAAAAAAAAAAATAAGTTTCGACTATTATCACCTGAAACATCGACAAATCGTGTGCATTTCTAATACGAATTAATTTAGAAAAAAAACTTACCGATTTAATTCTGATAACGATTTAAATTAAAATAGATATTTCGGCTTCTTAATTATTGAAATGTGACCGATTATCGATTAATTCGTACTATTTTGTTCAATCTGTAAACGTTTAAAACGTTTGCGGATTGAAAATTTTAATACGTTGAATTATTTTAATACGAACCAATTATTTTCTATACATTCGACAATTAATTTTGTTATACGTCATGCATTATTCGAACCACTGTGCTTCGTAGTCGTTGGAATTTTAAACGGAAATTTGTCAATTCAGTCAAATAAAAATAAACTATCAGATAATTGTTTCTTAAAAATGGAAATCGAGCAAATTGAAAATAATATATTTTCGAGTAATTAGAGAGAAAGAACCGGGAGAGGAGAGGAGGCGAAGGGACGATCGATAATTTGAATATTTCCGTTTGTTGTGCTGCTCGAACGATTACGAATCGGATCTGGGAACGATGATTTACGCATCGATCCTTTGTATTAATATTTTCATTAACGAAAAGTGAAGATTAATTAGAAGCGTGGCCGATTCATCAATGTTTCCAAATATACGGCATTCAAGCGTCGCGTCTCGCGTTTTGCACTCGATCAATCTTCATTAATTATGCCATCAGTTTACATCGTCGGTTACGTTACGTATCGTATTAGCTTATGAATAATTAACCTCCCGTTGAATGTATCTTTACTTTCCAACTAATCGCCCTTCCAAAAAAAGAATATATGTTGTAAAATTACGAACGATCAACAGATTAGTACGATTAGTATGATCCGTGCAACGATGACAGAATCATGAAAGCGGTCCACATTTTTTTCTCCTCCCATATATATATATATATATATATATATATAAATAATTATATTTTTTATAAAATTTTATCAGATTTTATGGCTCGTTCTTTAGCTTGTTCTTTTTTAAAACTAATTTTTGAAGGTAATTCAAAGAATTATCCAAAGTCAATAAAATGTATATATAATAAGAATATATATATATTCAGAATTTCTTTAAAAACTAATTTTAAAATATTTATTTCTAATTTTCAGATTTTATTGCTTATTCAGAATTTTCATTAAAACTAATTTCTAATATAATCATTCGTGACAATTGTCAAAATCATTGAAAATAATTCAAGATTATCCAGGTTTAATAAAATATTTATTTCTAATTTTCAGATTTTATTGCTTATTCAGAATTTTCATTAAAACTAATTTCTAATATAATCATTCGTGACAATTGTCAAAATCATTGAAAATAATTCAAGATTATCCAGGTTTAATAAAAAACTATTTATTTCTAATTTTCAGATTTTATTGCTTATTCAGAATTTCTTTAAAACTAATTTCTATTTCTTACTAATCATTCATGACAATGTCAAGATTCTTGAAGATAATTCAAAATTACCCAGGTTCAATAAAAAACTATTTATTTCTAATTTTCAGATTTTATTGCTTATTCAGAGTTTCTTTAAAACTAATTTCTAATATAATCATTCGTGACAATTGTCAAGATTCTTGAAGATAATTCAAAATTACCCAGGTTCAATAAAATATTTATTTCTAATTTTCAGATTTTATTGCTTATTATATTATTGCTAACATAATCATTCGTGACAATTGTCAAAATCATTGAAGATAATTCAAGGAAGCTCAATATCAAAATATATATATATATGTATGCATTCTTTTTAATAAAATTTTATCAGACCTGATGGCTTATTCTTCAGCTTACTCAGAGTTTCATTAAAACTAATATCCAACGTAATCATTCGTGACAATTGTCAAGATCGTTGAAGACAATTCAAGGAATTATCCAAGCTCGCTCAGAAGATTCAAGATGAACCGCGTCGAGATCGTTTCACGCGGAGCTGCCGTTGTTAATTCAAAATCGAGAAATCCGATTGTTCCCCGAAACTTCACGCGGGGAAAGGTAGAACTCGTTTCTTTTCCACCAATTCGATCCTAATTCATCGAATCGAACCTAAATCGTCGCCTAAATTCGAGGGAAAACGGACGTCCAAATTATTTAATTCCCGGCTCGCCAACTCCGGTAATTGTTTTGCCAGAATTTGCTCGCTCGCTGCGTGGTCAACTTCGTTTATCCCACTTGTTTAACACACTTCTGCCCGCGATAATTAATTTTCCCCTCCGCCACGAGTTCTCAACCGGGGATATAAATAATAAATAAACGAGTAAAAGAAACCTTTCATCTTCCTTCCTTGAACGTCCTTCCTCCTATCGACGATTCTTTCGAAATGAAATTTTACGATACAATTTTTAACACCGATAAAACGTCGATTCGATAAAACCGATTTGCAATGATAAAAATTCCGCTCTCTCTCTCTCTCTCGTCGACACGCGAGTATTAGAACATAGGAAAGAAAAATAATATCCCTTTTGTAATTATCGATATAAAAAAGAAGATAACAACGTAATCCATCTTTTTTAAAAATACGCTTTTATTTTACGCCCCTCCTCTGTTTCGAGGATGGAGCCACCGTTGTATATCAGAATCGATCGCCTCTGATCGAGCGCCGCCGTTTCTTTACCTCTAGAAATGAATTCTCTTCGTTCTTACGATGCGTTAACGGCAGCCAGCCAGTTTCGATTCGAAGGGGTGGGGAAGAAGAGATGGGCGAGAAAGAGAGAGAGAGAATGGAGAGAGAAGGGGAAGCGAATCAGAAGTGAACAGCTTCAATTAAAATGTTTGAACGAGTTTAAAAAATTTCTTTTTTCCTTTTCTCGCAAGCATCTTTTTTTAAGGCTTCTTAATTAGAGCGAGTGTAGCGTAAGAGGAATCGTAAACCCGCGCAGTGAGTCAACAGTCGTTTACCTTTTTCTATCCCCTTTCGTGTTATTCGATTCGAAGAGTTATATCTAATCGAGTCGACGTTATTTCATTTCTCCTTCCCTTTTTCCCCCCCGGATTTATGATTAATTTGAGTTGATCAACGAGAATTTTTCGAATTTATAATTTCTATTCTTTCTTTCTTAAATGATTGATAAGAGAAGGGAGAAGATTAGCAGGAGAAAGATGGATATTTTTATAACGTTCGTCTCTTATCATCTTTGTCAGAACGTAATTTAATCGTAAATAATTTATTTCATCCTTAAGGGAGAATCTACGGCGTCCTCCGTCTTTATAACATCTTTATCGAAAAGATGTAGATAATTAATACGATAGTTAAATCAAGCTGTGCACTTTTTAAGAAATCATTTTGACTTAACAGATCGATTATCGATTCCTCGCAATTCTTTTAAAAAGACTTTGCTTTAACAGAGAATTAAAGACATTCCCCGCCATTTTATCGAAACCCATGAATAATTTCTTTTTAAAAAAAAAAAAAACCTTCCCATCCAGAACAGTCTCCCATACCGATTTATACCGTAGGTTAAATTAGGTTAGGTTAGGAAACGCGAAAACGAACTTAAGAAAGCAGTTTTGCAAGCAGATTTTAACTCTTAACTCATTCGATTGCGTGACACGCGGTTAATTCCTTTCTCGAAGAAACCTCGAAGAAAGGAAGAAGTATATCGTGGCGAGGTGTCGTGCAAGTAAAAGTTAATCTATTGTTCCGACGTTACCTCGGTTACCTCCACTCTACTCCGCGAAACATAGAATCAGAAATAGAGCAGATGGCCCAAGCCTCGAACCGATATAATTTTACACACTCATCTCCTCTTCTTTTCCCTAACGCTCCTATTTTCAACCATTCGAGAGATCAACAGAGACAGACAGACAGACAGACAGACAGACAGAGAGAGCGCAATAGAAAGAGTCACACACACACACACACACACACACACACACACACACACACACACACACACACACACACACACACACACACACACACACACACACACACACACACACACACACACACACACACACACACGAACACACGACACACACACACACACACACACACACACACACACACACACACACACACGAACACACGAACACACACACACACACACACACACACACACACGAACACACACACACACACACACACACACACACACACACACACACACACGAACACACACACACGCGAACACACACACACACACACACACACACACACACACACACACACACACACACACACACACACACACGACAGCAGACAGACAGAGAGGGGGGGAGGGAGGGTTGACGGTTGCGCGATCGTTTACGCGAGTAATCTTAGCACGGATAATCCGTTCATTTATACGGGCGCGACGAGCGGGACGAGTTACAATTAATTTTAACGTTTAATATAACGTAATATAATTCGATTAAACACGGCTGGTTACGGCTGTTTGTTAATGAAAGTTGCGGTATCGTAAATTGAATGGAATCGCGTATTAAAACGTGGATTCGAAATAATGGCGATAAATCGTGCACGAAAGTGTATGACGATATCGAAAGTGAATTTTCCGTGAACGATTGGAGACCGGTATTTTTTTCTTCGCTGCGATCTCGAGGTAAATAAAAGAAGAAGAAGAAGAGGAGAAGAAGAAGAAGAAGAAGAAAAAGTTGTACACCGTTTAGACCGTGCTAGATTATCCTCGTCCTAACCGACTCGCTCCGAGTTTTTTCCAAATCTGTCCCGACTTCGACTTTGCTTCCCGTTCCAAAAGTTGGAAGCTTTTTAAGTCGAGGGGTACAAAGGAAATCGGCGAAAAACTCGACACGCGGCCAGAGTTTTTTAAATCGCGCGAGGAATTTGCTCGAGATGTCTCGATCGATGGATCTCGAAGAGAGATTCTTCGAAAAGAAAGGGAATTAGCATTGCGCGAGAGAATTTTCGAAGATTCGTTCGAGGTGAAGAATCGTATCGATCGCTAGAATTTCCTCTCGCCTTATCGCGTTGTCGTTTTTCAAATTTCCCGCGTTCTCTCTCTCTCGTCGATCGCTACGCCCGACAGTTTGTTGATCGATGGGAACGGCCTTCTTCCTCGATGAACGCGCTCCACCGTGAATTTTTCGTTCGAAATTACGCGTCGATGCATTAACGAACCCGATTCCCGACTTTTCGTCCATCGTTTCGCTCCTCCACGGCTAATCCGATCTTTCAATCTTCCCTCATTCTTTCAAAGAAAAAATTCTATCGTTTCTCTCGATCGATTCTCCATCATTCTTTTCCCGTTCGATTTTAAAGAAGAAATACAAATATTTTCCAAATCGGGAAGATCTCTCTGAAACTCTCTTCCATCGCATTTTCCCCAACACAAGACTTCATGGATATTTCCTAGTGTGTGGCCAGGAAAATATAATCGTACGTGCTTTTTTTCTCCGTCGATTTTAAATATTTTCGAAAAGATCCTGAAATTCTTCCGTCACATTTTACGCAACAAAATTTCGCGGATATTTTCTAATGTATGGCCAGGAAAATATAATCATTTTTCCGTTCAATTGTCGAAATTTTAAAAGAAAATATACAAATATTTTCCAAATCCGTGTTCGAGAAGATCCTAAACTTCTTCCGTCACTTTTCTTAGAGTATGGTCAAGAAAATATCAAGAAAATATAAGACGTGTACGCGTCTTCTCTTCGTTCGAGTGTCGATTTTAAAAAAAAATACATATAAATATTTTCCAAATCATTCAAGTCACATTTTGCCCAGACACAAGACTTCATGGATATTCTCCAGAATGTGGAAAATATATAATCGTGTACGCGTTTTTTCCCCGTTCGAATATCGATTTAAAAAAAAAAAAAATACCAATAATTTCCAAATCCGTGCCTGAAAAGATCCTCAGACACAAAACTTCATACAGATATTCCCCAGAATCTGCCTGAGAAAATACAATCATACGTGTTTTTTTCCGTTCAAATGTCGATTTTTTTAAAAAAAATACAAATACTTTCCAAATCCGTGCCCGAAAAGATCCCCAGACACAAGACTTCGCGGATATTCCCCAGAATCTGACCGAGAAAATATAATCATACGTGTTTCAAATGTCGATTTTTAAAAAAAAAAATACAAATACTTTCCAAATCCAAGAAAATACTTTCCAAATCCGTGAAACTCTTCCGTCACATTTTCCCCAAACACAAAACTTCATACAGATATTCCCCAGAATCTGACCGAGAAAATACAATCATACGTGCTTTTTCCATTCAAATGTCGATTTTTAAAAAAAAAATACAAATACTTTCCAAATCCGTGCCCGAAAAGATCCCCAGACACAAGACTTCGCGGATATTCCCCAGAATATTCCCCAGACACAAGACTTCGCGGATATTCCTCAGAATATTCCCCAGAATTTGACCGAGAAAATATAATCATACGTGTTTCAAATGTCGATTTTAAAAAAAAAAAATACAAATACTTTCCAAATCCAAGAAAATCCGTGAAACTCTTCCGTCACATTTTCCCCAAACACAAAACTTCATAGAAATATTCCCCAGAATCTGCCCGAGAAAATACAATCATACGTGCTTTTTCCGTTCAAATGTCGATTTTTTAAAAAAAAATACAAATACTTTCCAAATCCAAGAAAATCCCGCGAAACTCTTCCGTCACATTTTCCCCAAACACAAGACTTCATAGAAATATTCCCCAGAATCTGACCGAGAAAATATATATTCGTCCCGCCTATCCAACCTTTCACGCTATACACTTTCATTCCTCTTCCACCACGACGATAAGCCTGCGAAGAAAATAGGAGGAGATAGGATGGGAAGAGAGTTAGGCGACGTTTCTTCCCAGCCGCAAAATTATTCGCCGTGCGTGCGTGGCTCAGAGAGGGGAGCCGAAATTGGGAGGAGTGGAGGGAGCGCCCTTCCTCGAGAAGGCTGGTCGGATGATGAATCTTTAAGCAAATTCCTTGGAGGGGGATCCCCTCTCGATGCGTCGTTCCTTGGCGGAGAGAGAGCAGGGGGAGGGGAGAAACACATTGTGGAAAGTGACGAGGGCCGGGTCTTGATTCTCGCGGAACTCCCCAGGGCGAGATATTCCCCAGCCTGGTGGAACGTTTCCAAAGGGGGAGGGATGAACCTCTGCGGGGGTTTGCGACTACTCGAAGGAAAGGTGCGTCAATCGGTCCTGCAGGCTGCGCCTGCCTTCCCCTGTCTTCTTCGCGTGAGCGGAGGCTGATTCCACGGCCGAGATTAAATTTCCAAGCGTTTCCAGGACAATTTAAAGGAGGAGGAGGAGGAGGAGGAGGAGGAGGAATGTTTGGAGGGCAGGCTTTTGTTTTTGAGAAACGAGAGGGAAATTTTAGGGTGAAAAGTCGAGCCTGCCTCGGAGAGAGATCAGGTTAATGGAGGAAACCTGTCCGATTGGATTTTTTCAGAGGCGATTAGAAGGGGATTAAATTTTGTTTCGCGCCGCTTGCGAGATTCGAAGGAATTCGCTTATTCGACGAAATTTTGTGGAGAAAAATCGTGGAAGTACTTGAATGTACTTTAAATTATTAGAGATTTCAGCGTTTCATTTATATTGTTGGACTAGACTTTTCGGAATCATTTCTACGGAAAATTTTAAAGGAAGAATTCGCCTGTTTTGAGAATGAAAGGGAAATTTTCTGCAGGAATCTTAAATTGTCAGAGATCACGTTTCATTTATAATGTTGATTGATATTATATAATTAAGCTTTTCAAAATCATTTTTATGTAAAATTTAAAGAAAGAATTCGCCTGTTTTGAGAATGAAAGGGAAATTTTCTGGGGGAATCTTAAATTTTCAGAAATCACGTTTCATTTATAATCTTGGTTGCTACAATTAAGTTTTTCAAAATCATTTTTATGTAAAATTTAAAGAAAGAATTCGCCTGTTTTGAGAATGAAAGGGAAATTTTCTGCAGGAATCTTAAATTGTCAGAGATCACGTTTCATTTATAATGTTGATTGATATATATAATTAAGCTTTTCAAAATCATTTTTATGTAAAATTTAAAGAAAGAATTCCCCTGTTTTGAGAATGAAAGTGAAATTTTGTGGAGAAACGAGAAAAATCGAGTGGAAATTTGAACGTATTTTAAATTTTTAAAGATCACGTTTCATTTATAATGTTGATTGATATATAATTAAGCTTTTCAAAATCATTTTTATGTAAAATTTAAAGAAAGAATTCGCCTGTTTTGAGAATGAAAGTGAAATTTTGTGGAGAAACGAGAAAAATCGAGTGGAAATTTGGACGTATTTTAAATTTTTAAAGATCACGTTTCATTTGTAATCTTGGATTAGATTTTTCAAAGCCGATTTTATGATCGAGATTAAATTTTTCAACGTTTCGCGTCATTTCCATGTAAAATTTAAAGAAAGAATCGCCTGTTTTGAGAATGAAAGGTAAATTTTCTGCAGGAATCTTAAATTGTCAGAGATCACGTTTCATTTATAATGTTGATTGATATATAATTAAGCTTTTCAAAATCATTTCTACGGAAAATTTTAAAGGAAGAATTCGCCTGTTTTGAGAATGAAAGGGAAATTTTGTGGAGAAACGAGAAAAATCGAGTGGAAATTTGGACGTATTTTAAATTTTTAAAGATCACGTTTCATTTGTAATCTTGGATTAGATTTTTCAAAGCCGATTTTATGATCGAGATTAAATTTTTCCACGTTTCGCGTCATTTCCATGTAAAATTTAAAGAAAGGAATCGCCTGTTTTGAGAAGAAAAATCGGATGGAGAATTGAATGTATCTTAAATTGTCACAGATTCACGTTTCATTTATAGTTGGATTAGACTTTTCTCTCAGAATCATCTAAAATAAAATTTAAAGGAAGAAATCGCCTGTTTTTGAGAATGAAATGAGGGAAATTTTCTGGAAGAACGAGAAAAATCGGATGGAAGTTTGAACGTATCTTAAATTGTCACAGATTCACGTTTTATTCATATTGTTGGATTAGACTTTTCAGAATCATTTCTACGTAAAATTTAAAGGAAGAAATCGCCTGTTTTGAGAAGAAACGAGAAAAATCGGATGGAGAATTGAATGTACTTCAAATTGTCAAAAATCACGTTTCATTTATATTCTTGGATTAGACTTTTCAGAATTATTTCTACGAAAAATTTAAAGGAAGAATTCGCCTGTTTTGAGAACGAAAGGGAAATTTTCTGGAGGAACGAGAAAAATCGGGTGGAAGTTTCTACGTAAAATTTAAAGGAAGAATTCGCCTGTTTTGAGAACGAAAGGGAAATTTTCTGGGGGAATTTTAAATTGTCAGAGATCACGTTTCATTTATAATCTTGGTTGGTACAATTAACCATGTTTATCAGAACTATTTCTACGTAAAATTTAAAGAAAGAATATCGTCTATTTTGCGAATGAAGTTTTCTTAAAATTCTACGATCGAGATTAAATTTTTCAACGTGACGCGGAAGGAATTCGCTTATTTGTCGAGAACGAAAGGGAAGGAGAAAAATCGGGCGAAAGTTTGAATGTATCTTAAATTGCCAGAGATCACGTTCCATTTATACTCGTTAATTAAATCCTCTCGAATCAGACTTTTCAGAGAGGCAACGATAGATTCCACGATCGAGATTAAATTTTCAACATTGTTGAACAATCGTTGAAATTTAAAGGAATTCGCCCGAGAATTCCAGTCGAGAAAAATCGGATGAAGGTCGAATCTGTCCTTAAATCGTCCAAGATCGCGCGTTCCATTTATTACTCGTTAATTAAATCCCGTTGGATTACATTGCAGAATCGAGATTACATTTCTCGACGTTTTTTTGGTAAACGAGAGGGAAATTTTTGAGCGCATCTTAAATATATTAATTAAATTCTCTCGAGATTCTACCAGGATCGAGATTAAATTTTCCAACGTCACGGCGAAATATAGAGAAGGAATTCGAGAATGTTTGTCGAGGATGATAGGGAAATTTTCCGGAGAAAAATCCACCTTGAATCGTCACGGATCGCGTTTCATTCATTAATGTCTTAATCAACTCCTTTCTCCTCCCTCTTTTCTCTTCTCTTTCCTTTCCTTTTTTTTTTTGACCAGAGTCAAGCCGATTCTACCCGATCGAGATTAAATTTCCAATATTTTAAATGAAATTTGCGAACGTAAGTCGAAATCCATCGAACTTTCAGCAAGCATCGATCGAATCGGTGCCACGTTAATTCCTTTCTTTTCTCCTTTTCTCTTACTATTTCAATTAGTTACTTTTCCCCTCTCTGTCCTTTTCTCTTCTTTTTTCAAGAGTCGAGGGAAAAGACTCCACGGCCGAGATTAAATTTCCAATGTTTCGCGTTATACGTGAAATTTAGAGGAATTCTCGTTTCGAAAATGAAAACGGAAATTTTCCGAGAGAAACGAGAACGATTCGAGGCAAGGAAAAATTGGATTCACCTCGAATCGTCGGATGAATTACGTTTCATTTGTCCTCTTATTAATTCCCTTCCCCCCCTCCTCTTCGATTCTCTTCTACGAGGATTCTTCTCCTTGCGTTGTATCATAATTGCGACGGAATTTCCAAATTTTCAAAATTCCAAAATGGGCTCGATTCGACGCGCGAAAGGAAATATATGAAATATCGAGCAAGGGCGCTGTGATCGGCGGTGTTTCGTTGAAACATGCGTAGCTTTAACTCGTGTTTACGAGTCTTGGGATTAGAAGAACGAAGAACGAAACGTAAAAAACGTTTCGATCGAGGAAATTTATAACGCTGGTTAATCCCGCTGTTATAAGATTTTTTTACGTTTCTTTCCGAACGTCGAATCTTCGAATGGAACGATGGACGGTTGGAAATCTGTAAATGTATATATGAAAATTGCAAATTTTATTATGAAAGGATAGGGGGGGGGTTAAATGGCACGATGAAATAAAACAAACGCGTTTAAAATTCGTGCAACGCGTAATATTTTTATTCGTTTTCAATTCTTTTTTTTTTTTTTTTTTTTTTTGATTACAATCTAGAGAATGTGAGCGTTGTTTGAATAAAAAATATTTCATTCGATGTTTCTAAATCAATCTTTGTATCAATTTGAAATCAGGCTTAACTGTTCAAAAAGCACGATCGAAATTGATAAAAGCAAAGAAAAGAAACAAATCACAAATTTTTTATCATCTGTATTAACTCTTTCAAATATGAATATGATCTTTCTGTATATCAATATGTGAAATCGAAACGTTTGAATGATTAAAATTAATAAAATTAAGAAATAATTTTTGTCTATATTAATTCTTCCAAAAAAATAAAAATGAAAAAGTATACATGTATATATTTATCTGTCTATCAGCTCTTCCAAACATGAATATAATCTCTCTTTACACCAATGTATGAAATCAGACTTAACGTTTGAATGATTAAAATTAAAAAAATAAAAAAGAAGCAATTTTATTCATATTAACTCTTCCAAACATGAATATGATCTTTCTATATCAATATATGAAATCAGGCTTAACGTTTGAATGATTAAAATTAAAAAAATAAACAATTTTTATCCACATTAACTCTTCCAAACATGAATATGATCTCTTTTTACACCAATAAATGAAATCAGACTTAACGTTTGAATGATTAAAATTAAAAAAATAAAAAAGAAGCAATTTTATTCATATTAACTCTTCCAAACATGAATATGATCTCTTTTTACACCAATATATGAAATCAGACTTAACGTTTGAATGATTAAAATTAAAAAAATAAACAATTTTTATCCACATTAACTCTTCCAAACATGAATATGATCTTTCTATACCAATATATGAAATCACGCTTACCGTTTGAATAATTAAAATTAATAAAATAAAGAAGAAACAATTTTTATTTACACTAATTCTTCCAAATATCTTTTCATCCATATTAATTCTTCCAAAAAAATAAAGAAGAAACAATTATCTACATTAATTCTTCCAAATATCTTTTTTCGCATTAACTCTTCCAAAAAGATAAAGAAGAAACAATTTTTATCCATCTATCCAAACTCTTGTTCCAAACGTGAATACGATCTCTCTCTACACTAATATATGATCGTTTTAAGACACGATTCCTCGATGTTATCCTTGCTTGGATGGACACGTTGCCCTCGCCGAATTGTCAATAATTTTCCACCTTTCCCCCATTGCACGTGTCTCGATCTCGACAATGCCTCGACGCCTTTGAAACTGTAATAAAACAAATAATCATCAGCTCGTAACATTCAAACGTGGAGGACAAAAGGAAAATCTAATTAAATAGCGCATACGTACTTCGCACAATCATTTTTCTCTCCTCCTCCTCCTCTCTTTTTCGTCTCTCACTCTGTTTCCATGGAATTGCCACGTGAATTCTTATTAATAAAAATTCCGCGGCATAATTAATCCAGTTTTTCCAGCGGTAACATTTCTTTTTTTTTTTTTTTTTGCGAAAGGAGGAAATTTCATCCTCCCTCCCTCCTTTCTCTGGACAATTTATATCACTTTACGCTTGGTCACCGTGTTTTCGAAACGTTAACACGATATTTTCCAACGTTTCTCGAGACATTGTCCTCTTTTGCAGTAGCGAAATACCATCCTCCTTTCTTTTTTCTTTTTTTTTTTTTTTTTTTTTATAAAACACAAGCGTTTTATCGAAAATAAAAATAACCGAAGCAATTCACCTTTTGCAAAATGGCGGATCTCGTAACAAGGCGTGTGTATTTGGCATGAAAAAGGAAAACTGATGAGAAATATATGTGTGTATAGTTTTTGGATAAATTTAAATTTCGAGTTTAGATTGGGTCAGGTGGATGAAAGGGAGGGGAATGTTCGAAGATCGAAGAATTCGAATCAAGCTTTAAACAGAAATACGAACGTCCTAAAAATAGAAATTTCTTATTGTAATTGAAAAAGTATCGAAATCGAATGGATCGATTATTTTGGCCACTGTCGAAAGACTTTTGTTTACTCTTGTGCAATCTCTGCTCATTAACCATATTTCTTCATCGATACAAATCATCCAAATCATGTTGCTTTCTCGATCGCCACTTTCGTTTAATCGACGAACAGAGACGCTGTCTGATCGAAGGCATTATTCGCTATAACCTCGCTCGAAGTCGGAGAAGAAAGATGGTTGAAGAGAAAGAAAAGGGGATAGCTTTCCAACAGTTGGCCAGTTTTGTTTATGGCGCGGCGAAAATATTTCCGTGTACGAACGAACAGAAAAATGGACAGAAAAAGTGAGGATTCGATCGAGGCAAAGGAACTTCTGCGCGGGCGAGAATAATTTAATTTCGCTCGGCAATTTGATGAACGAACGCGTGAAACGTTGGCTTTGAGCGGAGAACCGTGTTCACGAAAGAAAGAGAGACACTTTCCGCCAGCTTTTGCGAAGCTTATTTACGAGTTGACGATACTTTGATACTTCGAGAAAACGATCTATTAAGTCGGCTTTTATCAAAGGAATTTTAAAAGATTTGAAATTAAAATGAGCGTGATATAGACCTAGGACGTTTGTACGCGTTTATGAGAGATTCAAACGCGCATTTTTCTCTAATTATGCAAAAATCGTGTAAACTTTTTGTCACGATTTCACTCGAGATAATAAAATATTAATCGTCTATTTCAATTTATGCTTCTTTACTTTATTTGGGAGAAATAGATTCAGATGTATATTAGGTGTGCAAATAAAGTCTTACCTCTTTTCTTTTTTCAAATTCAAGATTTTATTACGCGAATCAGGCACCCGATCGTTTCCCGATCTTTCTATCAATTTTTCTCGAATTTTCGTCGAGCGATTCCTCTAACTGATCGTCGTCGAACTTTCTCGATGCGGTTGAACGATCGTCGTCTTTCAAATTAAAATTTTCGGCTTCGAATCTTCGCTACGACTTTTCCCACGTTCCGTGAAACACAGCGTTCCCTCCCAGTTGCATGCAAACCATTTTGATAACTTCGATGGCCGATTTCCTATGTTGAAACGCAAAAAGTAAACAACAACGCGAACGACGCTTCTCGTACGCCATATTGAAATCGTTGCACAAGACTCTCCGAAGCGCTCCTCGCGACTCTTCTTAAAAACGAAAAAGAACGCTGTTTCAGATGGCAGCACAAACGGTAAAGTGATTCGATTTCGGTGAGAAGTGTTGTGATCGTAGAAAAAAAGAAGGAAGATATTTATTCGCACATCAAACGTATATTTCAATTTTGTTACACACCGGATTTTTAATATTTTTCCTTTAGAAAAATACTCGCTCAGTTGTGGTAATTAATATATGTATACAAAAGAACGAAATGAAATCCGTGGAAAGAAAAGGACTTCAAAGGATTGTCGCAACTCTCGTTTACAACGTGACCGAAAAGATTTTTAATATAAACGCGTTATAATGTGTTTAATTAGACGTCTGTAAAAGACATCAAACTTCTTTTTAATTAAACCAACGATTATTATCGTTATTATTATATAAATCGTGATAAATGATCGACAGTTTAATATATTCCATCGTTTATTTTTCGTCGCGAGATGAATAATTGCGCGAGTAAAATTTCGAATTTTTTTTCCTTCCCCTCGTCGACCGAATCGAAGGATTTATCCCCGGGTTGCGCGTTCATTTGGAGATAACTTTCGAATTTTTAATTTTATATTAAAAAAAAAAGGAAAAAAACGTTTTCGTAATTCGATTAAAATTGATTAAAAAATTTTCTGTACGCGTACAACACCTTCCATGTTCGCTCAAAAAATTCTATCTCTAGTTACGCGGGAATATTTCGACGGAAGGAATATTTGAAAATTCTTCCTCTTCAACCTGTTTCCTCCTTTTTTCTCTCTCTTTTTTTTTCATGTCTATCGTAATCAAAATTTACATGTACAAAAGTTTTTGTTCGGTTATGTATAAATTCGCGCGTGTTTCAATCTCCTCTTCTCTTTCCCCCCCGTTAATCGCGTTTAATTTCGTTTTTCGCCCTCCTCTTCGAAGTGTAACTTCTCAATTTCGCGAGTTGGTTAGCTGGTAAAAGCCGAGAAGATCCAAACTTTCGAAATGAAGGCTTTGTCTCGAATTCTTTGCGATATCTTGCGCAAACTTCTCTCTAAAATATATATATATATATCTTTCTTTTAATCCTGAAGCCGGAATTAAGTAAGTTCGGTCAACGCTCCCGTTCCCCTTGCGCTTTTACACAAACCTGGCGAGACTATATTTTCTGATAAAACGCTCTCGTTAAAAAAAGAAACCTCGTTTCGTACTCTTCCAAATATAACAAAAAATATATATATATATATATATATATATAAAACATTCTTCGAATTAAGAATCGATACCCGTTAATCCGTTCGATCCACTTTCACAACGATTGATCGAGAATCGCGAAAAAATTCGAATTTTCGTGATCTGGATACGGTGAAACACGAATATATCCATCGTCGAGCAATACCTCGAATCGAGTCAACTTGATTCCAACGCCCATTTCCCCCTCCTCTCGCGTTCGCAAGAGGACGACCCGATGAATTATTCTCCCGCATCGATCCCGATCCGATCGAAGCACAGGCGTACGGGCACAAGGACGCGGCGTAGTTTATTTCAGCCGCTGCTGTCGAACGCGCCGACACACGTCGCGAGAACCAGGCTCGATCGGGTCGAATATGACTCGTTTCGATAACTCGTGTCGATTATTCGCTTTTCTTTTTTTTTTTTTGTATTTATTTTTACATCTCTCTCTCTCTCTCTCTCTCTCTCTCTCTCTCTCTCTCTCTCTCTCTCTCTCTCTCTCTCTCTCTCTCTCTCTCTCTCTCTCTCTCTCTCTCTCTCTCTCTCTCTCTCTCTCTCTCTCTCTCTCTCTCTCTCTCTCTCCCCCCTCTCTCTCTCTCTCTCTCTGTGTGTGTGTGTGTGTGTGTGTGTGTGTGTGTGTGTGTGTGTGTGTGTGTGTGTGTGTGTCGATCTCGCGTATTTTTGCGAAAACAAGGAAAAGGTACGCATTTCGATGCTTTTTGTTTTCAAACCGCGGTTTCTGTTCTGTTTTCCGGGGGGGGAGGGGAGGGGGAAGTATACATCCTGTATTGTTTGTATCCAAAGTGGACGACAGGAATATATATATATATTTGGAAAAGTCAGGCGAAAAAGCTTGGCTTTGAAAAAAGAGAAAGAGAGAATCTTATTATTATTTCAATCTATTCGTCGAGGATCGATTCGAAAGAGTGTGGTCGCGTGTTAAATTCTCCCTTCCTCTCCCCCTCCCTTTCCCCCGCGTTACGCGTCGAATTACCGTTGCGGAAATATTAACGCGGCCCGTACGCTCGGGGCGATAAAATGGAAACCCGCGATTGACAGTGGTGGCGGGTCCGATCCGGCAATCGGGCGTGTTCGATCGCGAGGGGATCAAAGCTGTGCCTGTTATCTCACCGACCGAAGGTGAACTCGAACAACTTTCGGAAAAATTGGCGAAGCTGATCGATTAATCGTGAAGAAAGAAGGGAGAAAATAACGAGAGAGATTTCTTCGAGACGAAACTGGGAGAAATTGGATGGGATATTGAAACGCGAAGAAGAAGGAAGGCGAGGAGGAGGGAGAAGGCGTTGGATTTTTTAAGCGACTAAGGAGCGGTCGTCTCGGAGGCTTCTCCGGCCGACACAGGCCGAGGGGGTGAATTCCATTGACCCCGATTCCCTAGCACACACGAGGGTCCCTTAATCACCCTTGACCCCTTTCCATCCGCGAAATTGTGCACACCACCTTTCCCAATCTTCCGCATCTACATCCACAATGGATCTTCTTGAGAGCGGAATCCCCCTCTCCCTCTCCCTCCTTACCAAGGAAAAGGTGGCACGCCTCCTCTCCCCGCTTCACACGTTCGATCCGATCGAAATTCTCCTTCTTTCTCTCGAAAAAACAGAGAGAGAGAGAGAGAGTTTGGTGTAACAAGCTCGAGCGTATATATATATATATATAGATGGAGAATGATATTGTGAAACAGAATGATATTATATGTTCCTTCTTTTTTTTCCTACGACTTCACAACTTCTGATCAAATTCGAATCACTTTACCGCTCGTGGCGCCATCCGAAACAGCGTTCTTTCGTTTTTAAGAAGAGTCGCGAGGAGCGCTCCAAGAGTTTCCAGTCCAACGATTTCAATATGGCGTGCGAGAAGCGTCGTTCGTGTTGCTGCTTACTTTTTGCGTTCCAGTTTGGGAGATCATCGAAATGGTTTGCGCGCTATTCGGAAAGAACGCTGTGTCTCACGGAACGTGCGAAAAATCGTAGCAAAGATTCGATGCCGGAGATTTTAATTTGGAAGACGACGATCGTTCAGGCGTATCGAGAAAGTTCGACGACGATGAATCGGAGGAATCGCTCGACGAAAATTCGACCCGCGACGCGAGAAGAATCGATGGAAAGATCGAGAATCAAGCGGTATCTATCCGGTTCGTGCTCGATTCGCGTAATTAAATCTTGAATTCGAAAAAAAAAAGAGAGTGAAGAATTTATTTGTGCAGCTAATAATTATTCCTGGTCAATCGGTATCCATCAAGGTCGGTATCGAGCTCGGTTGCGTGATAAATAATGATCGAATCTTCCGAGGGGATCGTCGATGAATTTATATGAACGTGAAACCAGGACGAGGCGTGCTTGTGTACAGAGCTGCCATCTGGACGATCTTCCATTTTTAATGAAGTTTCGAGCCGCGGGGAATATACTCGCTGCCATTGAAACCGATTTTCCTCAAACTTCGCGCGATTAATCGCGTTTTCACTGAGAAATTTCTTACCTTTTTTTGTTTTTTCGTTTTAAGAGAAGAGTTTTGATAAGAAAATTATTCTCCATCGTCTCGTACAATGTAACGTTACGCGTGTATGAATACAGGAGACAATAACAACGAAATTGAATGTGTTTTTACGATAAATTGCGTTACTCGATTGTGATTGACGGTACGGATAAAATTATCCGTGGAAGAACACGGATGATAACAGGCGGACGAGCTGGAAAGTTTTTAAAGGTACAAATATATATGCAGATATAATAAACGCGTCTTCGATACGTGGATGAATATTCATGAGATTCGTGCAGCGAACGTACGCACATCGGTGGCTCGAACGATAGTATCCAACTGGATAAAATTTTTTCTCCGATTTTGAGCTTACACAATAGTAGATTTAAAAGTATTGCTTTTTATTGTATTATGATATGTAATTTATTATTTCGTTAAAAGTGTAACTAAATATATAAAAGAATTAACATTGCATTTAATTGATATATATCAGTTATGATATAAACTCAATAAAATCAATAAGCAGTTCTTTTAAATATTGACTATAATGTTAAAAAATATACTTACGATTAAAAGTTTATTCGTTTTACTCGCGCAGTCATTGATTTTCTGATCATCTTAACTAACCACAACGGATATTGGAAAAAAAAGTTAACTTAGAAAGCGCTTCGAATTTGCAACAAACATATGACAAATTGAATCTTGAGAAAAATAAGATTTAAAATTTTAACATATGGTTAATTACATCGAAATAATTATTTTTTTTACAAATTTGAAAATGAATTTTCTTCAATTATTATTCGAACGACCGTTACGAATCGAAGTTGGACAGCAAGAGAGCAGCATTCACGGCTAACTGTCGGTGCCAAAATTTGTTCGAACAAGCGGAGTTCCGTCCGTATAATACCAAGTCATTTAGAGTGTGCAACGTCATTTTCGCTGTTTTGCTTTCGTCTCCACGAATGATTAATCGCGTGTCACCTTTATTTCGAAAGCAGAGAGGATTAATTTCGTTTCTCTTCCTCGAACGAGATCTCGAAGATGTCAGTCGGTCAGGCGTGTGCGAGTCGGATGTTAACACATCTGAAAATGTCGGTTCGATTCGAAGGTTTACGTATAAAACATTTTTTCCGGCGCGAGCTTTCCCCGGAAAAAATTCACGAATTTTTCTTTTTTCTTTTTTTTTTTTTTTTTTTTTTTGCGAACGGAGGACGTATAAATATTTTTCGAAAAACTTTTTTACGTCGACCTATTACATCGATTTTTATTTACTACACGCGACGATTGACGCGCGTACACGATAGTTTCGGTTTGTTTCATATTTTTCACGATCGATAAGTTGCGATAAGGTAATTGGGTTACGATTTGAAGTGCACGAGATACAATTTTGGATAATTTACGATCAACTTATTTTTCAACGCGAGTAAACGGTCAAAAATCTTGTGAAATAACGGCCGGCACGGAAACGTGGAAATATCAAAATTATATTTTCCATGCGAATAATGCGTCATTCTTCTATCGTGAAAATTTAAATAATCACGCGACATCGAGTTTGATGCACGTTGATGAACGTGTATTTTCCAAAATTCTGTGTTCTCGTGTTACCACCGATGAACACGGTTTCGGTAGATATTTAAGTATATAAAGTAAACGAGCGCGTGATCGTTTCTGGTTCGCTCGTTTTCACTCGTGTAAACGAAATTATACACGTTCGTACGAATATTAAATATTGAAAATGAAATATTTTGAATATCGATAAATAACTTGACGATAAAATAGATGGAAATATTGAAAGAAAAAAAATTGTAACTCTCTCTCGTTTTTTCCCAGATTTCCATCGACTATCCTTAAACTTTTATCCGTCGTTATTTCTTTCCTTCTTTTTTTGTTTTACAGGTTCATCAAAGAGGATATCGGAGGAAAGACTTTATCGAATCGAACGAGTTTTTGCTATGTTTATTACTTTTTTTTTAATTCTTCTTCCTTCAAATGCGATGGATTCTGTATTACAAACGTTACAAACAGCGCGAAAAACATTTTTCGAAAACACGCTTCGAAATCTCGCGACAAAAGTCGATGCGCAACGTGTGCCCGTCACACAAACGATGCGCTGTCCTTTGATGAAGGAAATACTTGACACATTTTAACTCGGATTACGCGAACGTTCATCAATTTAATTTAATTTCAGTCCATTTAAAAATTTCGATTTAATCTCGAACGAGTCTGTCTTTCGACCAGGAATCTGCGATGGCGGATAAATAGGGTTTGGTATTGTTCAATTTGGTCTCGTTAGTCGGCCGGAATTTCGATCGATAAAATTCGGCCACGGTTTAAACGTACTGCGAGAGCTCGCTGCTGCGAAACGAATTGTTATGCACTCCCGATCATTTTCTGGTATGGTAAGTATTAACCTTTGGACGAACCGGTTATAAATATCAACGTTTCGTTTCCAACAACGTGGCGCGCGCGTACACTTACATGCGATAGCCTTCCACTGTCCTATTAAATTGCCTATTGTATTGGATTTTATAGAGTGTCGAGTGAAACGAGAGAAAAAAAAAGGGATCGTGGAAATGAGAGGAAAATATGTGTATGACGAATGTAAAAAAAAAAAAGTATCCATGTCGTTGAATGAATCGTTAACTTGGGTTTAAATTCGACGTGATTTCTGAATGCGAACCAAGATTTTTGGAAAAGCGGAATTTTTATTTAAATCCCTTTCGATTCCTTGAAAATTATATTATATTATTTTCCTTTGCGATTTTCTCGACTCTATCCTTGTGAAAATTTTCTTTTATTCGAGTGCAAATGGTTAATAAAAAAGAACTCGTGTGAAGATTGAAACGAAAGATTTTCCCTTCGAGATTAAACATTCCCGTAGCGGAAGCTTTTCTTTTTTTTTTTTTCCTATTTTGTTACCTTTTCCCTCTTCCGTTGAAATATTAAAAAAACAGTTATAAGGACGCTTGAAAGCAGGGAAAAACCTTGTACGATTTTTCTTTTAGAATTTTCTTTTATTTTTTATTTTTTTTTTTTTTCTTCTTTTGTCTCTGTTTCTTTTCCATTTTCATTGTAAAATTGCCCGTCTTTTTGCGCTCATAACTGTGAGTGCCGTTTCATTTTTATGCAAGTTGATTTGAAATCTAAAAGGTACGTAAAGCTTTGTGTCGCTATTGAATATCAAGAAACGAAAAGAATTTTTTATATTTTGTGATATTTATTAATAAATATTAAAATGTTTCACATTTTACATTTCGCAGTACGTTGAATTTCGCGGTCTCGTGTATAATTTCCGCTCGCGCTATGCATATGGCGTCGTCACGTGACACGATCACGTGATATTGCGTAAAGAGAGTTCGTAGCGCGAAGCAATTTGTTCGATTCGCTGGCGTTCGGAAGAAGTTTTGTGAAATTTCTATATTTTTGTCGCGAGTAGAGACTTCGAGAATATTCGTATTTCTGAATGTTTAACGAGTGGTAGTGTGACTGCGAGCAAAATGTGTTCGCTCGTCTATTCGAATCACGATTTTATCGGCCGTTAATTGGAATGAGATCGTGGTAAACGGTGAAATCGGAATCAAATTGAGTGTTTTAGGGACAATGGAGTGTCTAGAGTGGAAAATAGGATATGTGTGCGTGAAAATTGGTAATTTTCTGATTGAATATTTTATCGTTCGTTAATGGATCTATGATCGATAGTAGTGCAAGGTTAACTTGTGAAATTTCGTATAAAAAGGATAAGCAATAGGTTAGTAGACAAGAAAATAAGCAATAAAGTGAATCATTCACGAATTTAGATTTAAAATTTCTAGATTTAGATTCCAATTTACGTATTTATATGTAGAGGTTATGTATTATATATCGATAATTAATCTATTCGAAATCGATATATTTCGTATATAATTCTAATATCTCTCTAATGCAATTAACGATGTATGAGATCTTTTTGGAAAGAAACTTTGACTTTTGAATAAATTATCCATGTATATTTGATCCTTCAAATGTATATTAATCGAAACAAAATATGCTAGGAATAAATGGAATATAATTAAAAAAGATTAATTCGTTGAAAAAAGTTTGATCGTTTGATTGATAATAAATATTGTATAATAGCTACTTAACCTCATTTTTTTACGATTCGTGGACGGGGAGAATAGTTTTTTCTCATCATTTGTCATTGTGACTTTAATGTCAACAAAAAAATTAAATATTCATCACGAAAAGTTCGCTGGAATGATAAGGCTAATCAGTTTGTTTCTGTGCACGATTACAGATTTCTGAATATAAAAATCAGCTTGCATGGACCTTGACTACCCGGCCTTAATGCGAGGACTGCAGGCAATCAGTGCACCGAGAAAGGGTGAGTTATTATTTATCGATCATTCGATTCCCTTTCTCTTTCTTTTCTTTCTCCGTTATTAATATAATATTGGAAGGGAAATTGAACTTGGCGAATGATTAAAAAGCAATAGAAGAAAATAAAACGCGCGAACCGAAGTAATAATTTCTCAAAGAAGGAAGATCGATAGATGAAAGGAACGCGTATCAAGTATTACGTTATTAAAGGCAAATTTTAATCTTTATTACAATATTATACGTTTCATTTATTTAAGCTATTTAAACGTTGTAACGTTGTAAAAAACGAAATTAACTATTTAATTTGTTTCTCTTTTTACTTACGTTAAATAAAGGAAAAAATTAGAAATAAGAAAAGAGAGATTTTTATTCTTTGGTTAGTTTACGTTTTTAAAAAGAAATCACGTTCACGAGACATGAGGTTTTCCAACGAAACTCGTCTGGTAGAAGTACGTACTAAGCCGAAACAATCGATTCAAATCCCCTAGTGACGCGGCAATCTTCTTCTTCTTCTTCTTCTTCTTCGTGATACTTTCGTAGACTAACGCTTTCGTTTCACAGGGTAATTGTATGAAATCGCAGAAGAAATTACGGGAATCGTACATTCAATGCGCGGTCTAATGAATATTGCATTAGCTCCGATGATATACTGTTCAGTGATATCTTCTCTCTTTTTCAATTATTTTCCCAAATATGACAAATCGCGCAATATTCTAACGTACAATTTAAATTAAGGATAATTCAAGTATGATATAGCGAAAATTTTCTTTATTCAATAAAAGGAAAGAAAACTAATCGATATTTTAAATTCAAATTTTTAAGAAGAAGTGGAAAAAAGAGTTATTTACGTGCGTGCAAAAGGGTAAAGAAACATAATATATTCAATGCGAATCTTTAAAATTATAATCAAAATTTTACTGCAAACTGCAAAGATTAAATTGCACGGCTAATTACGTTTCATTCGTGTAAGCTGATTATTATTTCAAAATACAGGGAAACGAAAAAAAGTAAAAAAAAAATAAAGCGCGATGTGAATAAACGTAATAAATTTGCGTTATATAACTTTTCGATTTTTGAAACTTTATATTATCACGGATGATACTTGCTTAATTTGGTCCAATATTGTTTAATACTTTATATTTCAAATATTCATATTATTAATAATTTAAGGAGTTTTTTTTTCTTGGAAGAGATTGGAAAAAATAAATTAATCAAGTTAAAATTTTATATTTTTAATACAAAAACTAAATATTTTTATTCATTTATAAGTCATAGTAATTTAAATATTATTCGTAAGGAAATTATTTAATTGCAAAAGAAAAACAGATTCGTTTCAACAATTACATCTTTTCAACATTTTTAAAATTTTTTCTGTTGTTAAACAGAGATGAAAAACGAATGATTTTACAGAATTTTTATTGCTTTTAAAGTATCTGTCACCTTTTTCTTTTCAACGGTAGAACTTCATTAAGCTCGGCTCGCGTCTTAGATCCTCTTGAAAAATGAAAGCAATTTAAAAATGTCAACACGATCGTGACATTTTCAGAAGCAGAAGACCCTTTTAAATTTTTTTCTTCTTAAGATTAAAAATCAAGCATTTATTATTCTAAGAACTTTTTTCTTTTTTTTTTATTCAACGAAAAGTTCCAGTTACAAAAATGTTGTATGCAAGACAAATGTCGAAGAGATGTAATTATTTAAGTAACTTCATAATTACAGTCTTATAATCTACCATTCGCAAAGTAAAATATTTCATCTTTGCAGTTAATCAAAATTAGAAATAATAAAATTTTTGCTTCATTTATATTTTTACTTCAACTTAGGAATCCAAAAAAATTCGATTAAAAAATACATTTTACTTTTCGTATTATATTACGTGAACAAATTTTTCTCTTATTAATTATTCCTTTACGTAGAATTATTTAATTTTTAGTTGCTTCAAATTTATTTCTTCCTGATCGATTATTCAATGAAATGAAAATTTTCTCCATTAATAATCGATATTCCATTATAATTAAATTTCACAATATTAAGAACTACGTTACGCTTGTTGATTAACACGATACAAGAATTCGCGATTCTTCTACTTTTCATTTAATTTCTTTTCATCCAGACAAACGATTCAAATTTCTATTATTTGTCAAAGTATTGTCAAATAATTTTACAAAATATATTAACTATGCTTATTCGTTAACTCATTGCAGTTGAAGATTCTTAAACATTTTTTGAACAAATTTTTTTCATTGTGAGATAGAATCGTCGATTGAACTCGAATTATTTCTCAAAGAATATCAATTTTCGTATTAAATATTAAAAATTTATTAACTCATCGCAGTCCAAGATTCTTAGACATTGCACATTTTTTGGACAAATTTTTTTCGAGTTGGATTATTTTTCAAAGAATGGCAAATTTCGCACAATATAAAAAAATACATTCTTATTCATTAAATCATCCAAGATTCATAGACGTTAAATTTTTTTCAACGAGGATTAAACTCGATTATTTCTCTATGAACTGGCAAATTTCACGCACTGTCGAAAACTCCGCTTATCGCGTCGCGATCCAAGACTCCTTGGATTATCTCTCGATTCGGGGGAATTTTTTTGGGCCGTGATAAAATGGTCGATCGGCGACCAATGGAGTACGAGTTGGATTATTCATGGAGGAACAAGCGATCGAAATTGGGTCATTATTTCCGACGACGGCCAGTGGCCGATGTTTGGCAATGCTCGCCGCGGTGGAATTCTCGCCGATGGAAACGTGACATTTAGATGGTGGCTCGCATCCAGGCCAATCACGCCTCGCCCAAGAATTAGCCGGTTTCAACAGCAACAGACCAGTGTCGCCTCCTCTCCTTTCTTCTTCTTCTTCTTCGCGTCTCTTCCTTTCCTCCGCGTGAATTCCCGAAAGACGAGAGAGTATAGTAACCAAACTTTTTCGCGAGACACACTCTCGTTGGCATCGAGCTTCCTTCCAAAATTGGAACGACTCTACCGCCGATAATGACCCCCCTGCTCCCTCTTCTTGCTTTCGTTTTTCTCTCCCCTTGCAACTTTGTGCTCGAGTCGCTTGTTTTCCGTCTTGCTTCGTCCCTTTTAAGTTTAACGAGAGAGAAGGATAAAGTTGACTCTCGAAGATGAAGTTTTAAGTTAGCGAGATCGGGAGTCGAGATAAAATTTAATTTTATGCTCGAGTTATCTCCTTCTCAGGTTACTGGTTCGATAAATTTCCAGAAATAAAACATTTCGATCTACTTCGAACTCTTCCTTCTTTCCTCTTAAGTAAAGAATAAAAACACGTGCGTGTAAAAATTCGTCCATCTCTAAAATTCTTCAAGATCCACTCTTCAGAGACGCGATTACTTCGCGCGATCGATAGAAATATTTCTGAACAACATCTTCTTTCACGTAAAGATTATTTCCCTGTGTGAATCGTGTGAAATTTCCTAAAAAGAACGATACACCTCATCGTACGAAATTGGAAATTTTCGCATCGAGTCGAAGGAAAGAAACGTTGAAACGAGAAGAAGCACGCTTCGACGGAGGATCGGATCACGTATCAGCGCGCATGCGCGTAATTTTCTTTTGCACGAAACAAGACCGTGGACGGGTCTGGCGAGCGATAAATTTTCGAAAATGGACGCGAGATGGCGGGGATTGGCAATCGCGTGGAGACCGAGTATTCGTTCATCGGGAGACGATAGGAAACGAAACGCTTGGTAATGCACGCGCGTAGGACACGTCACGGTTCATAGTTTGCATGTTAAAGGCATCTTGGCGAGGGCTCGAAGACAACAATCGCGTTCTCGTTTCGTTCTCACTCGTTCTCTATCGGGCGACAAGTTTTTCTATTGTTTCCTCCGTGACACGTCTGTTCTTTCTGGATCAACGCTTGGATTACGCTTGGAACGAAAAATGAATAAAAAAAAAAAAGATAGATAGATAGATATAAAAATTCGAAGAATTATTCTTGACGTTTCGAGAACAATTTTATTTTAAGGATAATCCTCTTAAAATCTCGAGTATTCAAACGGACGAGTATTTGGAGGAAATTCGAAGACGAGGATATTTGTTATCAGGCCATTTCCAATTTAGAGGGTATCCTCGAAACGCAAACATGGATACACACGCATATACTCTTCTCATAAATAAATCTCTTTCCCGATTGTGGTACCCACTCTCGCTTTGCCCTCCGCTCTACCGTATTATTTTACGTACGTTAGTTTCCTCCTTCAATTAAAGATTTCGCTACTTGTGCCACTTTTTTCATTCCTCGTGCGGAACAACCTTGACACTCGTGTCGCCTCTTCCACCTCGCTTTTGCCTTTATCTTTTTCTTTCTTTCTTTTTTTTTTTCTTTTGATAATAAATTTCTTCTCGGTCTCGGAATAGCTTTCGATACGAGCTTTGGATTGGGAAGAGGAAGTAAAAGCGAAGGAAGAGGGGTCTCGAAGGAACGATTGGAAAGAATTAAAGAAAGTTTTATAATCAAATAACGTCGAGTTGAGGGGGAAACGATCGTTATCGAATTTTTATGGCATGGATTTTACGAGGGCAGGGAGTGTCCTCGGAGGCTCGACGATTTTTAGATGATTTCGAAAAGATCGATTTATTCGTCTTTCTTTGTGTCGATGTGCATTTTAATATATATTTTTTTTTTATCTTATCTTATTATTTTTTTCGAGTCGCGAATTTTTCCAAGTTGAGCCACGAAAAAGAAGAGCAGGTATCCTCGGAAATTATTAATCGAGCATTGCTCGTTGTACTTCTAAGGACTAATGACAACAATAATAATAACAACAATAATAATAATAATACTTTTCCTCGATTCATTTTGAATAAAGCGGATTTTTCGTCGGGAAAGATGAACGAAGGGGATAGAACTCAGTTCAAAATATTATTAAAAAAAAAAAAAAAAGGAGCGTGATAAAAGGAGCGACGAGGAGGCGACGGTTTAATTAAAATTCCATCGAGATTCCATCTGACCTATTAGCGGGGAGCTCTTGATCACGAGAACTCTTTTTCATTCATTCATTCATCGGGGCTGGTAATTTCACGCCCACGCTCGATTTATAACGCCCACCAGCGCCGTCCCACCACGTCCTCTCCCCTCCCCTCCTCCTGTCTTTTAATCCGTTCAGGTGTAAACAGCTTGCGCCCCCAGCCTTGCTTCTTTCTCCAACTTTATTCGTTACAAAGGGAATTTTCCTCTCTTTGCTCGAAAAGGAAAAAAAAAAGGTCTCGTCGATTTTTTTAACGCGTTCCTGGATTTATCGATTCCTGAACGAATTCGTTTCTTTATCAAGCGCCAAGCGTGAAACGACTCGGGATTAATTTTGCGAGAAAAAAGAAAAATTGCGGAGGAATATCGCGCATTCTTATCGCGCCAACAGTCTCGTACTAAAAAAAAAAAAAAAAGAAAGAGGCAAGCTAGTTTTTCTATATTCTCCAATCGAGTTAAAGCGGTGGTATTCAAGATAAAAATTAAAAGTAAACATTTTTATTACGGATCGTAAGATATTTTTTTTTTTTCATTCGTCCAACAGCTTTGCCTTCGTTTTTCTCGATTCTCCAATCGAGTTTACATTAAAATTGAAGTATTTAGATAAGATTAAAAATAGACATTTTTACGGAACATAAGAAGACGCTGGATATCGTTTTTTTCAATTTTTCGATCACGCGTATTAGAAATTCATTTGGATGAAAGAGTAGCATTTCGTCGATTATTATCCTTTATATCCGTCCAAGCCTTCGTTTTTCTCTAATCGAGTTTAGATTAAAATCGAAATATTTAGATAAAATTAAAAGTAAAAATTTTTACGGAACATAAGACGCTGGATAGGAATCTTTTTTTTTTAATTTTTCGATCAGAGTCTCGTATTAGAGATTCGTGGATGAAAGTAACATTTCATTCGGCAGCTTTGAAAAACAATTCCCACGATTCGATTTTTTTTTTCTTCCCTATCCTTTTTTTTTTTTTTTGGTCGCCATTGACGATCCATCGAAAATGGAGACACCTTCAACAACTCTGTTTCTTCGGCAAGATGCTCGGCCAGAAGTGCGCCGACCGACCTATCGACGCGAGCCTGGATTCTCGTGCACCGTTGCCCCCCCCTTTTCATTCCGATCGCTTGACCCGTCCTCCCACGCTTCTTCCTACGCAAACGTGTCCTTCTATCTCCCCTCTCTCGCGCAATTCTTCCTCCTCCGCGTTTAATTTTTCACGGACGAATGCCCATGATGGAAATGTAGTAGGATAACACATAGAGACGAGGAAAAAGAAATAAACAGTGGCTTCTAATAAAATTCTATTTTATTCTTCTTTTCTTATATGATACGAATATAGATGATAAATTGAATCGTAAATGGGAGAGGGTTTCGATCTGAATGAATGATATTTTTTTTTTCTTATATATATATATATAATACGCACAGAAATCGGTATGAATTCGATTGGAGATAATCGGCGATAAACGTGGCAATTATTCGTTGGCAATCGAGTGTTATTTACGAGCAATATCTGTTTAATCGTAATATCAGACATCGTCGAATTTTTCCACTTTCGATTCCTTTCCTTGTCGTAATTTTCGAGTAATTTAGAATTAGAATTCTTATAATTGATTTGCGAGAAAGAAACTTCAAAACATCGTTGTGTGTATGTTATTTAGAAATTTATTTAAAATTTTTAAGTATTATACATTTGATCAAAGAGTATCGCTTCTAAAGGTAGAAAATTACCAACCATAGATTTCGTAATGCAAAAGACACGTAAAATTGTAGAAGGGAATTTATCATAAATTAATCTTTGATATAACATCTTCAAAGATAATTCTTTCAATCCTCTCTCTCTCTCCTCCTTTCTTCCCTCGACGTTCCTTTGATTCCAATTAATTCGAATTCAAAAATGAAAAATTCGCGGTCAATTTTCCTCCTCGTCCGTCGTTCGAGCTTTTGCATCTCGCATCCTTTGTTCTCAAACGCGATGAAATTTCAAATGTTCGTTTCTCGAACAAAGCCACCGTTTATCATCCGTTCGCATCATTCGTGCAACGATGTCCCTTTCGTCTCTCTCTCTCTCTGTTTTGCGTATGTGTAATAAAAATTCATCCTTTGTTCCAATCGCAGAATTTCTTTCTCCTTCAACATTCCTTCGAAATCACGGTTAGGTTCGAAGTCGATCGTTTCCTCAATTTTCTCCTCTTTTTTCGTTCTAATTTTTTTCCCTTTTCGCATCGATTTGTCGAGGTCCCCTCAGTGTAATAATATCGACAGGGAAGTTATAAAATGGTTAAATAAAGTTGGCCAGCAACCTGTAGGTGTAACTGGATTAAAGCGGAAGGAGAGTGGGCGGGAAAATTCAAGTTGGGAATCCTCGTGAAACTTGCCACGATTTATCATCACTGTATCGATTCGCTTTTTCGCTTTTTCTCGTCCTCTCACTTTGTAGAATCTTTGTTGAGACGGTCTAAATCATCGAGAATAAATTTTTCGAATACTTTATTTTTGCTTTCTCCCTTCTGCCATTTAACCCTTTGCGCTCGAGAGGCGACGAAAGTTGAGCTTATACGAAGATTTAATCTTTAGAAAGCGATATCGCTTTTAATTACAATTACAAAAGTGGATATAATTAAATATATAAGAAAAATTAACGTTTTCCACGATCGTAATTTCTCACCGAATTCGAATCGCTCGTGGTGCCATCTGAAACAGCGTTCTTTCGTTTTTAAGAAGAGTCGCGAGGAGCGCTTCGAGAGTTTCCAGTCCAACGATTCCAATATGGCGTGCGAGAAGCGTTGTTCGCGTCGCTGCTTACTTTACGTTTCAGCTTGGAAGATGTGGCTGTCGAAGCTATCGAAATGGTTATCCTAAGGAACGTGTGAAAAGTCGTAAGATTTGAAGTCAGAAATTTTAGTTTGACTATGGTGAATTGGAGGAATCGCTCGATGAAAATTCGATCCAGAGAAGAATTGAAAAATCGAGAAACAATTGGGTAATTTTGTGTCTAGTTTACATAATAAAATCTTGAATTTGGAGAAAGGGAAAGAAACTTATTTGCACAGTTAATAGATAGTGAATCGGAAAGTGATAATGATGCCTTACAAGAATCTAATAATTTAGAATGAACGAAGAAATTTAATTTCTTTTACCTTATCTGTGCTCAAAATTATCTCGAGTTGCTACTTCGATTGAGAAACTCGTCCAAAGGGTTAATAAACGTTCGAATTCAAGCCTTCTTTCTCTTTCGAATTGAATAAACAAAACGGATAGAACTTGTAATAATCTGTACTTCGCATTATTTATTCGACTCTTCCCATTCATCGAATAATATTACCTCTTGGAAAGAATCGACATCAAAGACATCGATATTATTCTTTATTTGCGATTTTATTATATGTTTTCAGCAACGCTACTATTTCATAATTGAAATCTATTTGTTTTTTTCGATACACAAACGCTTCAAACGTTTCGTAAACAAGTAATCACGCGCAATCATTAAATACATTCATTCTTTCGTAATTCGTACATTTTACTTATTGTTTTCACTATCGACATCGATCTATTTTATCCTCTTTTCCATCGTTGGAAGAGTCGCTCGAAACGGTCTGACTGATTTTTAAGCAGTTTAACCAGCTTGATCGACTCGAAGATCCGAGAAAATCAAGTTTGTCAAATGATTACGATCGATCTTAATCCCCGAATCACGTTCCTTGAATTCGGTTTCGAGAAACAAACGTTCGAGGAGGAGGAAGAGACGGTGGGAACAGAAACGGTTGTCTCACGACGCGAGATCTCCTCCATCTTTGTCTGCGGTTTCCCGCCACGACGACGCGAAACGTCAGAAACAAGAAAGTCCAGGAGCCAGTGTAAATGTTAAAAGTTGCGCGTTGAATTTGCACAGTGGTGGGGGAAGTTCGGTTTTGCGGTTGGATGGCTGAGCGGGGACGCACTCGTCGAGAACTGGGCCGTGGGGGGAGGGAATCCTTGTTTCTTTGCGAGTTTACCTTTGTTATCGCTCGCGTCCTCAAAAACGTCCAATGTCACCATGATGATGTATCCAATTTACGAGGATTTTAACTGCTCGAGGAGTAAGAATTATTCCTTATTCCGTGTAAATTTTGCATCGAAATCCAAATGTTAAAATTTCGTGAATTTTTTTCTTTTTCTTTTTCTTTTGGAATTTTCAAAGTGAAAATTGATAGTTAGAAAAATTTTATTTTTTGGAATTTTGAATACAGAAATTGCAGTACTCGTGATATAAAAATTATCTTATTCTATATTGATAGGAAAATTTTCTTTTTTTTTCCTTTTCTTTTTCTTTTGGAATTTTCATAGTAGAAATTGCGAAAAGAATAATAGCAATGCTCGTGATATAAGAATTACTCGTTGACTGTGAAAGACAAAAAACCGAAGACTATCTCGAAAGAAGAATTTTTCATCCACGGACAATGGCGATTGTGAATGAGTATTATCCCTACGAACCGGTTCAGCATTCGTCAATTTCAGAGAATCGATCTATTTTCTTCGTTGTACGCAGTTTTCCACCGGTTTCTCCCTTTATACAGTCGGTTGAAAAGTCAAGATCTCTCGGTGTTTTCACGAGTCGAGTGTTACGAGGCGAGACGCTATATTATTCGCTCGTGCATTAAACAGAGCGAGAAGATGAAAATTTCTGACCTGTTTACGAAATATATGCCGTTCTCTCGAACATATATATATATAATTGACATTGAGAATCTATCGATAGTCACTTTAAAATATTGTACGCGTTAGATCGGTTGGAAATCGCAGGTCAATTGGAGATTCCATGGAGATCGAATAATTCTATCGTGAGTGGATTTAAATTTCTTCAATCTCCTCATTTTTTCCCTCATTCTGGTCACGACGAGAGAATTGACAAGAGACTATAGAGACAAAGTGATTCTTAATTGAAACTTTAATTCAAATGATCTCAAATTACTACGGAATATTTCGAATAATTTCAACATTTTCCTTTGTAAAAATTTTCGTTTCGCTCTTTTTCAACCAATTATTAACAAAATTCGTGGATGAATGTCACGTCATTTTTCATCGTCGTGTGTCGAAATTCGTGTTAATATTTAACCACGTATTTCGAGATATTTAACGCGGTTACATTCGCCTCCCGTTACACCTCTGTTATATCTTAATGGTCGACGTTTGAAATATCGTGCGGAGGCCCGAGTGTTCGTTAACCTTCGATTAACCTTAGAATGGGAGGGGGACATTTATCAAACACCATTCTGTGCATCGATGATAAACGATCGTTTCACGAATGAAACATTACTTGTTTTTATTTTCGTTTCGTTCCATCTTATCTTTGCGAACGAAACGAACGTAAATGTTCAAACGCGAAAATTCAAGGTGGTGTAAACATCTTACCGACCGAGCAAAGACACGTCACGCGATACGCGGCAGAGTTTATTATTTTCTCTATGCGCGAACAACAAACGATCGTTACGATTTCTTTCTTTTTTCTTATATTCCTTTACACGTAGCCCCATCCACCATTTACCGTGAAAATACCGTGTTCCGTTCAAGGATGTAAGGAAAAATGCGGGGGAAACGCGTTGCTGCTCGTTTTTCCTCCGAGAAAAATTATTTTTCAGACGGGAAAACGATATCGGGTGGATGATATTATGAACAAGGAAGGGAAAAATATCGTTGAAATATCTTTTTTTTTTTTATCGAATCGCTGTATTTTTGTGGTAAAAATATAACACGCAAACGTATCTTTCATAGATTTGCAATTGTATATAAAATAGATGTAATAATTTATCGATTTACGAGATTAGTGTATTTTTATGGTTTATAAATAAATGTAAAAATACGCAAATATAATTGCAATTATAAAGTAGAGTAGAATAAAGAATCTAATGTGTATATATATATAGAATAGGTAATTTATTAATCGAATCGATCGAACGTTAGATTTTTTTGACACGAAAAGAATTTATAGACCACGAAGGAAGTAACGATTCTTATCGCTTCAGTGCTCGTTTAATCCCAAATAAGAAACGTTAAAAAAAAGTGTACGAGTCTAAATCTAAAAAAATTAAACACCGACCTGTATTAAAATTAATGGATACCTTTATACAGCAAAACTTCTTAAAATTCATCTTTCTTTTTTCCTTCGTTCCTCTCCACCGTGCTCTCTCGTCTACTTTTATATATTTTCTTTTTTTTTATATATATATACTTTTTCTCCCCTAAAACGTAATGCATCGTTGCAAATTTCACGACGATAGTTTAGAATCAAGCCTTACTTTATGGAAACTTGGACAGTCCCCTGGAAAGGAACAGGGGATCGTACTATAAAGTTTTCCCCGTGTTGTTGCACCAGCCGGTCGAGGAAAAGTATTGTTGAAATTTTTAATGCCACTGCCGCCTCGTTTCCGCCATTGCAATTTTATTCTCCTCGCTTCGAGAGACCCGTTTCTTTTCCTCCTCCTTCTCCTCTTCTTCTCTCTCTCTCTCTCGGTTTTACACAGAAAAGACGATGTCCAAGCGGCGAGCTCGCTCATTTAATTGCCTCGCGTAACTGTTCACCGTTCGACCGTTGGAAATTCAATTTCGGCCAACGTGGTAACGCGATCTCATCGTGTAAACGGTGGAACAACAAGTTTCGAAAGAGGAGGGACGAGAAACGTATAAAGATAAGAATATCGAATCGAATAAAATGAATTGTTCGTGCAATTACCGCTCGAAAATTGAGACGTGGTTGCAAATGTAATAAGTGGAACAACTTTCTCTCTCTCGATAAATTAACTTGCTCTTTGTCCGAGTTTTCGAGAACGATGTTTAGTCGAAAAACGGGGATAAAGGGATTCTCTCTCTTTCTCTCTGCATTTCCACCGGGGCTTTTATCGAAATGTCAATAGCGAGTAACAAGTATAACGAGATTGAAGGTTGCGCGGATTCATCGTTAGTCGAAGGAGTCGTAATTGTCGAGCGAGATGGGAAATGGGTCGTCTTGAGTGAAATAAGTGGAACGAAGAAGACGGCCTCTCTCTCTTTCTCTGGATCGAAGGAATGCTGCGCTTGACAGTCTAATTACGGACAATCGTGTATCGGATGATTATATCCCTCTTTTCGCTTCCAAAACCGGGAAATTTATTCGTTCGCGATTAATCTTTCGTTTAGAAGAATGGAAAGTGTAAGTCCATTTTTGTGAAAGAAAACGAGACGTAATTTATAGCGTGAAGATTTTATTTATAACTTGTTAATAAATACGCCAATGATCTGTTCGATTTAAAATTATATCGTGAAAGTGGTGCAAGTCTAATAGACATAGGTGGCGGGCATAGAATCTAGCGTCTTTGCACAACGATGCCAGATCTATTACGTACGAAAAATATAAGGAGCAGTTATTATCTGCTGCGCATCGTGAACACTGCCGCATAAAGAGCATAAATAAGTATAATATCGAAATAAATTTTATTCCTCGTTATTATTTGTAAATAAAATTCGACACGAAATATATTTTAAGCGATATTTAATTTTTCGACCGACCAATTATATTATATTATTCTAGAAAGAAATTTATACGATCAAATTCTACATCGACAAATTGTAGAAACATTGCGAGATAAAATAAAAAAACCTGTACTATTTAAAAAAAGGAAAGAAGAAAGAAAAATATAATTCGAAATACGATCCAAGACGATCGTCTATTTTTCTTTCTTTCCTTCTTTTTATCGCAGCTTGGATTATTGGATTATCCGTGCGAGGAGGCGCAGCAGTTACGGTAAGAAAATGACGCGCGAGATTTGTATAACGATCGCAGGATGGGATAGCGTCTCCCTCCAGTCGTTACCCCGACCGATGAAATTAACTAACCTCTCCCTCCTCTCCCCTCCCTCGTCGAGCAGCGGCCGCCTCGCCTTTTTTTGCCGGCAACCGTGTTGCGCATTGAGCGGCGTGGACGCTGTTTTACGATCAGTTTTACGGTAATTGCGAAGGAAAATTGGAATCGAGAAGTTCTTGTGAACGCTTAAAAAAGAACCAGAGCGCGACGAAAGTCGAAAATTTTTCTGTTTTCCTCTGTTGCTCGTAATTGTAATATTCGTGCACACCGTTGACAATTAATCGACACTCGTGTCTCTGCGCAATTTCGCACGGAGGAAGAAGAAGAAGAAGAAGAAGAATTCGTTCGTTTTGGCGGGAAAAATTAAAAAATTTCGAAGGGAAATGGGAGGAGATCTACGAGTTTCGAGTTGAAAGTCTTCGGTTTTTTCGAAGAGAGCGTGGAAAGGATCGCTGCCTCTTTTCAGTAGAAAAAGATCAAAGATGTTAGGCCTCGCTTAATTCGAGATCGTCGTTAAAACGCGGCGCGAGAACGAATTTCCGCTTTGTGGAAATTTTCGCGCAAGGGCGTTTTTCTTTTCTTTTTGTTTTTTACGCGCCCTTCCTTTTCCAAATTTTTTCCTTCTTCCCACTCTTTGCCGATTTTCATTCGCGCGCGTAAACTTGCTGGAAATTTCTCCCCCGTTTTCACATCCGCAGGAATAAAGTTCTGTCGCGTTATTTGTCATTTTTGTTGTGCGCGGGTTAGCGTGCATTAGCGAGCATTACATGTTTAGCAGGGGGGAGGGGTCGATTCAAAATAAGTTCCTGCTTAATAAGTTAATGAACGAGCATCGAATTATTATTTTTATGTTCGTTTTAATATTTAAAATATACGTTTTATAAGTACGTTCTAGGAATACAAGTATTAACACTTTGAGAGATTGAAAAATATATTCGTTTAATTAATTCGAAAATTCGAGCTTTCAGAGTGGTATTCTGCATAAGAAATTCTACAAATTATTCTTAATTAATTCTAAAATTCGGGTGGTATTCCGCATAAGAAATTCCACAAATTATTCTTAATTAATTCCAAAATTGGAACTTTCAAAGTAGTATTTTGCATAAGAAATTTCACAAACTATTCTTAATCAATTCCAAAAGTCGAGCCTTCAGAGTAGTATTCTAGAAATTCCCAAAAATATTCTTAATTAATTCCAAAATTTGAGTGGTATTCTTCATAAGAAATTTCACAAAATATTCTTAATTAATTCCAAAATTGTAACTTTCAAAGTAGTATTCTCCATAAGAAATTCCCCAAAATATTCTTAATTAATTCCAAAATTTGAGTGGTATTCTTCATAAGAAATTCCACAAAATATTCTTAATTAATTCCAAAATTGGAACTTTCAAAGTAGTATTCTGCATAAGAAATTCCCCAAAATATTCTTAATTAATTCCAAAATTTGAGTGGTATTCTGCATGAGAAATTCCCCAAAATATTCTTAATTAATTCCAAAATTGGAACTTACAAAGTAGTATTCTGCATAAGAAATTCCCCAAAATATTCTTAATTAATTTCAAAAGTCGAGCCTTCAGAGTAGTATTCTGCATAAAAAATTCCCAAAAATATTCTTAATTAATTCCAAAATTGGAACTTTCAAAGTAGTATTCTCCATAAGAAATTCCCCAAAATATTCTTAATTAATTTCAAAATTTGAGTGGTATTCTTCATAAAAAATTCCACAAAATATTCTTAATTAATTCCAAAATTTGAGTGGTATTCTTCATAAAAAATTCCACAAATTATTCTTAATTCCAAAATTGAAACTTTCAAAGTAGTATTCTGCATAAGAAATTCCCCAAAATATTCTTAATTAATTCCAAAATTTGAGTGGTATTCTTCATAAAAAATTCCACAAAATATTCTTAATTAATTCCAAAATTGGAACTTTCAAAGTAGTATTCTGCATAAGAAATTCCCCAAACTATTCTTAATTAATTAATTTCAAATGTCGAGCCTTCAGAGTAGTATTCTGCATAAAAAATTCCCCAAAATATTCTTAATTAATTCCAAAATTTGAGTGGTATTCTTCATAAAAAATTCCACAAACTATTCTTAATTTATTCCAAAATTGGAACTTTCAAAGTAGTATTCTGCATAAGAAATTCCCCAAACTATTCTTAATTAATTAATTTCAAATGTCGAGCCTTCAGAGTAGTATTCTGCATAAAAAATTCCCAAAAATATTCTTAATTAATTCCAAAATTGTAACTTTCAAAGTAGTATTCTCCATAAGAAATTCCCCAAAATATTCTTAATCGATTCCAAAATTCGAGCCTTCGTATATATAATATATGTATCCCGTGCAAGAAATAGCCCAAATTTTATACTTAATCAGTTCGAGTCTTCAGAGCGATGCAGATATATTCTGCATAAGAGATTCCTCAAAATATTCGTTTAATTAATCGCAAGATCCGAGATACACACACACGCGGTACGAAATTAAATTAGAGTTTCGAAGATTCGCTGTGCGTTGGCTGGAAATGGTAACGAAGGCGTGTATCTTGCTCTTTGCTACGCGTCTCTTAATCGCGTTAAACCGTGACTCGGTCTCTCGTTTAAATCCGGAAGCGTACGCCTTGGCAGGATACAGTTGAAAAACAGTCGTGCACGATTTTCCTTCGAAAGCCTTCGTTACCCTCCAGATTCCCCCCAATCTTTCTCATCGAAATTTCGCGGAAAGAAAAAAGAGACGCTCGAAATTATGTCGATCGTTCATTCAGAAATTCGAATTCTCGCTTTATATAAATCTTGGGATCGATTTAAACGATTCTCGAATACTGCAAATGAATGAAGGTAAACGCGGATTTATTACGATGTTTCGTACAACTCGTCTCGTCTTTTCGTTCTTTTTTTCGAGATTTCTTTTGGAAATTCTTTGCGCTCGAACATTTCTCGAGACAAGTTCGATGCAAAGAGAAATATCAAAATATCGTGGGACCTTCGAGGGAGGGAAAGGAAAGGGGGGTTCGTCTGTGTTACTCGGTTAGCCGCGCCGTTTTTAAACTTTTCTACTCTTGAGTCTTCTATCGTAAATTCATTCTATCATCTCTCTCTCTCTCTCTCTCTCTGTCTGTCTGTTTCTTCTCGCCTTGTCATATACTTGTAATGCTGACCGCGCTGGTCGAGAGAGAAATTTCGCTTCAGAATCGTAGAATAATTCGAGAATCTTTCGTTGCAATTGTTTATCCGCCGTTTTCTTCGAAACTGTCGCAAGAATTATTATTTCTTTTCTTTTTCTTAGAGATTGAAACGTCATTGAAAATTCATTTCGTTTCTGAAATGAAATCAAATTTCAAAATATACTTCTTTTCTCCTTCCTTGATTAAAAAATTTGCAGAAAAACTTTGTTCTATTGTTCAAAGTGTGTTCTTGTTAATAAGAGTTTTGTATATTTCCACGTATTTCTCGAAGAAGAAAAAAAAAAAGAATTCTTGTTTTCTTTTCTTTTTGGTCGGATTATATCGTTCGCTGTTAAAGCGATTTCCTTTATCTGTGTGGAATATAGTCCTTTCTCCATCGTTTATTATTTCCCCTATCTTCCATTTTCCTTGAAAAGGAGAGCACGGTTTGTGCATTTACGGCCAGAGATTCAGCATCGACAGAGATTAAAAGAGCAGGAATAAACGCGTGGAAACACGGCGTTATCGGTGCTGGCTTCCGTGTGTACAAACGGAAAGCACAATTTTCCTTTGACGCCATTTTCCATAAGATGAAAAATAATCCACCGTTGATCTTTCCATGGATCTTCATACTTCTTCTTCTCGTTTCTTCGAATGATTTTCAAAATTATTAAATTTATCGAGGTACACGCGATCCCATGATTTTTGTACTTTCCTCTTCTTCTATGCAAAGAAGTTTTTTAACCTTTTGAGAGATGATTGGATTCCATGGATCTTTAAATCTTGAGATTTCGTTTCTTCGAATAATTTTTAAAAAATTAAATTTATCGAAGTATATGTCTTTTTTCTTCTTCTATGCAAAGAAGTTTTTTAAACCTTTGCACTCAAGAAATGATTATGATTTTTCGATGGATCTTTAAATCTTGAGATTTCGTTTCTTCGAATGATTTTTAAAAAATTAAATTTATCGAAAATTATATGATTTTTGTACATTCTTTTTTCTTCTTCTGTGCAAAGAAGTTTTTTAACCCTTTGCACTCGAGAGATGAGAGATCTCAGTGAACCGCTTGGATCGATACGGCAAAAGCGACAATTTATTCATTTATTTGTATTTGTGAAATCATTTTAAATTACTTGTAAGAAATTCACGGGAGAAGGCCAAAGATTCAATAACTCGGATCCCTCCATCGCGCAAATCCCTTATTACGCGAAGAAATCGCGAAGAAACTTGAATTATTACACGTGAAAATGATGGCTGACAAGATGGAGAAGTTTCTAAAACGTTCATCGAAAGCATCGAATTCCGAGTTGTTCGATATCCAGTTAAAAAATACTAAATCCTTAAAAAAATAAGAATCCTGTCCAATACAGACTGTTCACCAATCTCTCTCTCTCTCTTAACTGTCTATAAATTGTTTAACCACAATCGTTCCAATCCAGATGTGTCTCGTTTCTCTCGTATCGATATATGAAGAAGAGAAAAAAAAAAAAAATAAATCGTAAAAGAAAAGGTTTGCATGGGTTTATATCTCTTACGATGACGACGTTTGCGACGCGTGAAAAACGAGAGAATCCGGTGTCGAGGGGCTAATAAAAAACGTCCTTGAATCGAAACGTTCGTTCGCAACGCCCTCTTCCTTCCCGACGGTGATTACGCGCCGCGTCTTTCATCCGATAAAATTCGATTCCTTTCTCGAACGAGTATCTCTCGGATGAATTTTCTCCCCGAAACTGTGAAATGTAAATATCGATCGAGAGACATCTCTCGGGCTGTAACCACGTTTTATTCCACGCAATTTTCGCAACTTCACGTTTCTATTAGTGCATCCGAACCGTATATAACTTTTAATGGCACAACGAATCGCTCGAAACTTTCGGCTGATTTTGAACGAGTTTATACCGGATCGTAGTAATAAAACCGTGGGAACCGTGATCCACTTCCCCGTTGGAATATTTTCGATCGAAAGGAGGGGAGGGGATAGATAAGTGAAGGAGTCTGTTACGAAACTTTTGTCTTTGTTCATCCGTCCTCGTTTTTTTCGTAGATTCTTCGTTTTCGGTGAAACTTACTTTACTTGCTATCGATGAAAAATAAAAAAGCGATGGTGGCCACCTAGAAAAGGAAAAAGAGAGCTGCGAGATCGAATCCTGATGATAGAAATTAATTGCGTCATTGAATTACGGCTGCTTCTGCCGGAGAATTAAAATATAAAATTATTTTCACGCGTTCTTTTTTTACACCTTCGAGGCGTAAGATTAAAAAAAGGAGGATCTCGTAATCTTTAAGATCTATATTCGAAGTAGAAAATAAAAAAATAATCTCTTTTTTTTACAAGTTTTCTCGATTAAGTTTCTCGATTAAAACAACGTATTGTTATCATTAAGTTGTTATTTTGCTTACCGTGTTTCCGCGTTGCTCTCTTATATTTCCTTTCTGTAATAATTTCTTTTTCGCGTTTAGCTTAACTGTTTTTTTCGCAACGAATTTAGAATATTGTTCATATACGAGTTTTTTCTTCTTACTTGATAATTTTAATTAAAAAAAAAAAAAAGAAAAAAGAAAAACAATTAAACGCACGTACAAACGTCCATGAAGAGAAGTTAAAATCTCATTTGAACACATAATTAACGGCCAAAGTTGTACAAAGAGTTATATTAGGTCGTGTAACGCACGCAGTGTTGCACAAAGTTGCCAATTTTAGAACAAATGACAATCAACCGCGACTCGTTGACTCTACTTAACTTAACCTACATTTCCTTTCTGTAACAACTTCTTTTTCGTTATTACTTCAACTGTTTTTCTCAAAAGTGAACGAATTTCGAACATTGTTCCCGTACGAAGCGTATCGAAATATTAGGTTAGCTTTCGAGAAGAAGATTCCATCGATGAGTGGATCGTTCGACGATGGTTTCGAAAATTCGGATCTTGGAACGAGAATCTTGAAAACGAGGCCCGAGGTAGATCGAAATCCATATTAAACGAGGATAAATCGAAAGCGAGAGTGGAAACGAAGTTGAACGTATCTGGAACGACGGTTTTCGCGCATTCGAGCGAAGCGAAAAAATTGGAAAAGCGAGTAGCGACGCCAACCGGCGAAAGATCGAAAGTCGCGGCGCTTCGAAGCGTGGTCATCGCGCGAACCTCGAAACGACACGAGTCCACTCTGGAATAGAATTACGAGCTGTGATCAGCGAAAAATTCTTCTGTGAATATTTCACCAATCGATCGTGAAAATGTAATATTCGACGCTCGAAAATTTATAAACAATGGATATGGTCGGGGAAGGTCACATTAGAAGCCAACGAAAACATCAATTTCACTTGTATACTTGATCCGATATAACGGAAAAATTATAACGAGTATTTTCGGTCGGAGTCGCGTGTAACGCCGTTAATTTGTCCTTTGGAACGCAGCTCGATCGAAGAAATTCGAGCAGAGGGACCTTGCACGAAACCTCTGTTTCTCGAATTCGCTTGGCTGGTTCAAGGGCAAGATCGATCATCTCGAAGGCGCGCTCGGGGATCTTATAACTGGAAGAAATTCGAACAGACCTCGAGCGGATCTCGTACACGTAAACGTGAATCGATTTCAACGCGCGTTTCGACGTCGATACGACGACGCTCGCTCGCGTTGCGTCGTATTTTCATCCAATTATCACTGTGTATAACGAGAAGGAATTCCTCCTCCCGTCTCACGGCGCACGCACAATTAAACAAGCAACGACCAATCTCGACCGCCTAATTACCAGCATAATTACGAGCAAAATAACGCGTTCCGTGACAATTGCTCCGCGCGTCGCGGTTCTCGCCTATTCCACCCGTTTTCATCAAAATCACGCGGCTATTTAAACTTGCTTGCGCCCCTCGTATTATACACCAACCAGTAATTTATCGCGGCTGCTTCGTCGCAATTTACCGTTAAATTATTAACCCCCCCTCTTACAAAATAAAATATTCCACGCATTAATCCGACATTTAAAACTCGGTCGATAAATTATTACCGATATGGCGAATTTTTTTATCGCAACGCCTTTGGAAAACGGCGGCTGGCGACTTTTCTTCAAATTTCCGAACCATTATTGCTCAAAATTCGAAATCGCCTCGATTCTTCGAATGTATACGATTACGCAACGAAAGAGGATCGAATTGGAGTAGAAAAAGCGGGAGAGGAGAGATCGGTGGATGAAGAATTGGAGGAGGAGGGGTGGATGTTGGAGGATGGTGGCGCGATGAAAAAGCGGCGATCGCGGTTTGGATCGTGATGTTCCACCGGTGCAAATTGCCCGTTCTATTATTCAGCCCAGGATGCAAAAGCCCTGCAAAGTTCGACGCGTGGTTAACCGCGGAGCCGTGGAAAAGCAGCGTGTCCGTTTCAACGCAATTTCATCCCGTCTGTTTCGTTCCTTCCCTGCAAACCCTTCAGACTTCTCTCTTCAACTTCGCGCAATCGATGAGAAGAATAACCAGGCTGATTATTTCCCACTCGTTTCGAGTGAGTTTACTTTGTATCCCACTTTTCCATGATGGAACGCGTGCGATTGGACAAATTGGACGAACAGTTGGCGGGCATCCGAAGAGAATTCGTCTCGTTCTCGCGTTTTCGCCTTCTTTTTGAAACTCTCCTTTCCGATTGGTCGCTCGATCCCAAGCTGATCTCGCCATATTTGATTCTCCCCGCGATTCTATTCATACACATTCGACAACGAGACGATTCGTGCAACAATAATTGGCGAGTTAATCTCGTGTGAGTTTTTGAATAAGTGAATTTTTTAATGTATTGTGTTGGGCTCGTTTTCTTTTTTTTTTTTTTCTTTTGGATAATTCTCGAGGCAAATATCGATGATCGATCCGCAAAGGGGACGATAGAAATTTTGTTTCGATAAGGTGGTAGTTCTGTTACTATATTATCATTCGATTTCATAAGGATGAACTGGATTTTCGCCATGTTTGATTCTATTTATACGTAATCGAGCAACGAAAGAACAATAACGGATGAATTTTAACGTACGTTCGGTTCATTTTTTGGATAATTCTCGAGGCAAATATCGACAATAGAAATTTTGTTTCGATAAGGTGGCAGTTCTGTATTACCATTCGATTCCACAAGGGATTTTCGCCATATTTGATTCTATTTACACTCGAGCAACGAAACGACAATAACGAGTGAATTTAAGGACGTAAGCTCGGCTCATTTTCTTTTCTTCGTCACATCGATAGAAATTTTGTTTCGATAAGTTGACAGTTCTGTATTACCATTCCATTCCACGAGGGATTTTCGCCATATTTGATCCTATTTATACGTACTCGAGCAACGAAACGACAATAATGGATTAACGTTTTATAGTTCGGCACGTTTTTTGAATAATTCTTGAGGTAATTATCGATAATGGATCCGCAAAGGGATTCTATTTACGCTCGAGGAAACGAAACGACAATAATGGATGAATTTTAACATAATAAGCACATAGGCTCATTTCCTTTTCTTTAATCACACCGATAGAAATTTCGTATCGATAATTTGACAATTCCGAAGAAACGAGCGTTCTCGCAATCATTATCATTTTACTTCGCGCCTTAATTGGATAATTCCAATCGAGCTACAACAAAAATTTATCCCCTCTAATTTTCCTAGCAATTAGAACACGCTTTTTCGTCGTAACCACGCTCCTAACCTCACTTTTTCGCATTACGCGCAAAATTGTTCGACGCCCAACCCCCCAATTTCTTCCATTTATTCGTATCATTTATTTCCCCCTCCTCCTTTTCAACCGGCGGTGTATCATTTCGATCGAAATCAATTCGACGGGGGAACACAACGGAACGTTAATCCAGGCCGCGGTTTCGCGTTATCCGATAGCATCGCAGGTATAATAATTTTCGAAATTGTACGCGCGCCTCCACCCTCCTCCTCTCTCTATTGATTTAAACGCGTAGCCGTCGCGCACCCGTTTCGGCGGACGAACGAATATTGCGTTTGCTTATCGCTTAATATCGGCGTAATTACGTGTACGTACAGCGTCCCAACGTTGTATTATTCATGTGTGGCATGTGTGAAAGCGTCGTAAAGTTGGGCGAGCGAAGTCGTGGGTTGAGAAAGAGGGTCGAGGAGAGAGGGAAAGGCGAAGCGTTTTTGATTATATTCATTGGTCTTCGACTTCTCGACATCGGTCTAATCTCATTCGGTTGGATTGATCGAAGGTTTGTCATGTAACGATAGGTTAGTTTCGAATTTTTATAGAGGCGATCGTTCGTTGAGGGAAATTCCGTCTCGATCGTCGGCGAAAAGCTTTGTCCGTGTATCTGTTCGAAGTTGTGATTAATATTGTATTAATATTGGAGGGGATGATAATAGAAATTGAGGATCGTCGTTGGGACGAAAAGAGGACGATTTTTTGATTGAAATTTCGTTTCGATAAGTTTTATATGCTTCGATATTGATGAATTTTTATTTTTCCAGGGATGTAGAAAGTGATTTTGATGGAAATTTCAATAGGTTAAGACGAATCTTATTTCAGAATCAACGAATTCTTATTTTTCCGAAAATAGAAACTGATCTTTGGCGAAAAGGGATGATTTTGATAGAAATTTCAATGAAACGAATTCTTATTTTTCCGAAAATAGAAACTGATCTTTGGCGAAAAGGGATGATTTTGATAGAAATTTCAGTGAAACGAATTCTTATTTTTCCGAAAATAGAAACTGATCTTTGGCGAAAAGGGATGATTTTGATAGAAATTTCAATGAAACGAATTCTTATTTTTCCGAAAATAGAAACTGATCTTTGGCGAAAAGGGGGGTGATTTTGATGGAAATTTCAATGAAACGAATTCTTATTTTTCCGAAAATAGAAACTGATCTTTGGCGAAAAGGGATGATTTTGATAGAAATTTCAATGAAACGAATTCTTATTTTTCCGAAAATAGAAACTGATCTTTGGCGAAAAGGGATGATTTTGATAGAAATTTCAATGAAACGAATTCTTATTTTTCCGAAAATAGAAACTGATCTTTGGCGAAAAGGGGGATGATTTTGATGGAAATTTCAATAAGTTAAGACGAATCTTATTTCAGAATCAACGAATTCTTATTTTTCCGAAAATAGAAACTGATCTTTGGCGAAAAGGGGGATGATTTTGATAGAAATTTCAATGAAACGCATCAACGAATTCTTATTTTTCCAAAAATAGAAACTGATCTTTGGCGAAAAGGGGGGGATGATTTTGATGGAAATTTCAATGAAACGCATCAACGAATTCTTATTTTTCCGAAAATAGAAACTGATCTTTGGCGAAAAGGGGGATGATTTTGATAGAAATTTCAATGAAACGCAATCCTTATTCTTCCAAGGATAGATATAAATTGATCTTTGACGAAAAGGAGGACGATTTTGACAGAAATTTCAACAAGTTCCAACTTGTTTAATAAATTCTTTTTTCAAAGATGGATAGAAAGCGACTGAGATCGTGATTGAGATCATTGGTTCATTGATAGAAATCGACGCGTGCGATTCATAATGCCCGGACAATGTAAAAAGTTAATCGAAAAGAGGAGAAATCGTAAAGAAGCGAGAAACGTTCGACTCGTGTATTTTACGCTGGATGGCACTCGAGATCGACCGGTTAGACAGCAACAAACATTGAGCAGCGTAGCTTCTCCCGCGACCTCGATAAATCTCTACAACCGTGTAACCTATCTGCAAGTAAAAGCGTTCGCTTCTCCATCATGCAAATGCTCCCTTCCTCTCGCACCACGAATTCGTTCGATTAACCCTGGAATCATGTGATAGATTCCTTCTACTTTCGATCTTCGATCAACAACGATGCACAAGTGTGATGGAAAAATATAGAATGACTTGGATCCACCAATTCGTTCGATTAATCCTGGAATCATGGTGATAGATTCTTTCTACTTTCGATCAACAAATTCGATGATCAAAAACGTGGAATGACTTGGATCCACGAATTCGTTCGATTAATCCTGGAATCATGGTGATAGATTCTTTCTAATTTCGATCTTCGATCAACAAATTCGATGATCAAAAACGTGGAATGACTTGGATCCACCAATTCGTTCGATTAATCCTGGAATCATGGTGATAGATTCTTTTTACTTTCGATCTTCGATCAACAAATTCGATGATCAAAAACGTGGAATGACTTGGATCCACGAATTCGTTCGATTAATCCTGGAATCATGGTGATAGATTCTTTCTACTTACGATCTTCGATCAACAAATTCGATGATCAAAAACGTGGAATGACCTGGATCCGTTCGATTAACCTTGGAATCACATGGTAGATTCCTTCTACTTTCGATCATCGATCAACAACGTAATGGAAAAATATCGACGATCTTGGAATGACCTGGGCCTACGAATCGCGTGGATTCTTTCTACTTTCGATCTTCCATCAACACGTAATGGAAAAGTATCGATGATCGAAAACGTGGAACGTAAAATCTTCTTTTTAAAACCTTGGTCTACGAATTCGAATCAACTAATAGAATTGGAATCACGGATAGAAGAAATCACATGGTGGATACGATTTTTTCGATCTGTGATCAACAACGATATAGATACCGTGGTATCTATCGATGATCAAGAACGTGAAATCTCCTTCACCTAACACCTGGTTAGATATACTTCTTTCGATCTTCGATCAACAACGTCACATACGTGTAATGAGAAAATATCGATCGAAAACGTGGAATGTAAAAAAATGGCGCGCCAAGTAGCTTTCGATTCTCCATCATGGAAATGTCTTCCAACACCTGGGTCCACGAGTTCGTGATTAACCCTGGATCCTCGATCAACAACGACACGTACGAGAAAATACGGCTGATATTCACCAGCGTGGAACGTGAAATGTGGAGTGGCGCCCCAACTAGCTTTTCTCCATCGTGCAAATGTGTCCTAACACCTGGGTTCACCTGAATTCCTGATTAAACCTGGAATCACGTAGTGGATAACGCCTCCTCCTACTTTCGATCTTCGATCAACAACGACAGTTTTCGGTTCTCCATCATGAAAATTCCTTCCTAATATCCACGAATTCGTGATTAACCCTGGAATCACGTGCTAGATATCCCTCTTTCTACTTTCGATCAACAACGACACGGAAAATATCTGGCGCGCCAAGTATATTCTTTCGGTTCTCCATCGTTGCCTTTCTAACATTCACGAATTCATGATTTATCCTGGAATCACATAGATTCCTTCTCCTATCTTCGATCAACAATGACAAGCGTGATGAGAAAGAATGACCTGGGTTCACGAATTAACCCTGGATTCTTTCTAATTTTGACTTTCAATCAACAAATTCGATGACCAAAAACGTGGAATCACGTGGTAGATTCCTTCTCCCATCTTCGATCAACAATGATAAGCGTGATGAGAAAGAATGACCTCGATTCACGAATTAACCCTGGATTTTTTCTAATTTTGACTTTCAATCAACAAATTCGATGACCAAAAACGTGGAATCACGTGGTAGATTCCTTCTACCTTCTCCTATCTTTGATCAACAATGATAAGCGTGATGAGAAAGAATGACCTCGGTTCACGAATTAATCCTGGATTCTTTCTAATTTTGACTTTCAATCAACAAATTCGATGACCAAAAACGTGGAATCGCGTGGTAGATTCCTTCTCCCATCTTCGATCAACAATGATAAGCGTGATGAGAAAGAATGACCTCGGTTCACGAATTAACCCTGGATTCTTTCTAATTTTGACTTTCAATCAACAAATTCGATGACCAAAAACGTGGAATCACGTGGTAGATTCCTTCTACCTTCTCCTATCTTTGATCAACAATGATAAGCGTGATGAGAAAGAATGACCTGGGTTCACGAATTAACCCTGGATTCTTTCTAATTTTGACTTTCAATCAACAAATTCGATGACCAAAAACGTGGAATCGCGTGGTAGATTCCTTCTCCCATCTTCGATCAACAATGATAAGCGTGATGAGAAAGAATGACCTCGGTTCACGAATTAACCCTGGATTCTTTCTAATTTTGACTTTCAATCAACAAATTCGATGACCAAAAACGTGGAATCGCGTGGTAGATTCCTTCTACCTTCTCCTATCTTCGACCAACAATGATAAGCGTGATGAGAAAGAATGACCTGGGTTCACGAATTAACCCTGGATTCTTTCTAATTTTGACTTTCAATCAACAAATTCGATGACCAAAAACGTGGAATCACGTGGTAGATTCCTTCTACCTTCTTCTATCTTTGATCAACAATGATAAGCGTGATGAGAAAGAATGACCTGGGTTCACGAATTAACCCTGGATTCTTTCTAATTTTGACTTTCAATCAACAAATTCGATGACCAAAATCGAACGAATTCGTTCGATTAACCCTGGAACCACGTAGATTCCCTCTACTCTCGATCAACAATGATGCATAAGTGTGACGAGAGAGTATCTATCAATGATCAAAACCGTGGAATGAACCTGGTTCACGAATTCCTGACTAACCCTGGAAATCACGTGGTGAATACGCCTCTTCCTACTTTCGACCTTCGATCAACAACGATACACAAGTGTAAGCGGAGAAATACCGATGATCAGAAACGTGGAATCCGTTCGATTAATCTTGGAATCACGTGGCTCCAACGTGGAATTCCTTCTACTTTCCCCTATCTTCGATCAACAATAAACGCATAAGTGATGATGAGAAAGAATGACCTGGGTCATTTCACGAATTCGTGATTAACCCTGGAATCGCATGAATACGCTTCTTCCTGCTTTCGAGAAAATACTGATCTTCGAGGAGCGTGGAACGTAAAACGTGGAGTAGCTTCGTTCGAGTTTTTCGAGAAGATGAACGCAGATGTTGGCTCCTCTCTCTTTCTCTCTCAGGCTAGCTCGCGAGCATAATTTCGCCATAATTACGGGGGAGGGGGTGGTGCAGGGAAGAAGGAAGGACACGTGAACTCTTGACCTGACCCGGCCATAAAAGGACAGTTTAAGGGGAGGGATGGGGGGCTTTAACGATATTCATAAATTCATAAATGTTGGGCTCTCTAGCCGGAGCCAGCCTGGCCAATGAATTTACTGGAAACGGACCTCGACGATGTCCAGGATTTTGTTCCCTTTACCCAACAATGAATATTTACTTGTTTCCGTCACAGAAACATCCTTTCTTTCTCTTTTTTTTCGTTCTTTTCGTTTTTCTTTTTTTTTTTTTTTTTTTTTTTTGTTTCACAAAGTTGGCAAAAGTAATTAAAACACGGTAAAGATGCAAATGGGGGATGTAAATATGGGGGGAGGCAGTTGGCGCTTAAATATTCATTACACCGCCACGTGAAAATCATATTTTTCCCAACCCGCTTAACTCGAATCTCCCTTTAATAATTAAAGGAATTCCTTCGATCTGTAATTAAAACATTTTGGTGGGCTCTTTTTCCTCGTAGAATGCAAATCAAAAGACTCGAGGCTGTGTGGCTCATCCTTGATCTCCTCGTATCATCCTTCGAACCTCTTCTTGGCTCGAACAAACTATAAAGATTCGAGGCTATTATTATTATTATTATTATTATTAACAATTTCTCTCGAGATCAAATATTTAACTTTCCTTTCCACATCCCGTCGAAACTCGGCCCAAAAGATTATTCATTTGTAATTTTCCTTCCTTCCGTCTTGATCTTGCCAGTCGTCGATTGTCAGTCGATTAATACTCGAACGCCAATCATTGTTGGACAGGAAGGGAAGCGATTCGTACGAGAAATAGGGAGAGAGAGAGAGAGAGATGGAACAATGCAGGGATTCCCCGGCGGGCGAGCAAGTCGTGTCAACCTGTTAATCGAACGTGGAACGAGTGGAATCTCGAGTGATTATCGGCTCGAATTTCTATCTTCTAAAGGTCTCCGCCCTTTTCTCTCCAGTTTTGTCGCGCGCCAAATCTTTTCTGCGCTGAAAAAATCCAACGGTTCTTCGCTCGATCGAGTGGCGAGATGGACGATTTCCGACGGGATCAGTAGCGAGGCTCGACCATTCGTCGGCCAGCCGTCGTCTCGGTCACTTCTTTCTGAGTTCAGTTATTAATTCGAGTAGCAAGTTTTTCTCGGGAAATATCTATAACGACGAGACGTGGAGCCTAATTTCTACGAAAGTCTATCTTCAATTTTTTATCCTTATCTCCGTAACTCGATGAGAAAGCGTACCACTTTTCTTTGTACCGCTCGTTTAAATCGATTAATTCAAACGATCAGTTTGTAGAAAAATATCTAAATCTAGAAGCTCTCGACAATTGGAAGCTAATCTTCGCGAAAATCAATACAAAATTTTGTCTATTCACTTTTTTCATATATTTCCATAATTGTTCTCGATCCGTGAGTTTAATTCATTTTTGTACGATTATACATTTTTGGGTCATCATCAATTTTCTGACCATAAAATATATAAATTGTTGAAAAACTTTTCGACAAAAACCCTTCCTTCGCGGTTCCCCGTCGAGCGTATCGATGGTTTTAAGCGAGGGGAGGGGAGAGGCGCGAGGGAGATCGATTGTCAGCTCTCTCTCTCTCTCTCTCTCTTTCAGAGACCTTGACTCAGTGGCCGTAAGCAGAGCGCATGTGTGCCGCCACGGCCGGGTTACCCGCTTCCTCCTTCCGTCCCCTTGGCTGCCTCCAACCACGAGATACGTTACTACTGCCGTTACTACTACCTCCTCCACCACGCTCTGCGCCCACCATCCTTTTTCTACGCGCGTGCCCCGATTCGTGTGCCACGCAACAACCGGTTAATGAACACGCGGCAGGCACGGTGCGCCTCCTCCTCCTCCGCGTTCAATTAGGTGAAATTCCTGTCGATGGAGTGAGTTTTGACACATGGACGCTTCTTTCTTCTTCGAGAAGAATAAGATTTTATATTCATACTTTCGGTTCGCGCTTGGCTTTTTGTATTTAAGGTAAAATTTTCGTACAATTTTAAATCTAAAATTATATACAAGTGTATGGGAGGGTGTCGTTACGAATTCCATAATATGGAACTGAGTTGAAATTGGACGGATTTGCCAATGATCGAGTTTGGAAGATATTATCGAATTATAATAACATTGGATCGTCTTTGGAAAAACAACACGTGTATTTCTCGTGTATTTCTTCTTGAATGTATTGCCTCTTCTATTTTTCTCTCTCTCTTTTTTTTTACATCCGTTACAAAGATCTCGATCGAGGCAGTCGTTGTTTCGCTTTCATCCTTACGCTCGGCTGTCGTCGATATCGAGTAGCCTCTTACGAACGATGCGTCTCGTTTAGTCGAAGCTGATTGGCCTGCTGTCGATCTGCCACGATTTGTGAGGAAGAGAGAAAGTTAATTGGATTCGAGGCGATCATCTTTCGTGTATTTTCGTAAAGTTCGGAAAAAATTAGGATGAAATTGATTTCGAATCAATCGTATTGAGATCGATCGTGTTCGTCGAGAAATTAGAAACGGAGAAAATGATGAAAGCAGCGATGGAGATAGCTATATTAGATAAGAAATCGAAAAATTAGAATAATATTAGGTGAAATACATTTGAAACTATTTCCACCTACAATTATCAAATGGTAATCAATGCACAGATATCGAGATTGTTAGAATTCTCTGGATCTTTTGCTGGATGCATCGAGACTTAAATACGGATCGTCGTAGTAGAGACGAAAATTCGAATTTTCTCCATCTTCTTAAAAACGAAGGAACGTGTTTCTTTTCAGATGGCGCGACGAGCGGTAAAAATAAGGAAGTTATATTTGCGTACAAGTCTTGGTTTCGAACGTTAACATTCTTTTTCCGCGCGCAATTAACCGCCGTTTTCTTTCGATTCGAAAGTTTTCTCGAATCTTCTCCGCGGCGGAAAAGACGCTCCCGGGTTCTGCCGTCCTTTTTCGACTACGTGCGTATTCCAACGAGCGAATCTCTTCGAGGGGTGGCCTGCAATTTTTGCCCCCCGCGGAACTTCGCCTGGTATCTCTTTCTAAAAATATTTTCCCTACCCCGATTTTTCTTCGTCGAATAACCATCGCTTATTGTCGCCGCTAATTAATAACATTTATTAGCAGCTGTTACCATCGATCCGATCTTCGACTATAATCGTTTCCTTCGAACGATCAATTATCGAAGTAACTTCTCTTTAAAAATATTTTTCCTCTTAATTTCATCGAATAATCGTCGCTTATATTCTTTTTCCACTAATTAACGATCAAAATAACATTTACTATCACGATCGACTCAATCTTCGACTATAATTTGCTTCGGCTCGATCGATAAATTATCGAAGTAACTTTGTTCGATTCGTAACTCAACTTCTTTCTAAAAATATTTTTCTTCGTAATTTCGTCGAATGATCGTCGCTTATTTTCTTGCCCTTTTTCCACTAATTAATCAAAATAACTAGCAGCTATTATGATCTTCGACTATAATTTGCTTCGGCTCGATCGATAAATTATCGAAGTAACCTTGTTCGATTCGTAACTCAACTTCTTTCTAAAAACATCTTCCCTCGATTTTTCGTCGAATAATCGTCATTATATTCTTAATTATTTTTAATCAATTATATTCTTGCCCCTTTTCCACTAATTAACAATCAAAATAACATTTACTATCACGATCGATCCGATCTTCGACTATAATTTGCTCCGGCTCGATCGATAAATTATTAAAGTAACTTTGTTCGATTCTCAATTTCTTTCTAAAAACATCTTCCCTCGATTTTTCTTCGAATAATCGTCATTATATTCTTAATTATTTTTAATTAATTATATTCTTGCCCCTTTTCCACTAATTAACAATCAAAATAACATTTACTATCACGATCGATCCGATCTTCGACTATAATTTGCTTCGGCTCGATCGATAAATTATCGAAGTAACTTTGTTCGATTCGTAACTCAACTTCTTCCTAAAAATATTTTTCTTCGTAATTTCGTCGAATGATCGTCGCTTATTTTCTTGCCCTTTTTCCACTAATTAATCAAAATAACTAGCAGCTATTATGATCTTCGACTATAATTTGCTCCGGCTCGATCGATAAATTATCGAAGTAACCTTGTTCGATTCGTTAAATTTCGCCCATTTAACGAAGGTGCATCACGAGTTAATATCTGCGAACGAAACGTAACCGTTATTATCCTTTCCCGCAATTATTCTCATGTACAATCTTTCCATATATTCTATTCATTCATTCATTCATTCATTTATTAATTCCCCGCCGAGATATAAACTCGGAATGGTATAATCAACGCTTCAGAATCGCGGTGTCTCGCATTGTACGAATTCTCTGCCCGGCTGTAATCGTTTATTCCTCGATTTACGCCAAATTGACGGGTAAACGGAATCGTGCCACGAATCATTAACCCGCTCACGATATTTCATCATTCAACGCAACCGTTCTTCTTCTTCTTCTTCTTCTTCTTCTTTCTACGCGCGTTGTTGTTCTATGCAATTTTGCTTCTTCCTCGAATTTTTCCCGATTATTTAGTTACATCGCGTAATAAACTTTTTGGAATTTATCGAGAGATATTTGACTCGATTCATCGAAATTATTGTTGTCGGTGTTAAAGCGAGAGATGTCGATAAAAGTGATGATACCTTTTTTTTAAAGAGAATGGCTGTAAATTTTAATTTTTCGATTGATCGCAATCGACTTATCGAATTTTTCGAATTTTACGCGTCTTCGTATGTATATAAAAGATTTCACGACGAGTTTTCTTGCCTCGTCGCGGGGCAATATCTCCCAGTCAACGTCGACCAAGAAAGAAGGAAGGAAGGAGAGAAATTTTCTCGCGAGTTGTGCACTTTTCTTGGATACATCACGGTTATGCACCCGAGATTTGTTCTACTATTTGTTGAAAAGAAGGAATGGCCGTATATACGGTTACGAATAATTTAAACAAGAACCCACGAATTTACGTATACTTTAAAAAAGAACGAGGAAAATACATATATTTTATTAAGATCAGATCATAATACTCTTTGAATCTTATCTAATTTTGCTCGATCTGTATTAATTTTACGTATAATTAACCGCGATTAGAGTGAAGTATAATTATGTTGTAAGTTTATCGTTGCTTTCCAGATAATTGAATTCGAAAGAATGGTTGAATTTTATTTGAATTTTTGTAATATTATTATTTTGCTCCTCTATCGATCTACGTTAATTTTACGAATAATTAATCGCGATTAGAGTGAACTATAATTATGTTGTAAGTTTATCGTTGCTTTCCAGATAATTGAATTCGAAAGAATGAAAATTTTTCTATTTCTAATCTCGTTTCGTTTTGCATATCGATATATATTAATTTTACGTAAATAAATAATCGCGATTAAAATAAAGGAAAATTCGTATCGTTCGCTCCTCTACAGATTTATATCCAAATATCAATTTTATGCAATATAAATGATTGCAATTAATGTGAACGACAATTGTATTAAAGTAAACGAAAATTTGTGACAAGAGGTATCTGCTATGCGTCGAGCTGCTTGTATTCGCTCTTCTATCGATCTATATCCAAATATCAATTTTATATAATATTGAATGATTGCGATCAAAGTGAACGACAATTATCGAGGTGGCGTAACTTTATCGTTGCTTTCTGCATAATTGAATTTCAATAGAATTTTTGTAATCTTATCGTTTTGCTCCTCTATCGATCTATATCCAAATATCAATTTTAAACAATATGATTGCGATTAAAGTGAACGACAATTATTAAAGTATCGTAAGTTTATTGTTGCTTTTCAGATAATTGAATTTTTGTAATCTTATCGTTTTGCTCATCTATCGATCTACATTAATTTTATATATAAACGATTGCGATTAAAGTGAACGACAATTATTAAAGTATCGTAAGTTTATTGTTGCTTTCCAGATAATTGAATTTTTGTAATCTTATCGTTTTGCTCCTCTATCGATCTATATCCAAATATCAATTTTAAACAATATGATTGCGATTAAAGTGAACGACAATTATTAAAGTATCGTAAGTTTATTGTTGCTTTCCAGATAATTGAATTTTTGTAATCTTATCGTTTTGCTCCTCTATCGATCTATATCCAAATATCAATTTTAAACAATATGATTGCGATTAAAGTGAACGACAATTATTAAAGTATCGTAAGTTTATTGTTGCTTTCCAGGTAATTGAATTCGAAAGAATAATTGAATTTTTGTAATCTTATCGTTTTGCTTCTCTATCGATCTATATCCAGATATCAATTTTAAACAATATGATTGCGATTAAAGTGAATGACAATTATTAAAGTATCGTAAGTTTATTGTTGCTTTCCAGATAATTGAATTTTTGTAATCTTATCGTTTTGCTCATCTATCGATCTATATCAATTTTAAACAATACGATTGCGATTAGAGTAAACGACAATTATCGAGGTGTTGTAACTTTATCGTTGCTTTCTGCATAATTGAATTTCAATAGAATTTTTGTAATCTTATCGTATTGCTCCTCTATCGATCTATATTAATTTTGTAATATATAAATGATTGCAATTTAAAAATAAACAGGTATATAATTATATTGAGGTAAACGAAAACTTGTATCTGAACGTCGAGCTCCTCTATCGATCTACATCCAAATATCAATTTTAAACAATATCATTGCGATTAAAGTGAACGACAATTATTAAAGTATCGTAAGTTTATTGTTGCTTTCCAGATAATTGAATTTTTGTAATCTTATCGTTTTGCTCATCTATCGATCTATATCCAGATATCAATTTTAAACAATATGATTGCGATTAAAGTGAACGACAATTATTAAAGTTTATCGTTGCTTTCCAGATAATTGAATTTGAAAGAATAATTGAATTTTTGTAATCTTATTGTTTTGCTCATCTATCGATCTATATCCAAATATCAATTTTAAACAATATGATTGCGATTAAAGTGAACGACAATTATTAAAGTTTATTGTTGCTTTCCAGGTAATTGAATTCGAAAGAATAATTGAATTTTTGTAATCTTATCGTTTTGCTTCTCTATCGATCTATATCCAGATATCAATTTTAAACAATATGATTGCGATTAAAGTGAATGACAATTATTAAAGTATCGTAAGTTTATTGTTGCTTTCCAGATAATTGAATTTTTGTAATCTTATCGTTTTGCTCATCTATCGATCTATATCAATTTTAAACAATATGATTGCGATTAGAGTAAACGACAATTATCGAGGTGTTGTAACTTTATTGTTGCTTTCTGCATAATTGAATTTCAATAGAATTTTTGTAATCTTAATCGTTTTGCTCCTCTATCGATCTATATCCAAATATCAATTTTAAACAATACGATTGCGATTAAAGTGAACGACAATTATTAAAGTATCGTAAGTTTATTGTTGCTTTTCAGATAATTGAATTTTTGTAATCTTATCGTTTTGCTCATCTATCGATCTACATTAATTTTATATATAAACGATTGCGATTAAAGTGAACGACAATTATTAAAGTATCGTAAGTTTATCGTTGCTTTCCAGATAATTGAATTTTTGTAATCTTATTGTTTTGCTCATCTATCGATCTACATTAATTTTATATATAAACGATTGCGATTAAAGTGAACGACAATTATTAAAGTATCGTAAGTTTATCGTTGCTTTCCAGATAATTGAATTTTTGTAATCTTATCGTTTTGCTTCTCTATTGATCTATATCCAGATATCAATTTTAAACAATATGATTGCGATTAAAGTGAATGACAATTATTAAAGTATCGTAAGTTTATTGTTGCTTTCCAGATAATTGAATTTTTGTAATCTTATCGTTTTGCTCATCTATCGATCTATAATCCAAATATCAATTTTAAACAATATGATTGCGATTAAAGTGAACGACAATTATTAAAGTATCGTAAGTTTATCGTTGCTTTCCAGATAATTGAATTTTTGTAATCTTATCGTTTTGCTTCTCTATCGATCTATATCCAGATATCAATTTTAAACAATATGATTGCGATTAAATTGAACCATAATTATCGAGGTATTGTAACTTTATCGTTGCTTTCTGCATAATTGAATTTCAATAGAATTTTTGTAATCTTAATCGTTTTGCTCCTCTATCGATCTATATCCAGATATCAATTTTAAACAATACGATTGCGATTAAAGTATCGTAAGTTTATTGTTGCTTTCCAGATAATTAAATTTGAAAGAATAATTGAATTTTTGTAATCTTATCGTTTTGCTCCTTTATCGATCTATATCCAAATATCAATTTTAAACAATATGATTGCGATTAAAGTATCGTAAGTTTATTGTTGCTTTCCAAATAATTGAATTTTTGTAATCTTATCGTTTTGCTCCTCTATCGATCTACATTAATTTTATATATAAATGATTATTTTAGCGATTAGAGTAAACGACAATTATCGAGGTGTTGTAATTGAATTTTAATACAATTTTTATAATCTTATCGTTTTGCTCTCCACTATCAGATATATATCCAAATATCAATTTTGATACTAAAATTTTAATACTATCGACAGTTCTTGTACACTTATTTCTTGGTGAAAATGATCGGTGCTTAAAAAAGTTATCGTTTTTACGATTCAACGTGAAAATAATGGTTAATTTAATTATCGAATTATTAATATAAAACTTACAATCTCAATTACAAACTTAATATAATTCTGAAAGATCAGTTTTCAATGTATCCAAATCAATTAACCAGACTTTTAATAATACGCGTGTCTAAAATTATTTATAGGAAAAGAAATAAAATTTAACTTTTGTATTTGTATAGGAAAAAACGTAAAAATAAATATCGAAGAATATATCGTGCGAATATTTTAGGAAAAGTTTGATATAACAATTTTAAAATTTAAATATGTTTAAAAAAAAATTTGAGAACGGTCAATTTGACCTTACTGTAATAAATGATTGCGATTAAAGCGAACGACAATTTCAATCAAGATTACTTTACTTGCTACGTCGCTTTCCAGATAATCGAATTCGAAATTGAATAATTGAATTTTTAATCAGAATTTTTGTTTCCACTTATCGTTTCGATCTTCTAATTAATTTTTCGTACGAATGGTTAAACTGGACGATAATTATATTACACGCTTCTTCTTCGGGTCGCAACTTCACACTCTCAATAATCGTAGAGACACGGGGATGATCCGAAATTCGGCCTCGAGAATCGAATTTTCCCCAAACAAAAGATACACCTTCGAACTAACCTTTCTCGAACGTATCCATTAAATTTACCTTTTTTTATTGTACCGTACGTGTTACAGTCTCGAACGATGCGATCGTTTGGGAAAGTTGACGACAAATTTTCCTCTCTCGTTTACCTCGAACGAAAATTTATTATCATCGACTGAAACGACGAATGGGAAAACTCTTTCAACTTTACGACTCCTCGACTTCGCCGAATTTCACGACTCGAGATTTTAGATTTCGTGCAAAATCAATTCCTCTCGCCTGATATTTTAATTATCCTTTCTCTCTCTTCCCGTTCAAAATGAAAGATCCACTCAGCTTTCCATCCTCGCCGAGGAGGAGGCGATGCTGTAATCGATGCACGACGCTTGGCCTTTGCTCGATCCTCGACCAGAGAGAAGTGGCCGTGCCTCTCCACCCACGAAAGCGCTCGAGGAAAAAGGTCGAAGGGGGATGATCGAGTCCTTGGCGAGAATCGGCCATCTTCCTCTTCCAGGCCAGCCAACCAAAAAGCGTTGACCAGATTTCGTTGAGTTCCGAATGTTGGTATCGCAAACGGAGTGATAAATAAAAGTAGTTTTAATATTTTTATTTTGTATATTTTAATAATGAAATTTAGTTGGGATACTTCTTCTTCTTCTTCTACCCTACTTCGTTTCCAAAGTCAATTTTAAGTATTTCGGTCGGAAATATGATAAGCCTGTAATTGGCAACTTCGACTCAGTTAATTTTAGATTTAAAATTGTAAGACTGTTTTTATAAATTTTAAATTCTTCCAAAGTATATTTTATATTTATTCCATTAAATTTCTTTTAAAATTCCGCTTTAACCCTTTGCATTCGCCATGTAATCCTACATTTTATTGTTATACATAGGAATAAACTGAAGTAGTTTTATTATTTTTATTATGTATATTTCAATATGAAATTTCCCTACTTCGTTTCCAAAGTCAATTTTAAGTATTTCGGTCCGAATATGATAAGCCTGTAATTGGCAACTTCGACTCAGTTTTAAAATTGTAAGATGCAGACTGTTTTTATAAATTTTAAATTCTTCCAAAGTATATTTTATATTTATTCCATTAGATTCCTTTTAAAATTCCGCTTCAACCCTTTGCATTCGCCATGTAATCCTACATTTTATTGTTATACATAGGAATAAACTGAAGTAGTTTTATTATTTTTATTATGTACATTTCAATATACATAATAAAAATTCAGTTTTTAGTTTTCATTAACCGATTCTGAATTGGATCTCAAGTGTTGGCTGTCCAACTCAGTTCTGTATTATCGGTGGAAATTCGTATAATTTTAGAATTTTAAAATTGTAAAATGCACAGTGTTTCTGTTGTTCTTAAATTCTCTGATTCCAAAGTATATTTTAAAAAATATTTAAATTCCGTTTTAACCCTCCGCATATCGCTATTCTACATTTTATTATTATACATTATTAAATATGTATAATATAATTACATTCTAGAGGGCTCTTCTCACTCGATCGATAACCTTCTTATAAATATAAATACAAATGTATAAATGGTTGAAATCTCATTTTTCTCGAAGAAGAAATATATATATATATATATGTATACGTGTTAAAAGATGAAGATGTACGATTTGTTCGTCGACGGGAAAGGTTTGTTCCGTTTAACGAGATGCGTCGATTTTTCGAGAAATTTGGGAGAGTCTCTTGGTAATTTTGATAAAAAGAATTTGGAATTGTGGAAAATTCACGTCTCATTCGATTCAAAGAATTCAAAAAATGTTTTATCTACGATTAGATTTCAACGTTTTTATATATATATATATAAAAATTTTGAGCCTGTCTCAAGTCGAAAGTTCGAAACGCCTTAAAGACGACAGAAAGTCTCTGATAATAAGAATTATTTCGTTGCTGAATTATTTCTCGCGGCAATTTCCTCCTATTTTCCTGGAAATCGTTCTCAAACGCCGCGTAAAAAATAGTTCAGGAAATAACTCGTGAAAGATTTGTCGTGAAAGAATGTTTATTTAAAAAAAAAAAAAAAAAAAGAAACGTATTATTAAATCTCGCACAAAGAATTTCTCTTCGTTTAATTAAACGCACTTGTCCTCCTCCCTTTTCCCATCACTTTTCGAGATACGTGCTAGAAGCCTGATTCAAGCCTCTCCTCGCGCGCACACACAGAGAGAGAGAGAGAGAGAGAGAGAGGAAGGCTTTAGAGCTTTGATGGCGCAACCGTCTCAGAATTACCGCCCTTTCAAACTCTGAAAGAAGACGTTCGAAAGGCCGAGTATTCGAATAATTTCCATGCCTCCTCAAACTCTCGTTTCGATCCCAAACTGCGACGCCGATTTTTCAATTATCGTATCTCTTAAATTCTCTCCGTCTATCGTGCTTCGTGAAAGAAAAGAAAAGTATTTCGAACGAAGGAATTATCCTCTCTCCTCTTCCTCCTCGAAATTTCTATGCAATTGTTATGGAATATAAACTTCACTGAGATTGTATCATCTATAATTTTGTTATTGAACGTTGGTAGCAGTGTTATTAACTATTGGCATCCTTTTGTTTATCTTCGGTTATCTTCGGTTGCTGCTTGACACGTGCACTCACCAGATAACCAAAGTATATCCAGCTAAATCAGTGATAACTTATCGTTCACCATTGGACAACCAACCAGCGATAATAGACGCCGATGTAACAAAGATGGGTCGTGGAAATTTTAACGATTTTCGCCTGTTGAAAGTGTGGAGAATTGGGGCGACGTGCTTGACCCGGGTTTGTTTTCACGATGAGCCGAGAAAAGTTTTAACGCGTTCGATATATTCAGAGAGAGAGAGAGAGAGAGAGGGAGGCGTGAAAAATTCCTGGAGCTTCTTTGAAACAAAACGTGTTCGACCTCGCTGCAATTTCGAACCGAATTCTCCTTTCAACGAGAGGAGGAGGAGGAGGAGGAATGTTCGAGAAATGTTGAATCGTCCAACCCGCTCAATTTTACGATGCAAATTTTTTTAAAACAAGGAACGAATATACATTTCTTTCCTCCCCTCCTTTTTATTTACGCCCAGTCGAGGTAGAGTGTCGTGAGTGGAGATAAAAGGATAATTGGAAAAGAAGGGAACTGGATCTATTTGTGTATCGAGTTGATGTAAAAGGCAAAGGCATTATATCCTTTGTTAATTATGTTCTTTCTTCTTTTTTAATAAAAAGCATCGATCTCTGTTCAGATATCGAACCAACATCTGTTTTAGAGGATCTTGTTGAGAAAATTTTCACGTTCTTATATTTTTATATGATCGATAATCAATGTTTTGAAGTTTATATTAATTTATATGCAGAGATTCTATTTGCCATTTTATTCGTCTATTTAACGCAGTTTATTCCTATTTTTCATTTATTAATCACGAACCAATATCTGTTTTAGAGAATCTTGTTGAAAATTTTCACGTTTTTATATTTTTATATGATCGATAATCAATGTTTTGAAGTTTATATTAATTTATATGCAGAGACACGATTCTATTCGCCATTTTATTCTATTTTTCATTTATTAATCACGAACCAATATCTGTTTTAGAGGATCTTGTTGAGAAAAATTTCACGTTCTTATATTTTTATATGATCGATAATTAATGTTTTGAAGTTTATATTAATTTATATGCAGAGATACGATTCTATTCGCCATTTTATTCTATTTTTCATTTATTAATCACGAACCAATATCTGTTTTAGAGGATCTTGTTGAGAAAAATTTCACGTTCTTATATTTTTATATGATCGATAATCAATGTTTTGAAGTTTATATTAATTTATATGCAAAGCTACGATTCTATTCGCCATTTTATTCTATTTTTCATTTATTAATCACGAACCAATATCTGTTTTAGAGAATCTTGTTGAAAATTTTCACGTTTTTATATTTTTATATGATCGATAATCAATGTTTTGAAGTTTATATTAATTTATATGCAAAGCTACGATTCTATTCGCCATTTTATTCTATTTTTCATTTATTAATCACGAACCAATATCTGTTTAAGAGGATCTTGTTGAAAATTTTCACGTTTTTATATTTTTATATGATCGATAATCAATGTTTTGAAGTTTATATTAATTTATATGCAAAGCTACGATTCTATTCGCCATTTTATTCGTCTATTTAACGCAGTTTATTCCTATTTTTCATTTATTAATCACGAACCAATCGAACGATCTGTTTTAGAGGATCTTGTTGAAAAATTTCACGTTCTTATATTTTTATATGATCGATAATCAATGTTTTGAAGTTTATATTAATTTATATGCAGAGATTCTATTCGCCGTTTTATTCGTCTATTTAACGCAGTTTATTCCTATTTTTCATTTATTAATCACGAACCAACATCTGTTTTAGAGGATCTTGTTGAAAATTTTCACGTTTTTATATTTTTATATGATCGATAATCAATGTTTTGAAGTTTATATTAATTTATATGCAAAGCTACGATTCTATTCGCCATTTTATTCTATTTTTCATTTATTGATCACGAACCAACATCTGTTTCAGAGGATCTTTTAGGAGAGAAAATTTTCACGTTCTTATATTTTTATGTGATCGATAATCAATGTGTTCAATCGTTTTGAAGTTTATATGCAGAGATACGACTCGTGTATTTATGCGTGATTCAAAGCGGCGGAACGAGGTTTCATTTATTAATTATATTCTTTCTTGTTTTCTAATAGAAAGCATCGATCTTCAAATATTGAACGAACATCTGTTTCAGAGGATCTTCTTGGAGAGAAAAATTTCACCTTCTTGTGATTTAATTAATGTATATTTTTATACGATCGATGATCAACGTGCACCTTGGAAATCGTTTTAAAATTTATATAAACGTATATGCAAAGATACAACTCGTGTGTTTATGCGATGAACGAAGGCGTTGTCCTTTCTCACTTTTGGTCAAATCGTTTCACGACGATGAAAACGTCCACCTCCAATATTAAACAGACTATTTTTCTACTTTAGAGGATCGCGTATAAATCGGAAAGAAATCGTGATCGAAGAACAGAATAGAAGGAAACAGGAATAATAATCAGTTTTGGCGAAATCGTTTCGTAACCTGCTCCCCGACAGAAGACATCCAATATCAAACAAACGTATATCATTCTTTCTTGCCGAGTCGTTTCACGATCTAAACCACGACAAGAAGAGAATTGAAATTCCAAAAATGGCCAGAATTGCACGGAAAACTTATCGTTCAATTTCTTCCCCTCGAATTCTTCCAACGTTCATTCATTCATTCAAGGATGAAAGATCACACGTGTGGCGCTCCTTTCCTTCTAGAGATCTCTTTCGACGTGTTGTGCGAATTGTAAACGGAGAGAGGGTATCTCGAGAAGTTCAATGTCGTCTTGGAGAGCGTATTGTCTCGCGGTTATCTTTTCTTCTCTTCCTTTCTTTCTTCCCTCGCTTGACCCAGCCTCTCTTGCGCGATGAGGGTATGTCACTCGATAATGACAACAGGGTGACCCGAGAATCGTGTCAAGAATGCTCGACATTGGAGGAAGGAAGGAAGGCGCGTGCCATTTCGCGTCGAACGAAACGATTTCGTGGAATAAGCTTCGATCGAATCGAAGTTTTTACGAGGAAGAAAAAGCTGATCCTTTCGATCTAGATTAAGAGAAATTGTCTAATTAATAGAGAAAATTGTGTGGGCATAAATGTTGGACGATCGGTATTTCGAATCTTTTATAATGGCCTCCAAGTTTTTCCGAGTAATTTTTATCAATTTGTCGAATTTTCGATTCGAAAAATTATTTGTCCACCAATCTAGCTTTTCTAAAGGGAATATCTGCGTCCAATATATACGAATTTCGGATTAATGCCATTTGGCAATTTCGAAAAATTCTCTTCGATCTTGTTGGATCCACTTTTAAAATCGATTCTTCCAAATTTAAGATGGTCGATGTGTCTACCTGCTGCATTCGCAACGCCATCTGTGAACAACAATTTTTTAACAAACGAGGCACAAACGACACGTTTTCTTCTCGAGACGAAAGGGGGATGGGTAAATTTTTACCATTTAAAAGTATTCCTTCCTCGAGTCGAGTTAATCGCAAAGGATGAATAACGCGCGAGGGATTATTGGCAGACGAACTTCGAAAAAGTTTCGAGTCGCTATGACATTCCTACGTGTCCAAGCTTTCCTCGAACGTATCGATCCTGCGTTACAGATCCGGAAATTTCGAACACCCGCCTTTAACAAAAGCTCCAAGACCCTCGAATCTTTCCCTCTTTTTCCTTTCCTCTCGACAGAGAGGAAGGGAGAGGGTAAGTTTCATGATGAGTGCGGTATTCGGGTTATAGTCGAGGGAGGGACGAAACGTTTTAACGTCATATTTTCCGGGAAATATGAACGGTTTCGTTCGAGGGGGAATAACGAGTAAGGAATTTGAAATTTCTTCTTCCTTCTTTTTCGAGTACAGTGAACGAAACATATTCTCGTTATTAACGTGTATCTGAAGAACTGGATTTTTTCCAGTCCAAGAAGTTGGTGGAAGGCAGGCAGTGATCGATCTCGAGTAAAATTACGTGGATCAAAAAAGGGAGATGGTAGATCGGAAAGAATTTATATGAAATTTCGAAAAAGGGAAAAAAGAAAGAAAGAATAATCGCGTCCAAAGGTGGAAGAAAAATGATGAGGATCGCTGTGATCAAAAATTGTCCCGATTCGAGAAATGATGATAGATGATAGATCGGGAAGTTGTCGAAATTTAAGAAAAATCGAGTGATCAAAAATTTTGATGGATTATGGATCGAGGGAAAAATGACGAAGATTGCCATCGAAATCGTATCGATTCACCGGGGAAAACCGATGGTGATCGATAGATCGAAAAATTATCCAAAGAATCGTCACCAATTATTATGATAAATCGCTAGATCGGAAAAATTACAAAAGTATAATATTCGAGGAATCGCCGATCGAAAGATGATCGAAGAAAAATTATCAAAATCGTGTGGATCGCGATGGACCATAGATCGAGGGAAAATGATGAAAATCGCCATCAAATTATCGTGAAACTTAATAATAGATCCATAGATCGGGGAAAAATTACCCAAAAAATCATCGTCAATTATTATGATAGATCGAAAAAATTATATAGATAAATCGCCCAGAAAAATGATGGAGGAAAAATTATCGAAATCATGGATGATGGACCATAGATCGAGAAAAAATGATGAAAATCGCCATCAAATTATCGTGAAACTTAATAATAGATCCATAGATCGGGGAAAAATTACCCAAAAAATCATCGTCAATTATTATGATAGATCGAAAAAATTATATAGATAGAGAAATCGCCCAGAAAAATGATGGAGGAAAAATTATCGAAATCATGGATGATGGACCATAGATCGAGGGAAAATGATGAAAATCGCCATCAAATTATCATGAAACTTAATAATAGATCCATAGATCGGGGAAAAATTATCCAAAAAATCAATTATTATGATAGATCGAAAAAATTATATAGATAAAAATTATATAGAAAAATGATGGAGGAAAAATTATCGAAATCATGGACCATAGATCGAGAAAAAAATGATGAAAATCGTCATTAAATTATCGTGAAAGTTAATGATAGATCCATAGATCGGGGAAAAATTACCCAAAAAATCAATTATTATGATAGATCGAAAAAATTATAGATAGAGCATAGATCAAGAGAAAATGATAAAAATTACTACAAAATCATATCGGTTCACAGAAATCACCGGGGATGATATGGATCCAAAAAATTGCCACCGCATAATTCATGATAAGCCAGTGGATCGATAAATCGAAAAAAAATGATCAAAATTTCCAGAGAAAAGGGGATCATCAGGTATCGAGAGATCGAAAACGACGTAAAAAAAAAAAAAAATCGCGATCGAGATTTCCAGAAAAAGAATCGCCGGAGAAAGAAGTCGAGGCGAGACGGAAAGGTGATAACAGATGGTGAATGAATCGAAAGTTTAATCGATTTTAGCCGGTTCTAGGAAGGAAGGGGGAGGAGGGGAGGAAAGGGAGAAAAAGTTTTGGGGGCGAGTTTCGCGTGTTGGCGGCGCATCGCGCGAGTAAGATTCCATGAGGGGAGGAGGACGGGTTTAACACGCGGTGCGCCACGATGAAACGAGCCGCATGCATTAACGATCGCGAGATAACGTTCCCGGTTTAGGATTTGAATAATGTTCCTGGAAACGGTTCTTAAATCAACCGAAATAAGAATAGCACGGGGGATCTCTTTCGCCCCGAGGCGGCACGACACCAACTTTCCCTTTTCAATTTGCCAATTCCCCTCCCCCAGTTTGTCATTTTTTTATTAACCGAACCGAAAGGAACAGGTGACAGTCACTTCAACGAAACCTCCACGGATTAATTAACGAGAGTAGAATTAAACTTTTTGAAATTCTTTCTCGAAATTCTCTCGGAAAAATCCTTAAATCGAGCTTCTTTTCTCGAAAGAGAAGTGACACGGCGTCGTTATTATGTCTCTTCTTTAATTTTATCCTTGACAATTCCCATAATTTTTCTCGCGAGAAGCATTTATATCCGCTCGAGATTCTTTTTCTTTTTCTTTTTCACGCGGAATTACCGTGTTAGCCTCGCGATATACGAACGCACTCTTTCCTCGATAAATATTTGAAAACGCGGCGGAACTTTATCTTAACGCGTTTTTTAGTATCGCGTAGATGGTAGATATAGATAAATTTCACTAGAAAAGGAACGACACGTTTGCCAGGCTACGACGTTGCGCACAACGTGTGTATCGAATATTTCATAAAACTGGAAGAAATCGTTCCAAGACTCGAAGAAAAACAAATTTCATAAAATCTATGCATAATATACGTACGTCTGTATAAATCTATATAGATCGTGTTACACATCTATCTACGTGACCTGCATAATATAAATCTTACGAACGTTAAATTCAAATTAACGTACGAACGAAACGTACTTTTTCACTCGCTTTTAAACCAAGAAAGAATCCATCACGCGAAAATCGTCTTCTTCCCGCTGATAAAGTCGATTGATCGTGGACGAAAAAACTCGCGTTGCGTGTTGTTCTCCGTTGCATGTCAGGGACGACGGAGAGGAGTGGGGGAAGAGAGAGAGAGCAGTAGAAGGAAAGCAGGAGGAACCGTTCGTGCAAACGGAAGGAATGTCGATGTGTGTTACGTTCGCCCGCGTCGAAACGGCCGTGTACAGCGCTTGTTGTTGTTTCCATTTCACATCGTTAACCTCTTTGTCGTTCGACGTATCGATTCTCTCTCTCGGTTAAGCTTCTTTCTTCTTCCTCCTTCTCCTCCTTCTTCTTCTTTCTTATGCGTGGTGTATGGTATAGTTGAAACGTAGCCGATTAAAAATTTCGCATAAAGTTACTTGCGCTCGTAAAATGCTCGAGTAATATTTATTCGATTATTATAATTTTATGATATTATTGTAATATTAATTATAATATTTATTTGATTATTTTTATTATTATTTACGTTTCGAACGATAGATTGAATCGAAGTTGAACTCGAATCAACTTCACTTCTTATTAAATTTTGCCCATCGTAAGGTAATTAATAAATCATTTTCGTATCGTTGAACGTTCGAAGCACGTTTTTAAGCAAGAAAATTTCAAATGGATCGAAAATTTTTCCTTTTAGCGCCTCGAAGAGGCGTGCTGGGAAGAAACGAACAAGGATAACAAATTAGATCGGAGAAAATTTTTAAGGGGAGAGCGAACATATCGGTTTAACCGACTCGGCTAAGAAATTGTTTTCCGCGGGCTCATCCATCTTGGCCGATTGTAGGCCGACCATTGTTGGCTCCGCCAAAAAGCAACCGAGATCGATTAATCTCGTCGTCGTTTCTTTCGTTATACCGTGGATTGACAAAAATTCGTGGCACGCATCCCTTTCAAAGAGAGGGACGAAATTTCCAGTTTTTCAAAAATTTTTCAAAGCTTTTCGAAGAGACGACGATGGAAGGAAATCTTGATTCCTTTTTTTCCCTCGATGGAAACAGTTTCGAAATTTCGAATTTTTCAAAATAGGTTCTTTTTTTTCCCAGTTTCTCGAAGAGATAAGAACGTCTCTGATCTTCCTTCGCAGAATTTCCAATTTTTCAATGATTTTTTCAGTTTCTTTTCTGAGAGACAATGGAAAGAGAGAAAATCTGTGACACGCATTCCTTTTTTCTCGATCAAAGGAGTTTCGAAATTTCGAATTTTTCTTTTTCTAGTTTCTGGAAGGGATGATAGAATACTCTGATTAAAAAATGTCAACGTTATCGAGGAGAGGATTTATCCTTTGCGAAATTTCGAATTTTTTCAAAGTAAATTTTAACTTTTCTCGAAGAGATGACAGTATGGAAATATCCAAATGATTAAGAATTTTGAATTTTTATAATTATAATATCGGTATTTTGTATAAAAAAAGCAATCAATGACACGCTTTTAAAAATTCAGAAATTTCGAGATTTAAAAGTAGCCTTCCCAATTTTTCGAACGGTTTTTCAACGATATTGCGTGTCGATATCATCGATTAAGAAACAGATATCATCGATTTGCACGATAGAAATCGTTCGCGAAAAGTAAGCAGCCTTTACAATTTTTCCAAAGTTTTCGACGACGTTACGAAGAGAGAGGAGATGAACGCGTTCATCGATGGAATTTTCCACGATGGGCTCGAGGATGGGCTCGTTTGAACGCGACGTTTCGAAAATGGAAACGTTTTAATTGGGACGGTGGATTAACCGCTCACCTTACTCATATACGCGTGAAATTAATTCTCAGATAACTGGCGAGGCTGGCTTTTGCGGTCTCCTCTCCGCGTTCGTTGTTTCCTTTTCTTCCTTCCTTTCGTCGAAAGTGCTCTTCCTCGAAACGTGCAAATGCGATTCCTTCGAAAAATATTGTTTAACAGGCCACTTTGCCAACGAGCCTCCTCGTTTGGCAAAGTCCTTGGTGATGTTGAAAGAAAAAAGAAATAATAATAATAAAATTGAGAATTTTGGAGATAAAAAATGATCAAAATCTATTTTTTCAAATATAGTAGGAGGAGTAAAAACGTGGAAAAGCATGGGCTTATAAAAATGGTTGGGCAACTCGTATCGGATATTTTCAATGGCCGATCCTGCTGCTTTTTCACATTTACGTTGCTGTGAAAAGAGGGGAAAAAAAAAAAAAGAAAGAAAGAAAGAAAAAGTATTCCTTTTTATAGTAATGGAAGCGATGCTCATATCTGATTTTTTTACTCTCTCTCTCTCTCTCTCTCTCTCTCTCTCTCTCTCTCTCTCTCTCTCTCTCTCTCTCTCTCTCTCTCTCTCTCTCTCTCTCTCTCTCTCTCTCTCTCTCTCTCTCTCTCTCTCTCTCTCTCTCTCTCTCTCTCTCTCTCTCTCTCTCTCTCTCTCTCTCTCTCTCTCTCTCTCCTCTCCCTCCCTCCCTCCCTCCCTCCCTCCCTCCCTCCCTCCCTCCCTCCCTCCCTCCCTCCCTCTCCCTCTCCCTCTCCCTCTCCCTCTCCCTCTCCCTCTCCCTCTCCTCTCCCCCTCTCTCTCTCTCTCTCTCCCTCTCCCCCCCTCTCTCTCTCTCTCTCTCTCTCTTTTTCTGGAAAAACTACGTGCCTATAAATTTTCGTATACTTTATCAATGGCTTCTCTAATGGAATAAAACCATTCGGAGAAAATCCGGCCACTCTTTTATCTTTGATATATATATATATGTTCGAACTATTTACACGTGTGTATATATATATATATATATATATATATATCTGATTATTGGAGAGAGGAGAAAAAAGCTCTCGAATAGCCAACGCGTAATTTACCATCGATTTTTGATTCGTCCTGAACGAGTGTAATCGCGTGGAAAGTGTGCGCTTATTCGTGATACGAGAAAATTATTACACCGCAAATACTTCCCCTCTCCTTTATCTCGTTTCCATTGAATTTAACGAACGTTTAACTCTCTTTCTCTCTCTCTCTCTCTCTCTCTTTTTCTCTCTGCTTTTGCATTCCTTCGCAAATATCCTATTCCGATCGTTCGAATTCATAGATTTCACGATCATTCGGTACAATTTATGAAGGAAAATTCTGTCCGACTTTTTCGACTCGATTTCGATATCGAGTCGAATTAACTTTTCCAATTTTTCGAAAGGTATGCGTGAATATCTTTAATTAATAGAAAGAATTCTCCTTAGTTAAAGTTTTAAAATAGTTTTTCAAAGGGATGACGTTATAGGAATATCAATAAATAATAGTTGGAATCTAAAGAGAATAATTCTAGTGATCCCTAGTCTCCTTCTCGATCGAGTAAAAATTCCCTAGATTTAGGAATCACGCGATTCCTAAAAAGATTAAAAAACATGTTTCTCTTTTTTTCAAAACGGCGAAAGACTTGGCGATCGAAAAAAAAGTGGCGAATAAAGATTCGACGTTACAAAAATATCTATAAATAGTCGTTCGAATCTAAAGAAAATAATTCTGGTGATCCCTAGCCTCCTTCTCGATCGACTATAAATCCCTAGATTTAGGAATCACGCGATTAAAAAGATTAAAAAATACGTTTCCCTTTTTTTCGAAACGGAAAGAGACTTGGCAATCGAAAAGAAAAGTGGCGAATAAAGATTCGACGTTATAAGAATATTTATAAATAGTCGTTCGAATCATAAGAAATTAATCCTGGTGATCCCTAGTCTACTCGATTCGACTCGATATAAATTGACAAATCGAATCAAATTAGCTTTTCCAATTTTTCGAAAGAACAACGTTATAGGAATATCCATAAATAGTTATTCGAATCATAGAAATTAAAAGAAATTAATTCTGGTGATCCCTAGCCTCCTTCTATCGACTAGAAATTAGGAATCATGCGAAAGATTAAAGGACAGAAGTAGCGTTTCCCTTTTTTTCGAAACGGAAAGAGACTTGGCGATCGAAAAGAAAAGTGGCGAATAAAGATTCGACGTTACAAAAATATCTATAAATAGTGGTTCGAATCTAGAGAAAATAATTCTGGTGATCCCTAGCCTCCTTCTCGATCGACTATAAATTCCCTAGATTAGGAATCACGCGAAAGATTAAAAGACACGTTTCCCTTTTTTTCGAAACGACGATCAAAAAAATAAAAAGATTCGAAGGGAGGAACATCGATGAAACGGATGGTCGCATCGTTTGCAAACAACGGGAACAATGATCGATAGTCGGCGCGAGCGATGCTCCGTCCAACTTGTGCCCCGCGGATGCACTGCATCTGGTGGATACAACACAATTCTTGCCGATTCCTTCCAAACTGTTCGCATTTTCCGTCTCTTTTCTTCCCCTCTCAAACGCTCGAAGGCGTTAAAACCCCCGTCGATTCCTCGCAAACTTGTCCCCTTTCCTCCTTCCAATACCTCGAAAAGCATCGTCATGTGGACTCGAGCGCCGTTTATCGAGTCGTTTCTCGAGAAAAAGTGAAAAAGCCTCGTGCAAATTAGTTCGAGAGAAAAATTTTCTCGTTTTTCTCGTTTCTGCTATTCGCTATCTTTTCAACTCACATTGGCAAAATACAAAAAGGGCGAGAGGAAGAAAGGAAGAAACGAGTTAAGTCATAAAAGGCTCCTTAAATCGTGCGATCATCCATTCATCCCTAATGTTCGCCATTTTAACCTAAATTTCATCGATTCTCCCTTTTTTATTTTTTTATTTTTTATTTTTCATTTTTCTTCCCCTCCCCCTCCCCCCCCCCCTCCAGTTTCACGGTACGCAATGCGATGAATAGATGAACGAACGAACGAACGAACGAACGAACGAACGATGGATGCACACACAGGAGTTCTCGCGTCAACGGAACGATTAATCGAATTTCGAGGAACGGAACGAACGTCGTTTTTGCACGGGGTTTTGCAAAGACGCACGTATCAAACTAGCAAATTTCATTGCTGTTTTACTCTTTATTTTTTATCTTTTTCTATTTTTCTTTTTTTTTTTTTTTTTTTTTTTCAATTCCTTTGCTCGTTTCATTTTCGAATAGACAGAGAATAGCAATTTGCATGCCTCGTGGTGGTTTGAATATTTTCGAACGAAGCTAGAAACGAAAGTTCGTGCATGGAATTACTCGTTCGACGAACAATTTCCCCCCTCTCTCCTCCCCCTCCTATATTTTCAAGAGATATTCCGAGGAAGAAGAGTTCGATCGCGCTGTTTCGCGCGGAGAGCCCCGTAAATTTATATAAAACTATACTTGATGACAAATTTCCAAGTTTTCCAACGGTCCGTTCAACTCTTGGGGAACAGTTCCAAAAGCAGAGATAGAATGAGAAAAGTTGAAAATTGGTCGCGGCGAATTTTCATTTCTGCAATAACGCGGCCAACTTTCCCCCCTCACGAATCCACTCCTCTCCAAATCGTTTCGCATCCTCCTCGACCCGATATCGCGCCACACCCATTCGCTTCGACCAAATATTTCAACGATTAATCTCACCTTTGATCCCCTTTCGTTCGAGATTTTTCGAGGGAATCGAGGACCGATTTCGATAATTCCTCGGCTCGAACGAGTGCTGCCGCCTCGATTAACAGTTGCAACGATCAAAACATGAACGATTTTTCTCTCTGTCTCCAAACAGATGATTTTTTTGTCCTTACAAATGAACGAGGAAAATTTTAATTTTCTATTCTTGCAGAATCTTTAAGAATGTGAAGAAACAAAGGAACGCAAATGCCCAACCAGGCACGGCCTCGTCGAGAGTGGTCTCCCCAGTCCCCTATACATGTATTGTAAGTACATCCTTAAATTAATATAACTTTTCGACGAAAGTATATATTAGATCGTATTAGATCGTGAAATTTTTGTTGCTCGAAGGGAAAACGAAATACGAGCCATTTTCTATAAATACTCGACCGTCGAATAATTTTATTCTTCAAAAACAACCGTGAAACGAGTACGACGATCGGTTGGTGAAGAAATATCGTCGCGTCCACGATTTGTTTCTCGATCTATTTCAATAGAATGCCGTTGTGTTACGATATCTCCTTGTTTCGAAGAAGAACGACGAATCGTTCTTTTTACGGACCGCCGTAACGACGGTTTCGCCATTCGTTCAGGATTTTCATTGGCGTCGTCTAGCATTCGTCTCTCGTCACAGCTCGTAATTCTATTCGAGAATAGACTCGTGTCGTTTCGAGGTTCGCGCGATGACCACGCTTCGAAGCGCCGCGACTTTCGATCTTTCGCCGGTTGGCGTCGCTTTTTCAATTTCTTCGCTTCGCTCGCTCCACTCGAATGCGCGAAAACCGTCGTTCCAAATACGTCCACGACTCCGCTTTCGTTTTCGATTTATCCTCGTTTAATATGGATTTCGATCCACCTCGGGACTCGTTTTCAAGATTCTCGTTCCTAGACCCGAATTTTCGAAAGCATCGTCGAACGATCCACTCATCGATGGAATCTTCTACTCGAAAGTTAACCTAATATTTTGATACGCTTCGTACGGGAAGAACAATATTCGAAATTCGTTCACCTTTGAGAAAAACAGTTGAACTAATAACGAAAAAGAAGTTATTACAGAAATGAAATGTAGGTTAGGTAAGTAGAGTCAATGACGGTTGATTGTCGTTTGTTCTAAAATTGGCAACTTGATGTGTTACACAATCTAATGTAATTCTTTGTATAACCTTGGCCGTTGCGATTAATTATTTGTTCAATTTTAACTCCTCCTTGAGATTTTAACTCCTCTTCATGGACATTTGTACGTAAATTTAGTTTTTTTCTTAATTAAAATCATCAAGGGAAAAAACAAATTACATCTTTTAATAGTGAAAACGAAAAACTGATAATATTATTCAACTTATCGGTGGAATCTTCCCCTCAAAAACTAACCCAATATTTCGCTTCGACTGCACTCGTACAGGAGTGATATTATACATTCGTTCCCTTCTGAAAAAAAAAGTTAAATTAACGGTTATTGAAAAGTTATTAAAAAAATGAAATATAAAAAAACAAATATAGTGAAAATATGGTGAGCAAAATATAGGTTAAGTATAGTTTACGAGTCGCAATTGATCTTCCTGTAAATATCTATTGACTGTGTACAGGTCGAAGATCGATGCGATTAATTTTATCACGCAACAATTCTCATCTTACCTAGTTTTTCGATTGAATCGTAACCTTAATAAACTTCGACAAAATCATAATTAATTTAAATCTACAAGAAATTCGAGCTTTAATTTAACGCGTTTCGACGAAATTCCCGTCTTCGTTAGAAATCTTTTCGATGGAAAAACTTTTCTCCAAACCTAAATCCATTTAAGTAGGTATATTTTCGAATCGATCGTTAGGTTAAACGAAGAGATCGCACGATCGAAGAAAATCGTGCTGGAAAAAGTTTTGCAGAAGCAAAGCATTAATCCAGAGGGACGAGAGATCGTGGAACATCGCGTGTGGTTAAGCAGCAGGTTCCTCGTATCCGTGGCAAGAAGATCGTCGCGGTTCCTAATTGGGCCAATTCGCGAGATAAGGTCTTGAATTTGAGGGAGCGGAACATGGCGTACGGTCACGAACCGGCCCGACATGGCCGGACGTAATTAAAAGGCGGAGATGTTGCGGCACGAGCACGCGTCGTCCTGAAATTACACTTATCATAACCGCGTCCATCTTGCGCTATGTGGATCGAGAAGCGAGGAAATTGACGGTGGATAAGCTGCACGAAAACATCGATACGGAACGAGTTTTCATTTAACGCGTATAAAAATGTAACGAGATCGGAAAATAGATCGAATTGTTGTTCCTCGAAACTTGAGATAACGATCTTTAAAATAATTATTCGTTAATCGTAACGGGGCAGATCGAATGGAAAGTCGTAAATTAACCCCTCAACGAATAAGAGAAATCGTGGTAAGAAATTTGGGCCAAAAACTGTAAGCCTGACTCTTCTCGTGCCACTTCGTTCGAACCAAACGTAAACAACACAAGCCTAGCTCGACGCGTGACCTTCTTGTTTATTCTGAGTTAGCTAGGACAAGGGATAGAGTTTCTTGTCGTTTTACTTGGAATTTTTTTGCGAAAACGAATTAGGGAAGAAGGGGCGAGACGAAAAACTCTCTCGTATCCCGATTATATTACGTGTTAGTCGCGTTTGGATCATTCGGGCGAAAGTTAACCGCGCGTGGAAATTGCGATTCGGTCGCGATAATACGGTCGATGCGTTTCCAAAGAGGGTTGCCGCCGATTCGAGATAAATATTTGGCGTTGCGCCGAAAACCGAATCCTCTCTTTCTCTGCCTGTGACTTCGCCCAGTCGGCCGGAATCAACCGATCAAAAGAGAGAGAGAGAGAGAGAGAATGCTGCGGCTTTTCCACGCTGTTTATTCTCCCCTCCAATCGGCCGACAACTTATACCAGCCTTCTCCTCGAAAATCTTCGTTTCTTTTTTTTTTTCTTTTTTTCTCTTTCGATTTTCGACTCTTCGACAACCGATCGGATCAATAAATTTGATCAATTTGATCGTTTTAATGAAGGAAAAAGAAAATAATTTTTTTTAATATTGGACGAAAGTATCTCTTCGAAATGGGATTTAGGTGTTAGATTGGGTGAAGTTGAGAAAATTTAAATCATCAAATCGGCTGAGTGACGCGAGATAAAAATTTAATTTTTAGTTTTTTATCTGGTTTATGTCGACAATTGACAATTGAATTAGATTAATAAAAATGACGATCGAATGAAAAATAAAATTTTCTCGCTGTTCGATGCGTTATTTTTTTTTTGTAAATATCAATCCAATTTCGAAGGAACAAATTGCGTTCCTCTAATAAATTCAAAACTTTAATACGCGATAATACGGATATTTAATAAGAGGATAGTCGAGGCAAAAATGCTTTGGCAAAAATTCGTCTCTCGATAAATCAATCACGGGATAATGATAATTCTCTCTTTGTCCCGCCAATGGAATTTATACGATAGAAAAATCTTTAATCTCGTTACGAATCGGCGAATCGTCGAGAGATGTCGCCGCGTAAATTGCACATAAACGCGTCACGAGATTAAAGGATTATAGTCGTGCATAAACATCGCACGTAACGAAACTATCTCGGCCCGAATAAATATTCGGAGGATAAAAGTTACGATTTCTCTTGTGTTTCTAAAAAAGAAAAAAAGAAAAAAAAGCACTCGAAAGTTTTTCTTTATTCTAACGAACAGAGAGCCATTGGTTACTCGCATTCCAATATGGCGGAGAATCTCCATTCATCCGGACTTCCATAACATCGATCAGCCCAAGTTTCGAAAAACGAAGAAAACGAAAAGATATTTTCCTGGAGAGAAAATTTCACGTTCTTATAGAAATTTAATCCCAGATAGAAAAACAAAGAATTTAATTCGACTTTATATTTTTGCGTAATAATTAACGTAACATCTTGGATTAGCATTAAACTATTCTTCTATTTTAGAGGATATTTAAATTGCACAGTTCTCCGAGCGGACGAAAGAGAAACCTATTTTCTTAATCGAAGAATAAGATTCTCTCTCGAAGGGAAACGGAAATTTCATTAAAAAATCGAAAAACAAAAAGTCGACGATATATAAATTCTATTCGTGATAATAAACGTGTACATCTTGGAAAGCGTCGATCTATCGCTTCGATATCGTAGAAACGTCTGTTTCAGAGGATCGTATATATAAATTGCACATCTCTCCGAGAACTGGACGAGAAATCTAGTTTGTGATCGAAGAATAAGGTTTCCTCTCTCCGGATGTCGGGCCGAGGATATATTTTTCACCGTATATCGCTACATCTTTTTCCCGGCCGTAGGAAATCGATGATGATGCGCGATACGCGGGAAACGATACGATCGCGAAAAAAAAGAAAAAAACGTTCGCTATTCTTGCACCGAGTCGAAAAGTTTTTCGTCTCCTTTTTAAATTTATTCCGGTTGTAAAAACGAAACTTCCCTCCCCCTCGTCCCTTCTTCCCTCCTCAGAGACTTCATTAACCGTCTTTATTTAGAAACTTGAGAGAAACGCGCTTCTTTCCCCCATCTCTCGGAGAGAGATTAAGATACGCGAGCAACGCGTTAATTCCTTCCTTCCCGTTTCGTCCATCGTACTCGTCCTCGCAGTTGGAAACATTTTCGACCGTTCGCTTGGGACCTATGAAATTCTCTAAATGGCCGTCGTCGCTTCGAACAATGGATCGCCATTTCTTCACGACGAATCTCCCTCTCTGTGTGTGCTGCGTGCGCACGTGCCAGAGTGCGTGTGAGTGAGCGAGCGAATGAGTGAGTGAGTGAGTGAGCGAGTGAGCGAGCAAGCGAGCGTGTTAACCGTCAACGAGTCGGTTGAGTGGCCGCAACCGCGTCGGTGGCAAGGATAAGAAAAGCGGAAGCGCGCCGATTAGACAAAACGAATATAAATAACGGATATCCAGAAAGAACACGTGCGTTATATTTCGATATATAACGTAACGTTTCCTCTTTCCATCTCCCCGTTTCGATATTTATTTCATCCTTTCCTCCGGCGTTGGCTGTCCACCGCTGAAGAATCTTCGTTCCCAGGCCTTTGTCCCAGAAAACTTTTGAAAGAGGATATTTTTTCGAAAAAATATGTGACGCGAATTCTATTCGATTATCAATTTTCTCGGCGGATACGTGTTATTTAACGTTTCGACGAAACTGGAAGGGAATTTGGTATGGATATTTAATTGGAAGAATATGGTGACTCGACGCGGGAAGGAAGCGGAAAGAAGAATTGTTTTTCGCGCGATTATCTTTATCCGGATAGGGCTGTCTTTGTTGATAAGTCGAGAACAACGTCGATTTCCAGTTTCCAGATGTTGTATCCCTGGTAAATCCGTTTTTCAGTTTAAGTTTTCTCGATCACACTGACCAACTTTTATCATTTTGCGCTCGTGATGATTTGATTAATCTCGCTTAACAAAAACTCTCGTATCGCGTATGACTCTGTACGACAATTGATGTCAGCGTTTCCGACCCGATTCCTCTTATCTGCTCCTACATTTCGCTCCTCCCGAAAAATCGTCCGGATGATGCATGCTCGCTTCCTCGTTCGATGCGTTCAGTGTATCGACGATAATGCTCGGCCGCGCTCGGGATCGCGACTCGTCGTTGTTCGTCTCTTTCCAAGATCGAGAGAGGACGAGTCGAATTTAATTATTTATACGGTTACTTCTCGATTCGTCGATTTTCGAGAGGTGGCTTTAAAACTAAACATCGATTACGGCGATTTGGAAATTGGTCGCAGCTGGATCTTCGTAAGAGACTTTTTTTCGACTTCGATCAAGCGTACGTGCGATAAAGGTATTCTCTGCCTTATCGATCGATTTCTCTCTTCTTTCCTTCTTTAACCCAATTTTGCTCGAGCGGAAAATCAATATTTCGGTTCGATTTCAACTGGAAATGGTCGATCGTCCAGGCAGAGGATATTTTTGTTGCGTTTATCGCATCGAGTGGCCTCTCGTCTCGATATTTGTATTCTTTTATCCCATTTCCTTTCCCATAAACGAAAGATCCATCGAGATGAGGTGGTGAAGCAAATTTCGAGAGATCCTAATTTTCCTACCATCCCCACTCCTCTCCTCTGCATCGACTCGAGGGGAAGGAGTAGTTGCACAACGCGAACGCGTGTTATTGAATCGCGGTTACGACGGCGTAATGGAGTTGGTCGCGAGTTCCGCTTATTTCGGTCGCGTTTCAATTACGAGATGCTTCAACTCCTGATGAAATCCTGAATTTTCCATTTAAATCCCCGGGCGGAGAGAAATCCTCGAGTCGAGACGCGTGCTCGATCGGTAAGAAAGGCGTTAATAGTTCGGCCAAGCGTTGGAAAGAGTGGATTGTGGGCGGTGAATTAAGGCGAAGGTGTAGTGGTGACGATCTGGTAACAGAAGAATCTGTTGTGTGTGGAAAGTGATAACGCAAAATAGGTTCGATCGATGTGCTGTTTCGCAAAAATAACCATTCTTACGATTATTTGATTCTTCTAGTGCTCTAAGATATTCTTAACATGTAGATCGTCATTTAGATATAAGAATATCCCTGTCTCGATTGAATATTTCCAAAGAAGAATTTCCATATACATCATCGTTTAATACTCGTTAATCATCTCAGAAATAACTGTTTCGGGTGCTGCAAAATATTCTTAATACGTTGTAGATTGTGTCATTTAGAGAGAAACTGTAATAAAAATATTCCTGCCTCGATCATATTTCCAAACATAGAAGAATTGAATGTACAAACTTTAAAGTTTTCGATTTTCGACTTGTTGAATGGCCTGATTCGATCATTCATATCTGACGATTATAATATTTTTAATACTCGTTAATCGTTTTAATACATCGTGTCGTTTAGAGAGAAACTGTATAAAATAACAATATCGATTAATTTTGAACGTTTCACATTTCCAAAGATACGAATAATTGAATATACAGACTTGGCAAAATTAACCATTCGTACCTTACGATTATTTAATACTCGTTAATCATCTCAGGAATAACTCTTTCTGTAAGATATTCTTAACACGTTGTAGATCGTGTCATTTAAGGAGAAACGATCGATTTCGAACGTTTCATGTTTGCAAAGATCCTCGAAGGCTTGTTGAATGGACGAATAAAATTATTCTTGGCTTTCGATCAATCGTATCCTAATACTCGTTCATCATCTCGAGGATAACTTCCAAAAAATATTGAAAGATATAACGCGTTGCCGAGAATTATTGTCATTTAGAGAAAAACGATCCTGGCGTTCGACCAATAAAAACGACTCTCTCTCGAACGTTTCGTATATTTCCAAAGAATTGTACACAAATTTCGTAAAATTAACGTTTCAATTTTCGACTCGTTGAATGGCTCGATAAATTATTCTTATGGCTTTCGATCGCTCGTATCTAATTAATCGTCTCATAGATAAATTTCACATAGTGTAAAATATTTTTAATACGTTGCGAATTGTGAGAATCGTTGTCATTTTTTTTTTTTTTTTTAGAGAAAAATTATACATAATAAAAATATCCTCGATCGATTTTTCGAAGTGTTTTCCAAAGATACGAAGAATTGTACACAAATTTCGTAAAATTAACGTTTCAATTTTCGACTCGTTGAATGGCTCGATAAATTATTCTTATGACTTTCGATCGCTCGTATCTAACGATTATTTAATATACTCGTCTCATAGATAATTTTCAGATGGTGTAAAATATACGTTGCAAAGAATTATTTTCATTTAGGGAGAAACTATATAATGAAAATCTTCTGCCTCGTTTCAAATTTCGGTAAATTATTCTTTCGATTATTCGTTAAGACATCCTTAACGCGTTGCGGATCATAATTCCAAAGACACAGAAATAATTGAATATACCCAGCAGACATTGTTAAATAAACTTAACGTTTCAATTTTCTGGTTGAATGGGCCGATAAATTGTTCTTAGATCGCTCGTATCCAACGATTACTTAATACTCTTAGTTAATCGTCTCGATAACTTCCAGATGGCATAAGGTATATCGCGTTGCGGATCGTGAGAATTGTTGTCGTTCAGGGAGAAACGATCCTGGCGCTCGACCAATGAAAATATCCTCTGCGAATTTTACGGACTCTTGCCTCGATCGATTTCGAATATATTTCATATCGTGCCAATACGTGTGATTAGTTGGCTGGAAAAATTCCACGTAGCTCCTCCTTCCTTCCAACCCAATTCTCCCTTACTTTAATTTTTGACTCATCGGATGATACCCGATAAATTATCTTTTCCATCCACTCGACAATCCTTTCGTGTCCATCTTATTAATCGTCCGTGATATCGTTACTTTTTCAAGATGTATTACGAACAGATTCAAAATTAAATTTTTCTTTCTAACGAATTTGATTTCTTTTTAATAAAATAAATAATACAAAAAATTTAACAAGATCGATTGTACCTTGCAGCCCGTTTAATTTTATTCATCCTCCTGAAAAACGTTCTTTTTCTCCTAAAAGAAAAAAAAAAAAAAAAACAATTTCCGTACGATAGAGGAGAAATAAATGGAATGGTTTGCAGGTGGATGGCCCGCTCTGCCATGAGGCCGGCCGAGGGCGACACAACGGACTGCATCCTTGTTGTTGGTATATCGAGACCGAAAATGGCCGCCGCCTTTCTAACCGTCGTCCTTCTCTCCCTCTTCCTCACCTTCCACATCCTGTACGATAGCGCGGTGTACAGTCTTCACGCGGCCTCGGCCGTGGAGGGGCGCGCGGTCGAGCTGGTGTCCCAGGTCCGCGCCACGCCCCCCCTCCTCTTCTCCAGCAAGGTCCATTTCCCGCGCACCAGCCGCCATCTACCTCAGGCGATCATAATCGGGGTGAGGAAGTGCGGGACCAGGGCCCTCCTCGAGATGCTGTTCCTCCATCCCCAGATACAGAAGGCGGCCGGCGAGGTCCACTTCTTCGACCGAGACGACAATTACGGGAAGGGGCTCGAGTGGTATCGAAGGAAGATGCCTTATTCGTTCAGGGGCCAGATCACCATCGAGAAGAGTCCCAGTTACTTCGTCACGCCGGAGGTGGGTGGACTCGAACCAATTGGCTTCACACGAATAACTTAATAATTGTGATTTTTCTCTCTCGTCTCTGTATGTTTACTCACGTTTTCGTTATATTTCCAATTCGTTGATAAATCGTACGAATAAAATAAGATATTGGCGTCGAACGGTTTCATTCGTATCGTTATACCGGTTCGAATAATTGTTTCCATGTATAACAAACCATACGTTAAAATTTTAAATCATATTTTTAGATTAAACAAAAACACGCAGGTGCTATTTAGATAGATTACATCGAATATAATTTATAGGATGGCAACAAAGTATTGGGAAGAAGAAAAATTAGATTTAAACATTACAAATTATTTTAAAAATTGTAACATCGAGTCTTGCCACACTCGACACACTCATCCTAAAGGAAGAAGGAGGAATAGTTCGTCCTCTTTCGTTATATTTAACGATACATCTCGTTTATAAAAAGAAAAACATTTTTTGTATAAAAGTAGTCGCGTACGTTCGAGTATAAAAATTAGTAGAAGAAATTTTATTAAGGCTTTATTAAGTAATTTCCGTTCGGAACGATTCATTTCCTGAGATATCTAATAAATAGAGAAAACCTTACTCTAATATAATCGCCGCGTTCCACGAACACACTTTTGCTTTTAACGTTACCGCTATACAACACGCGACTCGCGTTTAACCGCAATTTCCAAACGTAAACACCGTGTCCCGCGAAATTATGAGTATATCGGATAGGAGTGGGGGAGAATATTATCGCGCGATACAGTCGACACCGTGCAGATGGCGACGACACGCGTCTTGTTGCGCATCGATCAATTCAACCGTAATTATTCTTCGGTTACTTCGTTTTCGAAAGTCGAACGATGGAAGAAGCTAACAAAAATTATTTTATTTCCATTGATTTTGGGATTGTATGAGGAAAGAAGATTTAATTTTTAAGGAAAGATGGCGACGACACGCGTCTTGTTGCGCATCGACCAATTCAACCGTAATTATTCTTCGGTTATTTCGTTTTCGAAAGTTGAAAACGATGAAAGGAAGAGAAAAATTATTTTATTTCCATTGGTTTTGGGATTGTACGAGGAGAGAAGATTTAATTTTTACGGAAAACGTTATTACGCTTTTTGTCATAATTTATTACGTTTCGTTGAAAACGTGTACGGCGTAAAAATACGATGGAATGTATAGAAGGAAGAATTAACATCGAGTTTAGTAAGATAAGAATAAAAATAACGTACAAATTTTATTATTACGTGATTCGAAAAGCGTTGAGTAATATCGCGCGAAATATCTGGCAGGCAATCAAACTTAGAAAACGTTTCGAATTTGTATAAACGAAGGATAAATTGAACCTCGAGAATTGAAGATGGTATTTTAAAAGAAATGTTTATTAAAAGAAAAAGTTGTGCTATTCTAGAAAAACGATGAAACTGAAAGTTATAAAATGAAAGAAGCACTGTGAGAAGATATGCTGTATATCTATCGTAAGATTGAAAGGAATATAAAAATTACCAACTAAAATTACGAATATTATTATATATATAAGATATATATATGGATTAAAATTAATCCATAAATATCCATGGCTAGATTAAAGAATCCATTCTGCCTGTACATATCATGGACGATCGTAAACGTTAAAATTAATTTTGATATAGTTTTGCAAAGTTTTTGCGAATCAAATATGGCACAATAAAATAGAATAGAAAGTGGAACGTGTAAAAAATCATCGACAAATCGTTACATCGTTTCTAATACGAAGTAATTACTTAACGTTAACTTTAATTTATGAAAAAAAAAACTTTCCATTATGAAATTGAAATTTAAACGCTCCTTAACTATTGAAATGTGACCGATCAGTTATCGATTAGTTCATTTCGTTTAATCTATAAAAAGAAAAAATTAAAAATTTTAATACATGGTTATTATTTATAGATTACATCGAAACAATTATTTTTTACAAATTTGAAAATGAATTTTTAAAAAAAATTTATCAATACTTTATATAACGATTTAAATTAAAATAAATGTTTCGAAGTTGAAATTTAAATGTTTCGTAACTGTTGAAACGTGACCGATCTATTATCGATTAATTCTCTACAAAACATTTTATTTTAAAAATAGGATTTAAAATTTGTACAACTTTTCACACGTTATTTTTTTACAAAATTACGTCAAAACATTTATATCGAGGATACGTAACAAACCTCCTTTCCCCCAAAATCCACTCCAATCATTTCTTTTTTACGCACCAGGTACCGGAAAGAATTCGAGCGATGAACGCGAGCGTGAAGCTGTTGCTGATAGTGCGGGAGCCAGTGACCAGAGCGATATCCGATTACACCCAGCTTCGAACTCACGCGGCTACCGCATCGACGATGACGAACGGCACGCCTCGAACCGTGCAACAACAGCAGCAACAACAGCAACAGCAGCAGCAGCAACAACAATTGGCGCGTAGCTTCGAGGAATTAGTGATACGGGCGGACGGTAGCATCAACGAGTCGTACAGGCCGGTTGCCATCTCCTTGTACCACACGTATATGCACAGGTGGCTCGAGGTGTTCTCCAGAGATCAGATCCTGATAGTGAACGGCGACCAGCTGATCGAGGACCCGGTTCCCCAGTTGCGCAGGATCGAGAACTTCCTAGGACTGGAGCCGCGGATAGGCAGGCACAACTTCTACTTCAACCACACGAAAGGTTTCTACTGCCTTCGGAACGAGACGTCGGAGAAGTGTTTGAAGGAGAGCAAGGGAAGGCGGCACCCCCGAGTCAGCCCCGTGGTGGTGACCAAGCTGAGGAGGTTCTTCAACGAGCACAATCAACGATTCTACGAGCTCGTGGGGGAGGACCTCGGCTGGCCCGAGGAATAACCATCGTAGAGATGGTGGGCTCGATACTTGTATCGTATCGTCGTGGTCGCCACCGCGCCGAGCCCAAATCTTTCGCCCCCGGTTGTTCCGCGAAGAATTAACCCTCTCTTTCTTTTTTTAATCTCGACGAACGATGAAATCTCTACCTCGATTCGAGTCACGAAGATTCCTCGAGAAGAAAGGAAGATTGGAGAAAGGAGTTTGTTTAAAATTGGTTGGAAAAGGAAAACCGAGAAAAGGGAAAGAAGATATGTTCGTGATCCTTGGAATCGAAGAAGGAATATTCTTCAAGAGGGAAGAGTCGAGCCACTTTCGACTCGAGAAATTAAAATTATAACTTATCTGAAAATCTTTTTTTCTTTTTTTTTTTTTTTGGTGAACGTTACGAGATTCTTCGGGAACTTCTGATGGCGCTTTTCGTCGTGGGAAGGAACTAAGGCTGATCAAGATAAGTACCTTTTATATTCTATTCAGATTGGCAGGTCAACATCGAAAACGCACGGGTAACGCGATCGATGACGTAAGGAGTAAGCGACAATGTGCTCGAATTTTTAAAAAAATAGAATACATTCTTCTCTTTCAATTTTACTTCTCGAATCAAACTTCCTTAACCGTTTCATACGTTATTCTTGTTCGAAAAGAATAAGAAATTATTGCACGCGTTTCGCGTTCGTCAAAGCAAATTAATTCGTTCGACGACAAAGGAATCGAAGGAAGAACGGATGAAATGGTAAACAGAAACACGATACGTTTTTCTCGAATCGCCCTCCTCTCGAAGCCGTTAAATCGAGTGGATGCAATTTAATGGATTACCGGACTCCTCGTGTTCGCGTCCTTGCGTGCTAATTGCTTCGATCGATGCATCGGTATTTTCGATCGAGAAAAGTTTCGTTCAACGGCTTACCGTCTCTACGCTACGAAGACGATACGCTATTGAATTTGTTACACCGCGGTTTTTCGGTTTTTGGTTGCTAGAAAATTCGACAGAATAAGAAACGTTATTCTTCGTTTAAAACGAGCGAAAAGTCCGAGCGAAATAGTAGTAGAGGCTTATCTTATCTTATTTTATGATGCCCGTTTGATGGCTCGTCGACCAATGGCAGATCAGCATTCGACGGTTGTGTTTCGGTGGTTAATCTTTATTACATTTAACTGACTTTCAAATACAAATTCTTTCTTTTCGCCATAATTATGAAACTATATTCGGACGAGACTATATTCAACCATCGAGACGATACTATTATTAACAGTGGAACGCTGATCAGGCAACGTTGACAAAAGCTTTAAACTTTGTTTGACTCTCGAATCGAGTCGATCTCAGGGAAGAAACAAATACAATTGCATCAAGACGAAACGTGCACGGTATAATTCATCGATCGAAAAAAACATTTACTTCGATGCGTAAATAATCAGTCTAGAAAAGACTGATGTAACGAATAACGAAATCAAAAATCACGCGATACAATATATATCCAAAAAAAAGAAATTAGATCTATATTACAATATTTTGATAATTCGTCAAAGAGAAAAAACACGTTACCTCTCGCCTAAAATTAACAACTCAAAGATCGATCGAACGAACAAAACCTCGCGCAATAGAGACGCACGCGAAACGAGCACGGGATCCCTCTCTTTCCATCGTTCTCTCGTGACACGAACCGATGAAACACCGCGTTCGATGGACACCAGCCGATTAACCACTTAGACACGATACGAAGTGGGGAGGGTCGATCGAAGATGGTAACGAGGGAGGAGAGAAGAAATGGAAAGAATCGTGAAAAGAATCGATCGAGGCAAAAATCCCTTGGTTGGGACGATAATCGATCCTCGATACCGGCCACGTGCCACGAGAGAGAGAGAGGGAGGGTGGTCGGTCAGAGGGCCGGACGTCTGTCGATTCTCGTGGCTGAACGAATTCGAGCACATTGTACGCCGCCGGCTCGTTATTTAGGTCGATCGATCTCCGGTAAGAGAGCGCCGCAATGATCCATCGATGGTGTGTGTTACCCGTTGCCTCCGCGTGGCTGCGAACCAAGGCACGTCTCGTTCCATCCTACCGTATCTACAAAATGTACACACACACACACACACACACACACACACACACACACACACACACACACACACACACACACACACACACACACACACACACACACACACACACACACACACACACACACACACGCACACACACACGTACACGTACATGACACGAAGATACACCGGACAGGAAAGGGAAAGACAGATTACCACGGGTGGAACGGATGGAAGAATTAAGTTGAAGCAAATAATTTGCCTAAGGTATATATTTCCATATTTCGCCTTATCCTGTTCGAGTGAGATCGAAAAGAATAGAAGTAGAACTAACTTCGAGTAATTCGAGAAAAAAACTCGCAGATTTCTTCTCCCGATTATTTTTGTATTTTTTCCGTTCCACCCTGACGTGTGACGAATAAGAAGAAAATACGCGAAAGAGAAGACGCTCGTTCACAGTAAGAAATAATACGCCGGCCAAAAAGAAAAAAAAAAAGAAAAAAAAAGTAGGCGAGAGTCGGCGAGGGAACCGATCCCTCGGTTTTTTCACCGAGAGGAAACGGAGGGAGGGAGGGAGGGGGGGTGGGAACCGAGGTCGCGTCCCGCGCGATCCCCGCCGCACATGGATCACATTGGTCCGTGAGTACATACATATCGCGTAGGTTAACTAGTTGGTAAATACAATAAATATTACAGAAGAATTTAATATTTTTATAATCCACATTGGAAGTTGTTATATACGAGTCGTTATATTAAGCTTATCGTGTACAGGGGGAGAAAAGCCACACTCTGTCTGTGTGTATATATATATATAAAATATAATATAAAAATATCGGGAACGAGGGCTGCTCTGTGATCCTTCGATTCGGTACTCGTGTTTTTTTTCTTTTTTTTTTTTTTTTTTTTTGCGCGTTTGACAGGGATGGGGAGAAAAGAAAGATAACCGTCGCAATTTCTCCTTCTCGAAAGATGCACGACTTACGGCTGATGGTTCGAGGAGAATTGAAATTGAATCGAAATTAAATCGTCCGATCTTGGCGGATCTAGGCGCTTCGATTAGGACGTAAGCACGAAACGGATACATATCAGGAAAATGTGATAAAAGCGGCATAATACGACTTTTTTATATCTCGTGTAAAATATTAGAAGTAATATTAAAAATCGTATACTAAAATCCAGTTTCAAATTTTATCCGAAAAACGGACAGACGAGAAGCGCGATACGCTTTATCGTTGGTTTACGACAGAAATAATTTTTCTATTTCAACTTCTTCCTTTTTAATCGAGAAAATCTTTAAAAGATTCGTGCGTAGGAAAGGCAAAGGTAACAATCGACGTTATAAATGTCTCTCTTGTGTTTTCCATTCGAGTCACCGCAACGGATCTTACATCCTATGTAAACTGTATTTTTATATCCGACGAGATTGAGATGAAATAGAAACGGTATATATATATATAAAAGGGAGATAAAAGTTGAGAATAAAATTGATCGTTTGTGGCGCGTGTTGGATGTTCCGTCAGGGATGGTTGACGACTGATCTCAGATGCGTGTAATAGGTAGGAGAAAATTGCTCTCGAGGAATCCTCCAATACGTTCTCAGTCCTTGCCGTCCATTTGTAGAAAATTCGCGACGAAAATAGAACTTTATGTTGGATTTTGATTTTTGGCGAAGATGGTTTCTCGGTTTTACTTTAAACATTTCCTACTTTTTCGTTGCATACGATATTTCTATCGAATGGAAAACGAGCACTGGTGGATTGAAAAATTAATTGATTGAAATTTTGAAATGCTGGAATAATATTTATTCCATTAGGTCCATATGAAATTTTTGTTGATCGGAAGGAAAAACAATTATTTTCCCCCAATCGACCATATTCCATTTTTTATAAATTCTCGAGCGTCGAATATTTTTTTTTTTTAAACAACTGTGAAACGAGTGCGACGATTGGTTGGTGAAATATTGTCGCGTCACGGAAGAATAGGTCCGCGACTTGTTTCTCGATCCATTTCTCGACGGTGGGATGTTGCTGTATTACGATATCTCCTTGTTTCGAAGAACGACGAACCGCTGTAACGACGGTTTTGTCATTCGTTCAGGATTTTCATTGGCGTCCGACCATCGTCTAGCATTCGTCTCTCGTCACAGCTCGTAATTCTATTCGAGAACGGACTCATGTCGTTTAGAGTTTCGCGCGATGACCACGCTTCGAAGCGTCGCCACTTTCGATCCTCCGCCGATTGGCGTTGCTACCCATTTTTTCAGTTTCTTCGCTTCACTCGCTTCGCTCGAACGCGCGAAGATCATCGTCCGCAACTCTGCCTCCACTTTCGCTTTCGATTTATCCTCGTTTAATATGGATTTCGGTTTACTTCAGGGCTCGTTTTCAAGATTCTCGTTCCCAGACTCAAATTTTTGAAACCACCGTCGAACGGTCCTCTCATCGATAGAATCTTCTGGAAAGCTAACCTAATATTTCTATACGTTTCGGCTGTACTCGTACGGGAACAATATTCTAAATTCGTTTACTTTTGAAAAAACGAGTTAACGAAAAAGAAGTCTTTATACAATCTTAATCGTTGCAGTTAATTATTTGTTCAAATGAGATTTTAACTCCTCTTCATGGCGTTTATACGTGCATTTAGTTTTTTTTTTTTTTTTAATTATCAAGTAAGAAGAAAAAATTTTATCTTTTAATAGTGAAAAAAATGAATTATCGAATAATAAATTATTCAACTTATCGAAGCAACTTTCTTCTTTCCATGTCCTGGGACGAGAAATACACATTTCGTGGGAGAATAATTTAAAAATTCATTTTGACAATTAAAGTAATCTCTCGTTTCGTTCGATTCTTGTTTTGGCAGCGCGCGGACAATCGCTATAAATTTGCAATTTAAATGGAAAAAAACATTTCGGCCGTTCATTAAACTCGACGCCTTTTTGGGCCGGCGCCGCCGTATGGCGAAATTACATCCGAGAACTCGTTTCCATGGCGGAGGAAGGAAAAGTTAAACCGAGAAGCCTTGGGAAAATCCGTCATTTGTCTCCGTTCCCACAGCTCGTCGTAAAAGTCCTATTAGAGGGAGAAAGCCACTATATGCTAATAAAAATTCTTCCTCCCTAACAAAAAAATATATCGTGCACTCTGTCGTGAAGAAAGCGAATTGATCCAACCACCTGATGTTTAGGAGAGCATCACGCGTGCATAAATATTAATTGATAATTAATCTCGAATCAATTAATCTTCCCCTTTTGATGAAAATCTCTTTGAAAGCGAGCACGAAAGGATCCTCGAGGGTTTTAATCGAACGATCATTTACTCACGAGGCGTGGAATATAGAGAGAATTCGCGAATAAGCCTTTGATCCTGATCGAGATATTCTCCAAACATGAAGGTAATATAACGTGAAATTGTATTTTTCCTCCCACTTCTTAATAACTGCAAAAAGTACACAACCAAGTTTCCGACCAAGTTTTGAAAAAGTGGAAAAAAAAGAAGAACAAAAAAAACATCCGCTTTCCATTGGTTCACGTTCGTTTGTTAAACGCGAAACGATAGAAAAAAGTGATTTTCGTTACGCCCGTTAATCCTTCGTATTACGGATTATATTTGATGTTAAATTAAAAGTAGGTGGTATTTGTTTGAAAAAAATAAATAAATAAATAAATAGAACGCGCGAATAAAACGGCGTTTATTTATAAATCTATAACGTCAAAAGTGGAAGCTGTCAGCGGAGAAAATAAAATAAGTGAAATATTACAGTTCACCTCTCGGTTTTCAGTTTTATACAGACGCGCGCGCGCGCGCGTTAACTTTGGATTCGCGTTTATAACCGTGTACCGTGCGTGTGAATTTTCACTTGAAAAATTAGCATCAATTTGTAACTCGGAAAGAGGGAGAAGGGAAAAAACAAAATATTCTGTCCGAACAATAATTTAAAATTTTCTGCAAAATTCTCAATATTATTATCGAACGAACGCGAACAAATTACACTCGTGCACAAGAATGTAATCTTAAAATTTTAGATCGATATATAATAAAGCGTTGTATCGAATGATACGATATTTAGAAACGATATTTGTTTATCCTTCTTCGAAAATTGACCGATTGATATGACGGAGAGGAATATTGAAAACGAGATGCGTAATTTATCTTAATAAATCTATCGTACGTATTGTCGAGATTAAATAACAAAGTTTTCCCCTTGTTTTCGTTAAAACTCGCACTTGATAAAACGATTTATCGATGTTGGATGGTATTTACGCGTAAATACAATACGGATTGTTGTATAGTATGGTGTAACGATGTGTGTTGTACGCGAAGGATATCCGAAAGTTGGAGAGATGGGTGAAGTAGCTTTCGGGAATCTTATCTCGATATTTAATCTTTACGATGTTACCTTTGCCATGGTATTTCAAATATCGAAGAGAGAAGAGAAGAAGAACCGTTTTAACCGTTGGAGAATATCCAAAATTTCTTTACCTTCGAACATTGTGCGGGAAAGGAAAGCAAGCTGAGTGAAATAAACGTACGAGACGAACATCTATAAATCCGACGATGGAACATTTCGATCGAGAAAATTTATTTCTTCGTATTTAAAAATTTATTAAAAAATTTTTTCTCTTTTTTTTTTTTTTTTAAATTAATCTAGAGCAACGTAGAGCCATGTATCGTAAAATCTTACGATCGTGAAAGGTCTCGTAACGAAGGGAAAAGAGACCCTCGCCCACGTTTTGTCGTTATTTTAAAATTCATAGTTCCGGTAGTTGCGCGCCAACTGGTGGACGATGACGCGAAAAAACCAATCACGCGAGTGAAATTCAACGAGCAAATCCCCCTCCCGTTCTCTAATTCATCGAATCTATCCATCCGCGTGGATTAGACGGTATCGGCGTTATTCTCGGCGCGTGTTAATTTCGTGGAAGGAGGAAAGAAAAGGAGGGGGAGGGCAAAAAGGTACAAAACAAGCGTTTCCCTCGCAAGCGTAAGGCAAAGAGACAGGCCATAAATAATCCGCTTTGCGGCGGCGGTGAGTCGTGCATCCGCGGAGGTTCGCCGTGAAAAGTGCAGCTTGCATCGATGCGCCCTGTTATTCCTGTGCGATAAATACTCTTTCTCTCTCTTCCTCCCCGCGCCCGGGGAGAGGAAATTAAATTCCGATCACAGAGCGGTCGATCGTAATCTAGAGAAGATTGGGGGAGGGGGGAGAGGGAAATTTCAACTCGTGAATATTTCGCGCCGGTGATTTCGCCGATGTTCTCGAGGCCTCGAAGCGAAAATCGCGTCGATTTCCCTCGCCGCTGCGTCGAGAGAAGGGAGAATATATGAGATATATGAGATATAATGATAATAATCATCCCCGTTACTGTTCGATCCATCGTTTGAATCTCGCGGCCGCGTATCCGTCGATAACGAAGGGACGACGTTTCATCGACTGCACGATACGAGAGATAGCATATAAACGCATACATATCAAAAAGTGTGATATAAACAAGTTTTTTGTAACGATATATGTATACACGCGTGTTTTTTACCATTACGGTGATTATGGTGTTAATTATCGTTGTTGCGAAATTCGAAACACTTCTACACACAGTTTTTTAACGAGGTTATTTTGCACGAGGTTATAACGCAACTTTTTTAAAAGGAACGTGAAAAATATTTCAAATAGACTTCCGTGTAATACGTTGCGCGTTACAAAGGATTCGCGTTCTAAAGTAATGCGTTTGAAATACGATTGTCGTGTAAACTTGTATTGTTTCTATATATATATGTTTTCATCTAATAAGACGGTTTTTCGAGAATAAATATAACGTATTGATTTTAGAAAAATACACACGCACACACACAACATACACACACACCGCATATATATATAGCGCGTTAAGAATTCGTGTTACACGGAAATATATTGTACAAATTAATTAATATTTAAGAAATTTTTGAATGAAAGTTATTATGAAAGTACGTGTACATACATACATACAGATATATATATATATAAACGTAGCAAATGTGGTCAAATAATTTATGCAATGAATCGCATGACGAAACAATTACGGTTTTCACAAAGCTTGTTATCGCTCGTTATTAATCATCGGATAAATTCTCACTTGTTAAGCAAAAAAGCAAATGATTTTACACCAGACGTATAACACGTTCGATTCAACGACTCGACTTCGACGCGTCGCTCTGACCGATCCAACCTTGACTTGTCCTTCGACCGACAAACGTTGTTTAGTAAACACTGTAGGCAGCCGGAATCCAACTAGAAATCGATCCTTTCCGCGTACGATCGCTTTCTCTCTCTCGTTTCGTTAAAAAAGTTAACAAGATCATCCGTGCCTTACGCGAGTCGAGACACAACGATCCATCCGATCGGCTCGAATAGGAGAAGAAGATATATATATTATTATCAGAGAGATAATAATTGCGTACGATTTTCAAATTTTCCTCTCGTATATTTTTTACAACGCAAAAAACTTGCTTGAACGACGAGAGCCATGCAGCCACCGCCGACGAGAAGAGAGAGAAAAAAATTACCATAGTTGTTTCCAGCTTGCTTTTCGTTTCAAAGCTAAAATTCCCGCGGGGAGACGGTATGGCTGCAACGGCCTCTATCCCACGTCGAGGCAAGCAGCGGTGAATTATGCCTTATTACGTTGGCGGAAGGGCCCAACTCCTGTAGACGTCGCTCGCGCGAATAAATTGTATCTCTGGCGGCGGCGGCGACTACGACTACGAGGACGCAAGGAAACCCCGGCAAGCGGAAAGATTAGAAAGGGACGCTGTGGGGAGAGAAAGGAAAAGAAAAAAAGATACGGAGAACTTTACTTTGTAACGTCAGACAGGGCGGTGAATTAATTCGGTGCATTAAAGCACCTCGTCCCTTTTACCTATCCCTCCAGCTTGTTTCAACGTCGTTCAACGTCGTTTCCCCCTCCATCGCCGTGTGTTTCTCGCTCGTTCGTTCAAAGGCAACCGCGACGTTATCGCGTTAGATTTGGTTATTCGAAACGTTTCCTTTGCACGAGGATGCTCGTTCGCGGATCAATTTTATCCGTTAATCGTTCGGCCAGACAGTGGTTAAAGTTGCGTTTGAGTTTTTTTTTTTTTTTTCTTCCGAATTTTGTTTATCTACCTCAGAATGCTTGTGGAACGTTTGATAAAATTTTCCATCAAATTGAATTTTTCGACGAAGAAAGGAGAACGCGTGGAGACAAAATGGGGAATTAATTGTCACGATCATTTTTTGCGTACGATAAAGTTCAATTCAACGCGCCAACGCGTAAATAAAATCTTTAAATAATCTTTAAACGCTTTCCGTTCATAATTCATCATTTTCTCGGTTCAACCGAGAATCGATTCTTCGTGAGAAGAAAAGTTCTTCCCGATTATCGAGAAACTTTTTCTAACAGCGTTTAATTATTCGTTTCAAGCTCTACGATTCTACGATTTCTCGTTCGAAATGTGTTGATTAGGAAATCGTGAAACGATTGAACCACGATGAAAACTCGTATCCCAATTCGCACAAATACGCAAGATCTTTGCCGCGTATAAAACCGATGATCAACTCGAAATACGTTGAAACGAGGATTAAAGTTTAAGAGTTTTTTTTCCGGGGCAATTATTAAATTTCCTGTTAAATTCAATTGTGGAGAATTAATCGTTTGAAGGGGGAATAGCATCGACGATCTGATTATAATAAATGAATTCGAACCGACGATGATCGCGACACGATTGTAAATTTTCCATGGGGTCGTAAAAGAGGGAGGAAAAGGTTTTTAGTTTCGGTGTCACAGCCGGCCAAGCGAAAAGGGACATTCGGTATCGGGTTGACACGCGACCACCGGTTCGCTCGCTCGCTCGCGAGGTTCATTTAAATACGGAAATAAAGTAATTTCGCGTGACAGCGGTAATAACTTGCGCGCCCTGGTGGCGCACACGAAAACTATCGCGTCGGATCCGTCGTTATCGCGACTCGATACACCGCCGATGCGATGCCAGACCGATTATTACGAACGACGGATCACGATCGCTACGATTGTTAAACGTGGCGTTTTTATTTCTTTGCGCGCAAGGAAGGAAAGGTCCTTTTTTGTAATCTGACCGTGTTGTTGGATCTTTGGACTTTTTTTCTTTTTTTTTAATTCGAAAGAAAAACGCTATGTCCTTTTTAGTCACGTTGAATAAACTGCGCTTCGTTCGTCGATTCCAGTTCTTTCTCTTTGCATTCAGTTTTCTATGCTATAATTTTAATTTGAATGAAAAATAGTAGGTTGGATAGGCTGCATCTTGTTTCGATCGTTCTTCGTAGATTTTCATACTTCTTTGCTGGATCTTTTTTTTTTTTTTTGTTTTATCTTGATTAAGACAAAAAATCTTTTAGTTAAACGCGTGTCGGATCGCATAAATTTCGTTCGTCGATGTATTTTTGCTGGATCTACGTTCTTAATTTAAACGAAGAAAAAATTTAAAACTCGAGATTCTCTGGTTGAGGCTAGTCTTTCTTCATATTGTATCTACCAGTTTTTTGAATTTGATTTTTTACATTTTTAAAGGGAAAAAATGTATAATAAGATCTTCTAATTATGTCGAATAGGTTATGTTCGTCGATGGTTATTCTTCCCACTCCATTCTTCTTCACCCTTGGTTTTCTTTACATTTTAATTTGAAGAGAAAATTGAAAACGCAAAATTCTCTAGTCACATCTCGGTTATATTCACTGGATTCTTGAATCTCGTTTTCTTACATTTTAATTTAAAGAACAAATTTTCAAACTCTTCTTGTTAGATCCTTGGATTTCTATATTAATAATTCAAGGGAAAAAATTGAAAATTTCTTAATTATATCGAATAGAGCGCATCTTGTTAGTCGAACTATTCTTTACACTTTAAACTCTAGATCTTCTTGCTGGATCCTTGGATTTCTACATTAATAATTCAAAAAATTGAAAAGGCAAAATCTTCTATCGAGTAGAATGCATCTTGTTAGTCGAACTATTCTTTACACTTTCTTATTATTTTAATTTAAAGAAAAAAAATTTCAAAATCTTGTTGCCAGACCTTCTGGAATTCAAGGGAAAAAATTGAAAACGGACGAGATGTTGCAATTACGTGGGAGTGGGTTGTTGCATCAAACGTGTTGGATCGGAATTTTCACAGCAGTGGTCCCTTTTCCGCCTTCGCACGGCCATGTTTAATCACGATATAACGGAGATGATGTAACCCTCGATACGTGGATTAAAAGAACTTTCGAAATTCTGCCGAAGTTTTCGCATTTTGAACGCCCGTTTTTCTCGCCCGGTTTTAATATGATTGAATTATCTCGAACGATCGCCAAAACCATCCGGTTTCTTCGCAGGACGAAGGATATTTTAGATATATAAATTTCGACGAAATTAACTCCTCTTCCGTCGTTTTCAAAACGAATTCGAAAAATTTACCATCCACACGTTTCGCATATGTATGTATGCGCCTGTTGTTAATCTTCTTGTTATCGTTGATTCAAATCGTAAATTTGCATGGAGTGGTATTAAATCGTTTAATCGATATTAATTAGTATTAAATTATTGCACGTGGAAAATTTTAATACTCTGTCGAGGATGAACGAATACGTTACGTGGATTTTGGTATTAACGAATCGTCGCGAAATCGTCGTGGATAAAAAAACTATTAACTAAAAAGAGGAATGTTTATAAATATTTATCCTTTGAATTCTATTCTAGGAAACGTTTCGAAATTAAAGCATCGTTGTTTCGTTCTCGATCGTTAAAATATCGATAACGGCACGAGCTTGTCGAGCGAAACGTTCAAGTGAAATCGTTGCAATTAATTAATTTTCGATATTTTAATACCCGCCGATTCGACCGAGTATTGACAGAGGAGAGAAGCGCGCGTTGGACGCATTGAAAAAGTTCTTCAAAAATCTCGAAGAATAAAATTTCTTCGAGCAATTAAGTTATCTCAAAATGCTCGAGTAACGTTTATTCGTCCAGTCTCGTATCTTATAATTATTTATTATTATTACTATTACGTTTTGAACGATTTTCGAAAACGATACACTTCGAAAGAGAATTAATTTTTCCTCCAGTTGAAAACACGAGTGAAATTGCGTTATTTAAAAGCAAGCGATACACCACGCCTCTGATCCTAAATCCTAAAACAGTATTGTTGTGAATCTCTCTCTCGTACGACACGAGATTGCTGCGCCACGGTGTCCAATCACGTTTAATTGTCCTCGAGCCAATCAACTTAATAAAACCAGCCTGCTGCGACCCAAAGCTGAAACTTTTCCACGCGAGTTTTCCCCTCCGCTGCTGCGTGAATCTGAATTGGCTGGTCCCCAAGGCTGAGGGGGGGGGGGGGATCATTAGAAACCTCGTCCAACTTCCTTCTGTTCGTCGCCGAGAACATTGATCTTGATAAAAAAAAAGGAAAATCTTTTCGATTCGCCTTATTATTCGCGCCAATAGAATCGCGAATTGCTCGAAAGGTTTTCGAAAAGAAGATTTGATCGGCTTTTGATACGGTAAAATCGAAGAATCGAAGAATCTTTAAGGCGTGTTAATTCTCATCTCGATTCTCTCGTCTGCCATGTTTGAACTCTTCGATCCGCAGAGAGATGAATAGAAACCTTTCCAAAGATTTTTATAATTTGTAATTTCCAATGATCGAAGGGGGGGAGGGGGGGAGGCGGAAGGAATGAACATTTTCGTTCGATTTCCCTTTCGTCTCTTCCTCTCCTTCATGGTGTTCGCGCTTTTTCTTTTTCTTTTCTTTTTGTCTTTCAATCCAAAGCGCAATCTCTCTCTCTCTCTCTCTCCTTCAATCTAGCCCACGATAAAAGCCCCACTTTTGATCTCTCAAGGGTTGCTTGCCCCCCTTTTCTCCACGCTAGTTACCCCTTTCGTTTCTCCATGCTCCTCCTCCTCCTCTCCCCCCCCCCCTTCTCCATTTCTCGGCCGTTCCACTTTCGTCTCTTTCAACTCTCCACGTGTCTTTTTTTTTTCTTCTTCCTCTTCTTCCTCTTTCTTTGGTGGTCTCTTTCCCCCCCTCCCCTCTTTTTCGACATCGCGATGTCCCGATTCTGCACACTTTCTAACTTTCCAACTCTTCACGCTACTTTTTCTCCCTCTGCTTCTTCGACGAATATTCCTTTTTTTTTTTTTTTTTTTTTTTTTTTCCATCTTGCCAATATCGAAAAGTTGGCCAATTACTGAGCAAGAGGATTTTCTCGAATAAAAAAAATCCTTGCTTCGCTTCTCAACGCGGCGTGGCAAAGATGGATTGGGGAAGGGGAGTATCATTTGGAAGTTATTTCGAAAAAATTTTCTTCGATTTAGTTTCATCGATCGAGAGGGAATATTAAATATGTTGTTGGTTCGAGTCGAGAAAGGAGGGAAAGGAGGAGCGGGGGAGGGGGGAATGTTTAAAATTAGGGGTATGTAATAATAATAATTGTTCCGACCTTGGACCTTGGAGCCGCGACGACACGTGTCTTCTCTCGATTTGCCTCTGTTTATTTTTTTTTTTTTTTAATCGAAAGCCTGTTACAACATCTGAAGCTGAAATTGAACTTAAATTGGAACATTAATAGGTGGAATTGTAGAACGGAGACGCGAAACTCGGTCAATCCGCTCCTCGATCAATTATCGTTTTTCACCGAGCTGTACGAGGATTACGCGGACCGAACTTTCTCTCTTTTTTTTTTTTTTTTTTTTTTCGTTATGAAAAATCGATAATGAAATCCTAATTACGATAATTAAAAAGTTGAGAGATCCTATTTTCTCGTAAAAAAAAAAAAAAAAAGAAAAAGGATATCATCGTCAAAATTTATGTACGTATGGAAAGTGGTAAAAAAAGTCCATTTTGGTAAAAAAAAAAAAAAAAATGAGATATCGCATAATTTGTGATTAATTTAGCGTAAAGTTTTAATTTGTAACCAATATAATATTTAATATCTTTAAAAATGTTAATGATTCGTTCGATTTAAAATTGGCCGATAAAAGAAACCGCGTAGCGATCGATTATGAAAGTGGTGTGCAACAGACATAGGTGGCGAGCATAGAATTGAAGACGTTTTAGATTTGAAAGAATCGCTCTGGCGTCTTTGTACAACGTTGCCAGATCTATTACGTACGAAAAATATAAAGATATGGACTAGTTATTACTTCATATACTTGTTGTGCATCGTGAATATTTCGAAACACTTATGCCACATATAATTAACTTTCAAAATAAAATATACTACTCCTATTTCATTTCTTGTTATTATTTATAAACAAAATTGGATCAATACGAAATATATTTCAAGCGATATTTAATTTTTCACAATTGAAATTAAATGATTTTTACGATTGACTAATTATGAAAATGATACGTAAATATATATTATTTTAATTAAAATTCGCTTAAAAGAAATTTATACAATCAAATTACATAAATTGAGGAAATTAGTAGAAACATTGCCAGACTTGAAAAAATGGACTTGCACCTTATTTTTCGAAATAAACGATCCATATAATAAAATTAATCGCCGAATCGATGATTAAGATAACCTCTTCGTATTGGAATTTTCGCGGAGGGATGAGAGTTGCGAGTTAATTTATTTATCTGATCAACAAGAGGAGGAATGGAGAGGGAGGATAAAAAAGCTCGTGGGATAAAGGACGTAAGAGGAAAATAAAGTTTCGCGGCCATTATCGTCGCTGTCTATATTTAATCGGGTCGCTGCGGGTACAATAAAATTGGCCCGATCGATTTTCCATTAATCGGCCATTAGTATGCAATAGCTAGTTTGCCCGTAGTTGTACGAGAAATGACTTCGGTCTCGTGAGATAATAATAAGGCGGCAATAGTCCCTCGAGAACGTTTCAACTCTATAAACCGTGTGTTGTATCCTTACTGACCTTTCAGCCCGTAGTGTTCTTTATCCGTCGAATAATGGGCCGTATAATCCGACGAATTTCTCTTATTACCTCGAAATTGCGAAAACGCCTTTGCACGTTCGTTCCTTGATTGACTTCTTCCTCCTACAGCCTTCCCACCATTCCGAAAAAAGGAAACAAACAAACCATTTTAAATTTTTGAAAATAATGAATTCGAGCGACGTAATAAAAATGTAATTATTAATAAATTTTATCGCGATCCGTTAATTATCTAGATTTTTTCAATGTTTCGTGATTGATTTTTTAATTTTTAGAAAACATTGGATCGTTCGGAAAGTAAATTTTCACGCGAGTGTCGCTAGTCGAACGTTTATTCAGCCAACTTCGTTCTAAACCGTGTTGTTCGGAAAGTAATTTCGTTTTCTCACGCGAGCGTCGCTAGTCGAACGTTTTATCCAGCCAACTTCGCTCTAAATCGTGTTGTTATCGTATATTTTGAGAATTGGGATTTCATGGTTTATTTATAAAAAAAATTCGTTCGATTATGTGCGGTTGTGTTTCTCGTGCGTGATAACAAAGATGCGAGAGCGAAAGGAGTATATTTTCGGCATATTTTACTTTCTAATTACCGAAAAGATAAGAATGTTGTTCAGGCAGGAAAAAAATTACGCGAAGTTTATGGAGAAGGTGTATTAACGGTGTATGCCAATGTTGAAAACAAAATAAAGGCACAGAAACAAATCGACGAACAACGACTCGAGAAATTACCGAACGGACGGATCGTAGTCAATACGTAAGATGAAATGAATAGTTCGCGTGGAAGGATCGATTAATTTCACACAGGAGGAAGAATGGAAGAAAATATTAATATTGTCGGGGATAGCGTGCCAGGAAACTCGAGAAAATTGAAACATCCAAAACTCGCCTAAATGGTTGGCCTACACCCGTGTTGACATTTACTACTACCCGCTCCTCATTGTCAGGGATAACTGTTCTCACGTTTTTGGCAATTTTCCAGAGCTCGTTCGAGCTCGTTCGAGCTCGTTCCAACTCGCTCTTCGCAAATCACCCCGTGGCCAACGTGTTAAATAGTTATGCGAGACAAATTGCTCGGCATAATACACCTCCTTGTTGTCCATGGAGAAATAATAACCGGATTGAATCGATCCGGTTATTCCTTTTCCTTTTCTTCTTTTCTCTCTCTTTCTCTCTCTCTTTTTCCCTGTTGCTTTCCTTCGCGATTCGAAAAGATATTGTCATCCTCTCTCAAAGAAATGTTTCGATTCCTGCGAAAAAAAAAGAAGCGAGCTTTATATATAAAATATTTACGGTGACGCAAGTTTTTTAATTCGTCGTCGAGTCTTCCTCGTGTGTGTAATGTTATGAAAAACAACGGAAGCCTCGGTATAACACGTCACGTGGGGGTTGAGGGGGGGGGAGAGGGAATTTACATTTTCTACGCGTGAAGCTGTGCCCAACTTTGTACATGAATAATTGAAACGTGTCATGAATCAACTGATTTCAATTTCAAAAACATCCAACCCCTTGTGCGCGTGCGCAACTTCAACGTTGAACGTTTAAAATGCAACGCGTGCGAAGCGACAGGGCAAAAAGAGGGATTAAAAAAGGGAAGGTATGAAAATAAAAAAAAAAAGGACGGAGGAAAATTAAAAAAAAAAAAAATTAAGACGAAAGGCTGGAATCGCTTTACGAATTACAAAATTCATCCTCTCGATGCAAAGTTTATTTTAACGATATATAAATTCTATTTTGAACGAAATAGTTGTTGTCTCTGCCGCGTTACACTTAATTAGAACGAAACCCCGATTAATTTCGAGTTACCGACCGAAGAAAATCTGTTTATCCGACTGCGTAAAAAGTGTTTGTCCAACGAAAATGTGAATACGAGTAGAAAGAATCTTCGCGAGTTTATTCGTGAAGACAATTCGTTTTCTTGAATTCTTCGAATTTAATAGTTCAACGACAAATTGCGTAATAATATTTCGACCATATAATAACAAATTTCGCGAGAAAAATCGCGAGACGAGAGAATTAAGACGCGTGAAAATCGTTCGATTTCATTTCTTCTTTTCGTGATAAATCTAGTCGTGGACTCGACGTTCGCTCAAATTTTGCATTCGTCGGTAAAAGAGTCGCGAGTTCCGACTTCAATTTCAACTCGTCGTAGAGAGCGTTTCCAGCCAACTAGTTTCGCAACATTTGTTCCTCAACTTCGATTCGATTCGAAAGTATCGTTTCACAAGGGTGAAGTTTCGACGAAAACAATCGCGAGCAATAACGCGGAAAATGTTTTTTACCCTCGTAAACTTCGGACGATTTCACGAGTGAAATCGACTCGGTCTTTTTCCCTCTTTTTTTCTTTTTTTTTTTTTTTGATAGTTTACGCAGGTCGACAAGAGAGAGAGAGAGAGAATCCGTTTCGCTCTTCTCTGTATTGAAAAAGCGGTGGCGCATCCGGTTGAAACTGGAGGAGAAAAGGAAGAAGAGGATCCTTTTTGAAACGAATCAAGGACACCACTTTACGCGAGCACAATCTTCAAGTTCTCCCTTTTTCCTCGAGATTTAAATGAGAGTCGAGGAAGGAAGAATTGTTTCGAGAAAACATTGTTCGCCTCCCCATCGAGACGTTTCGTCTCCGCCTTCGACGGAAGTTGAGAATACTTCGAATGGACGTATCTTGGTTCCGAATGTTCCGCTTCAAGCTTGTTCCTGGCATCGGGGATGTTTATGGAAATGTATCGTATCTTCGCATTTAACGTAAGATAGAAAAGTTGAAAAATGGTGGATGGAAATATCCGCTTCTTCTTACGAGTAATCTCGACGTAACAACAAGCTTCCATTCCATACACATTAATCCTGATATTTCACTGTTATGATCGATTGTTTTATTCGATAAACTGTTATATTAATCGTTCTACGAGAATCGTTGCTTTATCGTGCGACTAATAAATCATTCTTTATCCGAATCGTGGATCGTTTCAAGCCTCGACAGACAATTTTGAATAATAGAGTTTCGGATTCGAAGAAAATTATTCTAACGCAAAAAGAGGGGGAGAGAGAGAGAGAGAGAGAGAGAATTATGGAGACTCGTTAAATCGGTTCGCAGACCGGTTGGCCAATAATTTTTGATCGGGATAACAAAATTCCATCCACCGGTGAAATAATTTGATCGCGGTGGTACATTTTCACGGGAATTTTAATGGTCAATTGATCCTAAAATTGTCAAAGGAAACGGTGCAAACTCGCGCGTAATCGCGTCGATAAATTTCACGACAAAACGACGATTCCATTACACGGCTCTATCGCATCGATCGGCTCGAATTCGAATTCGATTTTCGTGGAGGGCTTGCAATTTTTCAACCTAAGATATTTATTTAATCGGTGGAAATTATATAACGAGTTATCTTCCGAATTTTATCGATAAAATTATTTCATTATTCGGAGAGTTTGTTTCGAACGAGATGGAAAAATTATTCTCGTTCTTCCACGCAGAGCATCGAAAATGATAGGTTTGAAGAAAATTAATTAAATTAATTAATAAAAATTTTCTTTGTTACTTAGAAATTCGTTCGTTCGATCGTATCATTGATCTCGATCAAATTCTTCCTTCGCATTTCTAAATTTCCGTTTAATATTCATATTGTCCGAGTTAACTAATAATCATAATTAACCCAAAATTTTTGTATAAAAACATTATTGGATTTCCATACACAAGACCTAACCTAACCTAATCTAATTTAACGTTCGTTTAACAAAATACATTGGATTCCTCTTTTTTCAAAGACACAACATGAAACGAATGGAATTGTTCAAATATTTCTTCCTTACTTGTCGCACAATTAACAGAGAGAGAGAGAGAGAGAGAGAGAGAGAATAGGAAATTTCCATTTTTGTTCTTCTTTCTTTCTTTATTTTTATTTTCCACGCATAACTGTCAAATAATTCCGTTCGGTTTTAATGGGATTATCGCGAATTGGAGGCACGTTCCATGACCTCGGGGAAAAAAAAAGGAAAAAATCAATTTTCGCGATACGAAGAAATCACGGAACTGAACGGTTGACGGTTTCGTGGCAAGCGGGCGTTAAATGGCGACAGAATCTCTCACGTTTCTCTCTCTCTCTCTCTCTCTCTCTCTCTCTCTCTCTCTCTCTTTCTCTCTCTCTATTATACCGAACGAATGGAAAGAATATTTTTGTTGTCGAATAGAATTTATCATCTGTGTGAGAAAGATTGTGTATTAATTTTCCATGCAAAAATCTTTCTTTGCACACAAGGGGGTCAAATTGAGGTTAAGTTCAAGGCTTTTCATTTTTTTTTTTTTTCTCCTTTTTTTTTCGCGTACATTATTATCATTTTTTTTTATTATCTCTCGTAGAAAATTGATCGAAATTCCGTAACATCCCAATCTTAGAAGTCGTCGTTAACTTTTTTCTCGCGTGATTCAATTTTTCAATCCAATAAATCCTTTCGAAATTTTGCCACCGCGTGACGAAAATTTATAAAGTATTCTTCTTTAAATTCCATATAGATTTTTATAGATTTTTGGCGTGGAAAATATAAATTTTCCACTCTGAACCATATTAAAATTCGATCGGGTCGATATTATATAACTGTTTCAGACGCGATTCATTGGATCAATTATACGCCACCACGGTTGAAAGAACTCGGGAGAGAAGACTACTGTACTGTATTTTCGAAAGAAATTACTTCTTAGTTTCGAGGAAGGCAGGGAGAAACGTACATACATACATACATACATACGTATATATAAAAGAACGTTTGCCATTGTGATACGACGGATATCGATGCCACGGGGCAAGTAAAACCAACCACCACTTTGCCAAAGTTTTAATAAGCATCGCGACGTCGAGACCTCGATTTCCCGTGGAAAATCTCCGCTCGACTTATACTCGCTCGATTCGATCAATTCTCTTTTGCTATTAATCGAGGGAGGGAGGGAGAAGAGGAGAGGGAGAAGCCTGTTCAAACTTTTCTTCGAACGTTCCACAACTTCGAAACGGCACGTTTCACTTCGCCTTCGAGATCCTTGTTACATTCTAATCGAATCTGGCCGACGACCAGATGCGAATTGGATAGGGAGATTTCGAAGAAGCAGCCGTTTCCGTTAACGAGAGGCAACTCGTTTTCAAATCGTTCTCTCGTTGACGAGAGCTCCCTCACCGATTCTTCTTCTTCTGGAAAGGAATAACTCTGGATCAACTTGGATTATTTGTTAAAAAACATATCGGTTCCCTTTTGAAATATCTTTTTCGAATATGGATATATGATATAATCTTTTGAATTTAAACACCGTGCGCGCAATAATAAAAAGAAATATATATATATATATATATACACGTTCAACCCTAACGATATTTTTTTTCTCTCGAATCGAGCTCGAGGGAGAGAGAATCGTTAATTCTCGAACGACCGTCTTATCTCTTCCTCCCCTCCCCCCCCTCTCCGCGACGCGCTTAGAGAGATAACCGATATTGGGGAATAAAGAAGGGGGGAGAGACAAAAGATAAGATATAATATTAATCGGAGAAGGAGAGAGAGGTTTTCTTTTTCGTGAGAAGCGAAAAGGAAATATAACGTATAATAGTAACTCTGGAACCGGGGAGCTCCTCGTAAAAGCTGGTCGAGCAAAGTTTTGATACTTGCCGGATAATCAAATATCCCTCTCCTTGCCCGCAATTTCTGCTCGACAAACTCGCGGAATCGAGTCGAGTCGAGTCGAGTCGAGTCGAATGGAAAAAAGAAAAGAAAAGAAAAGAAAAGAAAGGAGCGAGGAAATCGACGCGCCTTCGAAGGAGACCGTACATCGGCGAACGGGACGAAGCTGAAACCTTTTTTTTCTTTTTTTTTATACTCTCGTGGTGGGCTCCCAAGTTAAAGAGCGGAATTAACGTATCGTGTTCGCGCTTGAGCGAAGCGAGGAAGGAAGGAAGGAAGGAAGGAAGAGGGGAAGGAGGAAGTATCGACGATACTCGGTTTACTCGATCGCGGCGCCCTCATCGATGACTCACCGTCATAGGTGGCCCCGCATAGATACACTTCTGAAACGCACGACGATTAATTTTGTTTTTATTATTTACATTAATTTCGCACGCGTAGCGATGACGCGATGCGAAAGTATTCAATAATGCGTGATCAAAACGTTCGGGGACAGTGATTGTCGGGTATTTATTGTTATTGAGCATTTTGCGTTCTAACCAGTGGCGACTCCATGCGGCAACTCGAGCAATTTGTGCTCTCTCGAGATCAATCCCATGATCAATAAGGGCGATCTGTGAAATGGATTCTTTGGAATCCATTTTATTTCTCTTTTTTTAAGAAGTGTATGATAAAATTAGAAAAATGATTCTTCCACAGGATTTTAATTATTTCTTTTTTTTTTTTATATATATTTTTTAATAAAATTCTGGAGGAAAAGATGAAAGCGCAAAGAGAAAAGAAAAGAAAGATAGATAGGTAGATAGGAAAATTTGAAGGGACTGCTTACCGTGGGGAAAGATGTTCTCGCGAACACGAACGAGAATAACCTCTACCTTTTTTATTCGAAGTTGCGGCGGCTGGGAGGAGGAGGAAGAGAAGGAGGGTAAACAAAATGAGACGCCTCCCCTCCTCCTCCCCGTCCGGCCCATTTTCGTTGAAACTGAAAAGCTGATGCTTTTGAAGCCCGTTTAAAATTAATCGGTACAAAGCCGCGAGAGTGGGGTTTCTTCTTGGTGGAATTTCCCTTTTTTCACGCACGTTTAATCCGGGGAAACAATCGGGGACCGTGGTTTGAAGCGCTACGAACCGTGGCGAGTTCGCACCGACCGGATGCGGAATCCGTTCGTTTAAACACTCTCCCTCCTTCTCTCTCCCTCTCCTTCTCCCTCATGCGCCGGCATCAATTGCCCCGGCGTGAAACGATCCTGGCAAGAAACGTTTCCACGAGGCTCGAGTTTGCGTGGTTGAGAACGGGACGGAAATGGAAACGTATTACGCGTGACATTTGCATAAAGCACAACGCAGACAGAAAGATTCGATCTTCTTCTGGATCTCCTCTTATATCTTCGTATTATTATTATTAATTTTCTTCTCGTTCGTGGAGGAGAAAGAGAGAAAGAAGGAGAGAGAGAGAAGAACGAAAAACGAGCTTTCAATTTTAATTTTATCTCTTTCAAGATGGCGTTGGCGGCGTTGAAATCGTCGATTCCTACGACCATTGCCTATTTGACGCAAAAGCATTTTCCGAAAGTATGCAGATCGAAAGTAGCTAGCGCGAGGCAAGTTACGCGCGTACGTAAACCGCTTTCAATCCTTTGGAAGCAACGTAACCATCGATACGACATGAGAGGGAGGGAATTCGAATAGGTTCATTTCGAGATAGCACCTCTTCGTCGAGACAACCTTCTCTCTCTCTCTCTCTCTCTCTCTCTCTCTCTCTCTCTCTCTCTCTCTCCCCTCGAAACTCGTTGCGACGGCTTTTCGAGGAAGAAAAAGAATCGGCGAATTAACCGAGATTCGAAATTACGGGAAAAGAGCGGATCGGATCGGATTCAATTCGATTCGATTATTCGCGTGGAAATCTCGCGCTTCGAACGTTGTGTTGCTGTTTGTGTTGCACGCGCAACATGGAAGAGAGGAAGGGAAAGCTGAAATCGGAGACGGACTCTTTCTCTCTCGTTTTCTTTTCTTTTCGTTTCGTTTCGACAAATTCAAGGGGGGAAGGGGGGGGGTTTCTTTCTCGAGGAGTGAAGGCACTTACGAAATTAAATCAATCTCTCCTCTCCCTCCCCCTCGATCGAGCCTGCAAATCCTTCCTCCCGATCTCCTCTGTCGGGGAAGTGTGTTTCAACGCTGGATCCCTTTTATCGGGTCGCGCGACGCGGCTGAACCGCGATAATGCCGCCAGCCCGAGCCAACCTCCCCTTCCCCTTCAGCCTCCGGCTTGAAAGCGTGTCTCCAACCTTCTTTCGAGCCGCCAGCTATCTTCCTCTCCTTCTTTCTCCTCTCCTTTTTCCTCTTCCTCCTCTTTTTTTTCTTTTTTTGCTTCCTTCGCTCGGTAGTCGCGTTCAGCCTTCTTCTTCTTCCTCTTCCTCTTCCTCTTCCTCTTCCATTCCTCGTTGGCCGTGTTCGGTGAAAGTGGTGCTGATTTATTTAGAAGACGATGCTACCGGCGAGATTCGCGCGGAAACGGAGGGACAGGGAAAGGGAGTGAGAGAGAGAGAGAGAAAGAGAGAGGTGGTCGGAAATATGGTGATGAATTCGGGCTGATGTTATTGGAAGTTGCATAACGGTTAGTGGTTCTCGTTGTCGAGCCGTCCACCCTTATCCAATGTATCTTTGCGCGGCTTTTAATAATAAAACATTTTTGAAAGGATCGATATATCTTGCAATTTGAATTTTCTCTTCTTTTTTTTCTCTCTTTTAATCTTGACAGAGGCTAGTAGATACGTGCGAATTTGTTCTCGTAGCTTTTAATAATAATATATTTTTGAAAGGATGTATATTTTGCAATTTCTTCGGATTTTCCTTTCTTCTCTTTTCTTTTTCTCTTTTAATCTTGATATAGGCTAGAGATATGGGAATTTGTGGTTTTATTCGTTGGATTTTAATTAGATTATTTTGAAATGTTGAAGTTCTCTCGTTGTTGAACCGTCCAATGTGTCGCTTTTTTTTGTGTGGTTTTTAATAGATAAAACATTTCTCGAAAAATGTGTTCTTTTCTTTTTCAATCTTGATAGAGACTAGAACCGTGTAAATTTATGATTTTAATTTATGGTTGGGTTTGATTAGATTATTTTGAATTGTTGAAACGATTCTCGTAGCTTTTAATAATAAGATTCATTTCTGGATGTATATTTTGCAACGTGAGTTTCTTCGAATTTTCTTCCTTTTTTATTTTTTTCTCTCCCTTTTAATTTTGACAGAGGCTAGAAACGTGTGAATTTATAGTTAAATATTTGCAAGGATTTTAATCGTTAATTGGATTTAATTATAGAATTTATTTTGAAATGTTAGTCAATTTCTCGTAGCTTTTAATAATAACACATTTCCGAAAGGATATTATATTTTGCAATTTTCGAATTTTCTCTCCTTTCCTGTTTTCTCTTTTTCAATTTCAAGAAAATGGAAAAAAAAAAGATACGAATTAAATACTTGCAAGAATTTTAATCCTGAATTGAACTTAATCGTAGATTATTTCGAAATGGTTCTCGAGTCGTCGTCCATTTTATCCAACGTGTCGTCATCTTTGTCGAATAAGACATTTCTCGAAGGATCCTCTTTTCTTTTCCTCTCCTTTCCTTTTTTTTCTCTCTTTCAATTTAACCGTCGAATTTAATTGTTGGATCATTTTCAAATTATTTCGATAATTGTTGCTCGAGTTTCGAAATCTTTGCGGAATCCTTGGTAGAAAGATTTTCTTGCGAAAAAAAGAAGAAGGAGAAGAGGAGGAGGAAGGAAGAAAATGCGTTTAACCGATTACAAGTTAAAGTCTTTCGTCAAGATCGTTTTAATTTACCGTTCCCCTCCCTAAAACAGATTACGAGAAAATTGAATAAAGATTTCCCCGGTAATAAATTAATCCCTCTTTTCTGCACGCTTTCGGAATCAACCGGAATTAACCAACGAAATTATTAATCGGCAGAAAGACGGCGTAAAATTTTAATTTCGAATTAAACGGAAAAAAAAAAAAAAAGAAAGAAAGAAAAACGTTCAACGAAACTTCGTTAAACGATCCTTTCCAATTTTATTCGAAAAACAACTCGAAGAAATTAGATAAAATTCCACGGAATAAGATAAATTAAATAAACACTGTCTCGATCGAAAAATCGATCGAAAGACACACACACACGTGTGCATATATATATATATATATATATATATAAAATGATCATTGAGGAAGAAACACACGTATGATATAAAATTAGAGGAACGGGCATAAATTAGAAATTATTTCCATTATTTCGAAGAGTATTTGCGCAGAAGTGTATCTATGGATGACAGGAGTGTAATCGACTCCTCGAATAATGTTTCTGTGATCAAAAGGTATGAACGACGTATGTACATACACCTTGTTTATCGTGTACACACAACTCCTCCGTTTTGTCTACGAACGGCGTTGACGGGGCCGAGTGTCGTCGAGGCGGAGTAATGACGAGATATCAAATATTTTACTAGAAAACGCAAGGAATATTCCTATATTCGACTGGCAACAAAACCTTCGTTTTTTTTTTTTTCTCTTAAAAATTACGTTACTTAAACACGCACGTAACACACTGACACACGCATACACAACACACGCAGCACGCACGCATATCCGAATGAATTTTTCCAAAGAAGTAGTAATACTCGCAGAAAAGAAATAAAGAAACGTTTCGAAACGTTTATTATATGATATAATAAACATGTATACAAGATTTCTTTATTCCAGAGAGAAACCGCCGTCGCATCTTTTTTAAGCAGGACGATCAAATAATACGATGCTTTTCGAGAGAGCGATCGATTTATTTTGTATATCGTGGACAATTTTATTGACAATCCGAGAATCGATAATCCAATGCTTTATTGTCGGGATACATTTAACCGAGGCAAAAATCACAATATAACAATTAAGAGAAATGTTTATATATACGAATGTACGCCGGGGTGAGAATCATATATATATATATTTCGCGTTGTTGAATTAAATTGAAGAATATGAAAGATGCATATCGATTCTTTTTTTTAAATATTATTCTCACCCTAAATTCAAGTGTAAAAATCTCTATATCTCCTTCTATTCCCCTCCAATCACTAAAAGAAAAAAAAAGAAGAAAATTGTATTTCTCGATTCGACGGAATTCAAAAGTTCCAGAAAAAAAAGTTACGCACTTGCGCCAAAATTCCGAATTCTCGCTACTTGTTATCGCGACTTTTGATAGAATTTTATTCGACGAAATTGCGTCACGATTAAAAAAAAGAAAAAAAATGGTTCAGAACGAAAGAAGAAGGAAGAAAGAGAGGGAAAGGAATCGTCGATTCCCCGAGCAAGTACAATATATCGCGTCCAACGAATTAAATATAATCGACGATTCTCGAAATTGTTTCCTTCTTCTGACGGACCACGTCGCCACTTGTCGCGTGAAGTAAAGTATTTGATATTCTGCAATGGTGAGCAGTAACGGTTGTAAAATGGCGTGTTGCAAAGGAGAGGGGAGTCTCTAGATATAATAAAATAAAAACGTAGCGGTACGTTGAGCAATAAGCGATGCTGAAAAAAAAAAAAACGATACATATCAAGAAATTGCCTGAATTGCGCCTGATGAATGTGATGTATGTGTGTGAGTGTGTGTGGCGCACCGAACGAAAGAAAGATCATCATCGTATATAATTTCGAGGCTCGATACTTTTCGTTTCGTTTATATATATACACACATATATATATATTTAGAGGGAGGATGAGAAAAGAAACACGCAAGCGAAACAGCGACTTGGACTCGATTTTTATCCGCCACTCGGTCCCACCATTGAATTTCACTGGAAAAAAGGAAGGATCGGATTAAATTTTTCTTTTCTTTGTTTCTTTAACGAGAGTAAGAGTTTTCATTTATTCCAGTCTCGAGAGCAGATGTTATTTTTTTCGTCCAAATTCAAAAATGAATTCGAATCGAATAAAATTATATATGTAAAAAAAATACGAACGAGTCGAATTTGTCTCTCGTCGATCGATGTTTTAAACAATCGGCACGAAGAAAGATCGAGCAGTTAATATAACAGGGGGAACAAGCCGCGCGAAAGTATTTGGGATGGAAATAAAAAAGAGAAAGAGGGGAATACGAATGGAATGAGAAGATAGATATCTATGTTTGAAAACTATGGGTATTATCCGTGGAAAAGGAGAGAAAAATTCGTCGAAATCAAATTTTTTATACGTTACAAAATGCTAGAAAAACGCTAATTTAACCGAGACATATAAATATATGCTACTTATACTATTTTTACAAAAGCTTTGAAAAGTTTATATAGTTATTCAACGAACGTTTTATTAATTAATTAAAGCTAGCCAGCGCACTATTTTTTTATACGCGTAAGGAAAAAGAAGGCGAAGCTTCTTCGCGCCGCATACAATCAAAAAAAAAAAAAATAATAATAATAATAATTCCTAAGACAAACAAAATATACATACATATCATTATCCACCGAGGATAATCATTGGGAGGCACGCCAGAAACGAAGGAAGAAAAGGGGGGGGGGAAAGCTGAAAAGGAATTTAATTTCCAAAGCTCGTACAAATCTACTCGCTAAATAAAAGGCGGTAAAACCAAATTTCGCGAGCAGTGGCTGGGAATCGATGTTGCGAGCGAGAAACGAGTTAAAACGAGAAGGAGAAAGATAGCCAAAAAAGAGGGGGAGGGGAGGAGAAAAAAACAAAGAGGAAAATAGCGAGGGAGAGGGGGTGAGAGAGAGAGGTAAGGAGAAAAAGAAAGATGGAAACGCAACAATGGGCCATTTTATCGAAAAAGCCGTGTGGAGAAAGAGCGCGCCGTGAGGCAATGCCACTTTTGTCCGGGTCGCATTTTCGCGAGAATGCCTGCTCCCTGTCCCCCCTCCCCTCCCCGAGAGACTGGGCTTTGACAGCGCACAAAAGGCCATTGTGCGATGACCCGTTAAAAATCGTTGTCCGCCTAATCGGCCGAACGTTGATTCGATAAAACGCTAAAGGGCAACCCGGCCAAATTTGCATCTCCGTCCACGCACGCTTCCCCCCAAATCCGCTCCCGCCCAATAAAATTCACCCAAAGTCTCTGCTCCGCTTTTCCAAACCTTTTTTTTTTTTTTTTTTTTTCTTCACACCATCCGATCCTTTTCTCCCCTCTTATCGTCGCACAATAATCGCGACGAACGTCGTGTCTCATTCGCTCTTCGTTCGATTTTTACGACTTTAGGATCAAATATCGCGAGGTCCGAGTTGTTTGTTTATTTTTTTTCTTTCGCTCGAGTTACGACGGAGAATCAACATCAACGGGCGATCGAAAAGTTAAAATGTTGTTTCGATTACTCGGCGACTTGGATTGAAGCCTGTTGATATTCGTAACTCGGGGAAAGAGCAGAGATTCCTGTGTTAAATAAGCAATGGTGGCGAGGAAAGTAACTTGATGTTTGCCACTCTCGTGATTCGTTCAAGAGAGGCAAGAGAGAAAAAGAGAGAGCGTGTAATCAAAGTTAGCCCCGTGAGAAGCGAAGGACCCGCTTTTTATACAGTTGAAAGTTTAACATTAAGGGAAAATATTTTTCTCGATCATCCGACTAGTTATTCATTTCTTTTTTCCTTGGTGTTAAAATTATCCCTTTCGAAATTCGGTGGGATTCGAGTGGAGCTTGTTTCGCGAAGCACTTACTCCACGAAGCAAGACTGCCCGTACACGCGTATATACAGGTATCGAATCTCGAAATTGTAATTGAAAATCGATCCTTGAAATTACAATTAATGGATGATGAAGCGCGGATCGAATCGACTATTTTAGGGCCGTATCAAACTAAACGCTATAGTTCAAAACGAATACATATCACTAGTTCTTAACGAGGCGCGATGTAAGTATACATATTACATAGCTATATATATATATATATATATAACTATATATATATATATATAAAACGAGAAAGAGGCGAGACAAAAAACAAAAGAGAGAAACGACAACATTAACAACTAATTTATTACACATTTACCGCATCTTATATACATAATATACATATACAAAATTGATATATATATATATATATTGTATATACGAGATATATGTATTATATATAAATATATATATATATTATACGATATATACACGTGCATAAAAATCGAAGATAAATAAGATTTTGCTAAGACGATAAATTAATAACGGTACGGTCGCGTGGATCGACGAGTAGAACGATAATCGGGAGATGCGCGTGCGTAGATCGTGCGATCCACGTGATCGTCGTCAGTGTACAGCGACGCCGCTGGAAAATGGAGGGCGTGTTCTATCGACAAAGATCCACAGGACAGTATTTTAAAGTGTCGTAGATAGCTTAGTTATCCTTGCGTATATTAACGATATCTATTCCTTACACTTACATTCACCGTCACACTTACATTGCCGCGTGCACACGAAAAGGAAAAAGAAAAGGGGGGGAAAAAGTGATGTATAACCTAACCTATACGCGATAGAGTGTCTGGTTAAAAGATATATACGCGTGAAAAGCGTGGTGTGTCTGTTACGGAGACGTTATCACTCGTAGTTAATCGGTTTCCATTCGAGAAAAAGGAGGGAAAAAAAAGGGATTACACGTATCTGGAGACGTAAGCTGGGAATGGATCGTGTGCTCGTGCACACGACACGCGTAAACACGTGAAGAAATTATTATATCGATGTCCTAAGATTGTTAAAGCGGGAACGATCGTCTCGATCGCCTTGTCGAGGGTGTTTCCGCTTCGTGTAACTCACGTTTCAATGATATTTATTATTTTTTATAATAGCGTATATACCGTGTATGTGTTTTCTGTCGTCATACTATCCACGTTTCTCCTTACCTCGATAGATGTTTAAATAAACGGTTGTGGGAGGAAAGAAGAGGAAAGTTGTTGCTCGCAAGAAGAGAAAGAGAAGAAGAATTTTCTTCCACTTTCCATATTCTTTGAACGTCCACCGAGATTCACCCCTCCTCCCACCTCTTCCTCTTCAACGGTCCTCTTATCAATTCCCTAATTATTGTGTTGTTACTTGAGAGAGGAAAAAAAAAAAAAAAAAAATCATTATTAGGTCGCGGTGACGAGCCGGTAAAGCTCGATTGTTTAACTGCATATATGATCGTCAATCCTGGTCCGTGATAAAATTCTTTCACCGAGCTCGATTATGCTTCTTAACCCTTCGTATTTTCGCCCAAAGAGAGTCAAGCTTGCGTTTGAGGAGGAAAAAAAAAAAACGAAAAAGCTTCGAAAAAAAAAAATTGAAAAAAAGAAAAAAAGAAACATTCAACTTTACGATCTTTAGAACGCTAAAAAATGAAAAGAAACAAAAAAAATAAATAAATAAATAAATAAATAAATTACGCATTTTTTAGAGATTCGTCCTTTGGAACACGTAAAATCTATCGTCGTTTTAACAAAGAAGTAGAAAAATTTCGATGTTTAATAAACGTAGGATTAATAAACGATCGTTTTTAATGTATGATCGATTCAGTGGTTTCAACTTTAAACTAGTCAGCCCGCGAAGGATTAAGAAGATTATCGAACACTGTGCACTATACTTTGTAGCTGTCAAAATGAATAAGAAAAAAAAAAGAAAAACGAGACGAGAAATACACCGTTTACACGATGTATCGATGTATCGTGAAACTTTTCAAGACAAAATTCGAGACAAAAGATCGAGGGAATCGAATTGGTAAAAATCGAAAAGTAATTGAAGCGTTAAACGACGTGTATCTACAACTCGTCGTTTCTAAAATATACGATTTAAATTGGACAAGCCGTCTACGCTCATCTTGCATCTCGTGCTTTATCACGAATTATCGTATCCCTGTGACGGATCATCGTTAATTAAATAAACAAGTAAAAAATAACGATCAAGTTTAATCATCAATGCGAATTGATAGCTTTTAAAAAAAATTAGCTCGTTTTTTAACTTTTAAATCAAATTCTACTTATAATTTATTTTATAATTAATTTTTATCCTGTACAAGAGTTGAAATATAATTTTATTTTTATTCCGTTATATTCTTTTTTTAATCCATTTACTCGAGTAATAAATAATCTTTCTAAAAGAAAAAAATCTTCATCGAGATTATAAATTTCCATTTATGATCTTCGTGCAAACAAAATCGGTTTTGAATTAATTAATGTTCAATGCAAAATGATATGAATTATCAAAATCATCTATATTATATATCTATATTATCAATGCATTAAATTTCTGTACAATACAATAATGATCGAGTTGTCGTTCACAGAAAAATATCTGAAAGCAAAGTAATTAATAACGTGTTATTAAAAGTGTGAATTCGGAAATTGTACAAATAACGCGTGTTAAAACGTATTAATAACCTATATTACGAATCGAGATTAATTTCTAAAAATTTCCTATCTTTTTATTTTTGGTAATAATTTTAATTGTTCGATGCATTTGTCACAAGTGATGCGTACATTAATTACATTAATTAAGAACAAAAGATATCGAGCAAAAGTAATAACAAGTTACCTTGCAAGTAGAATATCTCTGCCTGAAAACTATAGTTGACTGATAGATTACGTACACACGTAGTTTAAACGATTAACGAATCGTGTAACAACGCAATTACCGCATCTCCATTGCGTCATTTATAAAAAAACGTATCGATCAAATGTATCTCGAAACGAATAAAAAAAAAAATGAAATGAATTTAGAATTAAAATAAAAATAAGAGATAGAAAATATACGGCACATACGTTACATTATTTCAGTATTGATTATTGTTATGTCGTTTACGATAGGAGCACGGTATTGAAATCCTTGTAATAAATCTTGTGGCCAAACCGCGATTCTTATCCTCTTAAATGATCTAAAAAAAAAAAAAAAAAATTCTAAAACTGTTTGAAACGAGAAATTAATTTCTTCCTCCTTGGACGATTGATGTCGTTTCTTCCTATTTGGTCATTCAACCGCAGCAGATCGAAATTAAAATATGATCGTGTTTTGCATTTTTTAATACCACGATTTCATTGCGCTAATTATCTAGCAACCGTTTCATTCCATTAGCTTAAGAGTTAATTAATTATCCGAGTAATACGTTCAGTTTATCGTCAATCGCGCTTGCTTTGCCGTCAATCGAAACCACTCGAGTGAAACACGGATTCACTCGTGTCGAAACATCAATGCGAAGTCCAAAGAGGATGTATCGCCAGTATTCTCGATATATTGTATCCTTTTCTTTCTTCGTATTGTAAGGACAAGTAACTCTTTCGAGTACGATACATCGAACTTGTATAGATATAGCATCAACGAATTTGACCAACTTCACGACGTTCTATCGCGAACATCGCAACTTATCGAATCGCAATTTATCGAATCGCAAAAATGACCAATTTCATTATTGATTTTGAGAAACGAGCAATGGAGACGCGGTGCAAAGGAGATCCACATTTAATTCAAAGCGTACACGTATCGCTTGAAGAAATTTCGAGAAACCCTTAATCAGTTGGGTTAGACATTGATATATACGAGTATACGTCGCTGGCGTATCATCATGAAATGATGGAATCGATTCACGACGATTTGATGCAGACGTGCATCACTAAAAAAATACAATTTCACACCTCGACTCGTTTCGACCACGTGTTCTGACGTTTATACAAGTTCTACAAGTTGAGTAATACCATGGAACTATCTTCTTTTTTTTTTTTTTTTCCTTTGATTGAAATATTTTCGATCATTTTCTCGACAGTTTTAAATTCGTTATATTTAAAGAGCAATTGCTATTCGTTAAAATTATAATTTTGAATATTTTTGTGTATTTCTTAATATGTATATTATTTGACATCGAAACATTTTACGAGGGAAAACACAAGGTAAAGCTCGAAAGATAGATGATTAAATATAATTTTCATGTAATTGCGTTTAACGTAGAAATGTCAATGTTATATTAATGTTGCGTAATTGCACGTTTCTTTGCTTGCTGTGTAAATGAAGAACAAATGGAATCTTGAAAGCAATAATGTTTGTATTCATTTTATCGATCGCTTAAACGTCTTGATATTTTATTCATTTATCGAATAGCGAAGGAACCAATGGATGGCCGATATCACGGCTACAGGTGTCCTTAATCGTAGTAACGTATGCGTAAAATTTTTCTAATCATTGTATCGCAAGCGTAAGAACCAAAGGAATCGGTCGTTGTTTATTATATATTAACAATGTAAATACGATTAACCAAATCAACAATTTCATAATTCTTATGTTTATGCCGTTAAAGATTTGTCCTGTAAAAGATTTATGATTATAAAAAATAAACGTTTATAAAATTCGAATATTTTAAAAATAAGAAATGTGACTTATATTCTATATATTTGAAATATTATTTATCAAAATTTTACAGAAATTTTGCAGCAAAATAAAATAAAATGAAAATTCGTTTTTTTTTTTTTGGAAAATTTATAGTATATAGAATATAAGTTAAATTGCAAAAATATATGTGAAATTCACGAGGCAATTAAATAAAATAGAAAAATGAGGAATGAGATCATGATTAAAATATATGTATCTATGTATGATGTAAAAGAAAAAGAAAAAATACATCTTTATAACGACCAAAATTTTATTTTAAATATCAAAATCGTATTTTAATATTTATCTCGATATAATTAATTAAAAAATAATAATAAATAATTACTTAAAGGGAAAAGAAATGATCCATGATCTTGCTTTTTATCGCCTTTTTATGTATCGGACACTTCCATAGACTTTTTATCAGGAATGTATACGTATTTTGTTTCCTTGGCGTGAAAAATTACTTTATGTAAGTTCCGCGCTAAATCAAACAACTTGTAAGAGAGCTGCGTAAAAACATGAGCGTAAAAAAAGGAAAATTTAATGTGAAAAAAATGTGAGAATGAAACGCTCCCAAAACGATAACCAACAATTCGATGATTAGTTTTAATCCCTTTTGTACGTTTATATGCAGTTAAATAACGTGTACATAATTATCTAAATCAGTGTTGTGAGATTAATGCGATTGTAATACCTACACACCGACCCCATTAGCGGAAGGCATGTGCTTCGAATTATTATCCTTGAAATTTCGTGAGATGATTAAACAGTCCTTTCGAAACATCGCTGTCTTCTTAATGTCGTTGATTTGGGACGATCCAGTTTCCATTATTCTTGTTAAGTACGTTCTGATACGATTTTACTAGTTTCAGTTATCATAATTAAGGTAATTCTTGTTTTTGCTCGTTTATTGTTTGTAATTATGAAAACAAATGTAATAATTTATTTATTATAAATTAGAGATAAAAATTGTTATGAATGTCGTTATAAAAAATATTTTATACAGTTTTTATTTATACATTTCAAAATTTAATTTTTAAAAATTTCACGTTAACGAATTATTTCTTTTTTTTGTAAAATAATAAACATAAGTTTCGTCAAATGAAAAATGTTTAGTAATTGAAAAGTAAAAAAAGAATAAAGAAATTGCGTTTGATCTCAAATTGATGATATTAAGAACGTATTTTTATTATTATTACCTTATAAATACCTTACCTCAAATTATTTATCTCTTAAATTTAAAAAAATTAAAAGATAATGAATTTAATAAAATTTAATCGAAAACAAAAACGGAAAATGCAAATTTGAAATATGCATTATATTATTTATTGTAACTGTTCATGTTAAATATATTTATATTGTTCTTCATTTATCTAAAACAATGAGAATATGTAAATTATAAATTTCTTTTAAATATCAAAAAAAAAGAAATTGAAGAAAAAATGGATATCTAATTAAATAAATTTATTTTCTTCCCTGCATGAAAGTTCAGCAATTTCCAAAAGTAGCTTCAAAATCAATATTTTGATGAGAAATTCTAGATGAAAACGCCCTTGAAGAAAATCGTAAAACATAGACTTGCTTCTTCTCTAGTAAAGTAATGTTATATTGCGTTGATACTGCATCAAATTCGATTGAACGAATATGTCGTTTATTTGCGCGTGCGCGGGAAATTTAAATAATGAAATACATAGATGAGCATATGCGTTTACAATTCACTTCAGCTTATTTTCACAGTTTCATCGATAGATGGCGCAAATACGCAAATAAATTAAAGTTACATTTTCATTAATATATATTGCATATAAATATAATTTTATTCTAAGCGAAATAATATAGGATAAGAAAAACAAATTATTTATAAATTATTCTATAATTTATATTATAAAATTATAGTAAAATTTATTCATTTATAATATGAAAATATTATAAACCAAAGATTAAATTTACCCATAATGCACATAATATTTGGCGGTGGAATATTCAAAACAGTGAGAAAAATTAACCTAAAATATGAATTTTAATATATGTTGATCTAATGTCAAACATGAGTGGAATAACAGCAATACATGTTAAAAAATTAAGTAAATATAAATTTTCCAAACATTTTATCTATCTATACTTTTTTTAGATATAATTTAAAAAAAAAATTCTTTTAATTTTTCAGGTCACAATATTGAAGAAATACGATTGAGAGCATTAGATAATATTATTTCAAAATATGATCTTGGTTTTGGTTGTGATTGTGATGTTGTAAGAAAAGAATTAATAACAAAATTATTTAATTGGTTTTCATTTGAAACCTTTTCGCAAACTCAAAAAGTTTTAGATTTATTACTTCGTTTACTAAAGGTATTTATTTATAATAAATATATATTTAATTTTTTTTATATTTTAAAAATATAGTTCTTCTTAATTCTTTAAATTATAAGAATCAATAATAATAAAGTGTGAATTATTATATCAAAATTAAAATTTTGTTTTTAAAATATATATTGTTATATATTTTTAAGATAAGTGATAAAAATCATTTAAATGCATTTGGTAAAATAAGATTTCAAAATGAGCTACATGAATTAAGAAGAAAATTAGATTCAGAATGGTATGAAAAATTAAATGAAATTGAAGAAGCAGTTCTAAATTCAGATAAATTGCAAACAATATCAAAATCAGAAACTATAAAGGTTCGTATAAAATTTTATTAATAATAATAATAATAATAATAATAAATTTTAATATTTTAATAATTACTATTTGTAAATTTAAACAAAACATTGTAAAGAAATATATCAAATTTTTTCAAGGATCCAAGCTCTCCAAAAATAGAATTTATTGATTATGACCGACATAGAACACGCATAAAAGATTATGAATATAATGAAATTAACAAAATTCAAACAAAAGAAGACCATTTGTCTCAAAGTATTACTCCTGTTTTAAATAAGTAAATATTTTAAATACTTTTTTCATGATATAATAATTTCTTTATAATTGAACAAATATATACAAATAAAAATGTATTACATTTATTTTATAGTACAGTACCATTTGATTTAACATTGGAATGTGAAGATGGAACCCCAGTATCCAAAGCTACAGAAGGTGGTATTAAATGGTTAATCATGCCATGGCAACCTTTGGTTGCTTCAGATAGAGGTGTTTTAGCAGCAGTTGAAGATGCTCTAAATAATAATTTAGATACAAATCTTATATTACATACTTGTCAATTTATAACAAATGTAATGATGCAGGATTTTCCAGCAGAAGTTTTTCTTCAAAGACCAACTATTGTTTATGTACATAAATATTTCAATTTTTTATTCAATTAATATTTATTAATATTCAATAATGTGAAATAAAATTTCAGATATTACATAATCTGTTAAAATCTAGTACAAATGCAAAAAATACTAATTTTAAAAATATTATACCAATGGTGTTAAAAACGCTTCATAAATTAACACGTTCTTTAAGACTAAGAATTTATTATTACTGTGAACCATGCATTGCAAATAAAAAACAAAAAGTAAATAAGTATAATTAAATTAAATAATTATATTATAAAGTCAAAGAAAACATGATATATTGACAATATATATATTTTTCAGTTATTAACAGAAAAATTAAGCAATAATGCTTATTCTTCTTCTGAAATAAGAGATAGTCCCGATGGTGGATTCCCAGAAGTTAATTATCAAGCATATCAATCTACTGTAAGTATTTATTTAAAATTTCATAAATATTCATAATATTTATAATTTTTAATCTTCTTTCTTTTATCTAGGATACAAGTGAAAGAAGTCAAAGTGTATCTGATAATATTGATGATTCTATTTTACAATTGCAACAAATGCTTATTCCAATTTTTTGCATTGAAACTTTAAAACATGTTATATCTCAATTAAGTATTTCTATTGATTCGAAATTTTTATTAAGAGACATCAAATACATAATGGATTTAATGTATGAATTAGTAGAATTACTTATTATTAGTATCATGCCAAATGTTTGGCTTTGTAATGATGATATCGCCTTAAAAGTAATTGAAGATATGAAAGTATTATTTGGCATCTTAGGAGATGTTATAGAATATTTTGGAAACTATAACACAATGGATGATTTTAGGATAACATATCTGCATCTTATAACTATTACAATGAAACTTTTAAGTCATATTGTTCCTTTGGAAATAGCAGATATTATTTTTCCTAAATCTCTTAAAACATCAATATGCATAGCTATAATAGATGCTGCTATTTATTTTTTCTATCCAAAACTACACTCTATATTACAAGAATATGGCCGTGTAAGTAATTTCTAGATTTATATATAATATAGTTCCAATAATTGTGATAATATATGAAAATTAAATTAAAAAATATCATTCATTATTCTTTATATAGCAATTTCAAGATTCTGACGAAATAATATACATTAAAATATTTGACGAATTAAGAATAGTAATGAAATCAATGGAAGCAATCATAGATTTATTAAAAAACAAATCTAATTCATCTCACTCAGAAATCTTAAAAATGTTATACTCTTCAAAATTAAGTTTATCTTATCATAAAAATTTCAGTATTATTAAAAAAACTATCGAATTTTTACAAAATATAAATAAGTATATATCTTTTATAAATTATACTAATTTAAAGGCTATTTATTACATTAATATAATTTAATTATTAAAGTATAATTTATTTAATATTCAAGGTATTCTCTAAATAATGAAGATCATAAGTTAGCTACAAAATTAATATTAAATTTATTAGCAAATGCGGATGCAGATGTACAGTATGTCACATATCTCGAATGTCATACTTTAACTAAAAAAATTCTAGGAATAGAATATAGAAGTGAAATGTTATCCTGGGAAAATTTAATGTTTTTATTTGAATCATCTGTATTAACGGAAATTGTATCTTATGGTATAATACATGATGATAAAAGGGTAAAATAAAACTTTATAAATATATTTATCTTTAATAATATATTTAACTTATAAAAAATCATTTATATTTTTATTAGATCAGAGAAATGTCCGAAGAAATATTAATTTATATTCTAAAGGGAAGATTACAAATGGGAGAAAGTGGATGGTTAAAATCATTAGAAGTAATAGTACCAGTGTTACCTATTTTACAATGTTATGCTCATTCTTCTACAACTTTAGGTCAATGTGTAACAAAAATCTTTGATCCTGATGTTTCTACTAACATACAATTACCATTTATTGAGGTATTATGTATATTGTTGAAAGAATATATTTTTTACATATATAAGTTTTAAAATATTATAATCAAATATATGTTCATTTAAAAGGTTTTAAAAGGTAATTTAAGGTTCCTATTTTCATCAGAAGAAGATATTAGAGAAGAAGCTGTTTGTAGATTAATTTGGCTTCTTGAAAAAGAAAAAAATTCAGTTCAAAAATTACCACGATTATCATCTTTACACGATTTACCATTTAATTCACTTTGTATATTTGATCGTCAAACATCTTTTAAAAAATCTGAAGGCAATTATCAGGTTATATATTTTTATATAAATTTATATTATATTATACATTTAAACTTGAAAATTTTATATATAGTATAATGTAACATATTTAATTTTACAGAGAAGTAATTTATTATCAGTACTTGAAATGTTAAATGATTCAGATATTGATCCAAAAATAAGAAAATCAGCATTAGTGCAAATTAGTGTTATGCTTACAGATTCTTCTTTACACAAGTTGTTTATTACCGAAAATGGATTACCATTAATTTTAAAAATATTTAATAGTGCTTTGGTAAAATTTATTTTATAATTTTATTTTTGTATATTATATAAATAATATTTTTTAATTCTTTATAAAAAAATATTAATTTTTAGGTTGAAAAAGAATATAATAATTATCCAGATTCTGTCATTCCTATAATTACTATACTAAAATTATTAGCATCTTCTGAATCTTCTATACGTCAAGATCTATCTACTCGTATTAATGTTTTTTTGAATATAATTAGGAGTAAGTATAACAAAAAGTATAAGTATTGAAGTAAATAAAATAATTTTCACTTAAGTAAACGAAAAATTACTAAATTAAAAAAATATTTTTTAGGTCTTTTCCTATTTCCAAATAATGAATGTGTTAAAATTGATGGTTCACAATTACTATGTATATTACTTTATAATGATTACATTATGAGATATAATGAAAAATATACAGAAAATTATAATCAATTAAATATTGCTTTACCTTATATTATTATATCTAAGATGAAATTACCATTCATTTGTAAATCACATTCGAAAATAAGTAGACATAGACGATCAGATATGTCTGGTAAATTATAAACTTCAAATTTTAAATTTAATAATTATATATAAAAAATTTAAAAATATCATTATAATTTGTTATTAGAAAATTTACTAAATTTATTTTTTGTATCTAGTTCTTCATGATAATAATCCATTATCATTAACATTTATAAAACAATATTGGATATGGGAATGGCATAATGGTATAAATGTACTTTGGAAAAATTTAAACAATCTTTATGATTCTGATATATCAGAAAAAGTGAAAATTCAAGAAAATGAATTTTTAGTTTTACGTCTTAGTTCTTCTTATTACTGCTGTCAACAACAATTGTATAATATACAAAATTCAACTACTCATGACTCAGTTTCATGTGCACTTGATTATCTTACAATGTGATTATTATTTATAACATTTTTATAATAATTGTTATATACATATATAATGTATAATAATTCTATTTCAATGAAAACAATTGTTTTCAAGTTGCTAATCATTTTTTTAGGTACATAAAATTTTATAAGATGCAACAATATGAAGAAACAAAAGACATAAGCTTATTACCTTGGGAACGAACATTTGAACGATTTTTATATTCACAACCTGCAAGTAAAGAAGACTGTGATTTATTTGTTGAAGTTTTAAATTTTCTACAACTTTATATCAATATTACAAAAAATGGTAAAATTTAAATAATGAATAAAATTTATGTATTATTTTAAATGTGATAAAAATAATTTTATTTTTTCACATAAATTAGGAAAGTATACATGGACTTATAAAATAATGAAAAATATAACTAAATCATTGGGCGAATTATTAAAAAATTCGGAATTAGATAATCAAAATATACATCAATCTATATTGAAATTAGCTCGTATATGTTCAGCTGTGGAAGAAACTGAGAATGGAAGATCTATTATGGAAGATCAGAACGTTTGGTTACATTTTATTGAATTAATTATTTCTACTTTATGTTTAGGAGATCAACAGCATTATTATAATTTAGGTGAATTTCTTTTTTATTGATATTGCATAATATTTAAATCTATATTAAAATAAATTATGATTTTATTATAGCTTATCTTGATTGGTTATTAACGTGTTTAACATATTTAATTGGAAAGTGCAATTGGACAGATTATAAAAATTTATTGATATCATTAGGAAACTCATTGATTGAATTAATTATATCTTTTCATGGAGCTGGAACAGTTAGCTTTATGGGTTTATCTATAACTAGAAATTCTATTATATGTCTTAATCATTTATTATATCAAATGCAAATAAACTTTAATAAAAATGTAAGTATAATCATTATAAGTAGAATCAAAAAAAATCTAATATGTATAAATATTTTCAGATTTTTACGCAATTTTGGTATGAAGAAGATCGTACGTTAAATTGGTTGCCTATGTTATGGCAAAATCGAGATCCTTTAATTCGAGCATCTGCTTTACAATTATTAGCTGGACTTATGAATAATTTACACACTGCTTCTCAACTATTAAATTCTGTAGCATTAGCACCAAGCGAATTATGTCAGACATTACTTCAATGTATTGCTAGTAGAGAAGAATCATGCATTGTTAGAGAACAAGCTTGTTGTGCATTCAGTAATTTAGTGAAAAATTGCAATTCTATAATTTTTCAATATGTAAGAAAATATTAAATTTTATATCTGTTATAAATTTATTATAAGTTCACTATAAATAATATAAAATTATTTCTAAGTTAAATATAAATTTTTATTTTTTTATTATTATTATTATAATGCTTTATTTAGATGGATTCTCTGAAAGCAAGCTCTATTTTAATATATATAGAACAAAATAACACTTATTACGAAATAAGCGTGCTATGTTCTAGTATTTATATGTTTACTTCTTTGGACTGTGACCATATGAATAATCAAGAACAAGAAACTGGGAAAGTCCCATCTATTCATAGCATGCAATCAAGTAGTACGTCAATGGTATCGCGTACAATTTCACATCTGTATAATTGTCAAGATGAATTACAACCTTGTATGTATATTTTCTAATCATTATAATTATTTTACAAACAAATGAAGAATTAAAAATGTAAAATATCAATTTTATATTTATATTTTATAGTTTCTGCCAGAGGATCAATAACTACTGACATAGATAATTATTTACAATTGGTAGCAACACCATCATTGATAACAGCTGTATGTAGACTATTAAATAATTTAATATTTGTAGGAAAACAAGAAGTTGTTCATCAAATTTATGAGCATTCTATTGATAAATATTTAATTGGGTAATTAAATATGTATAATCTAGAGCATATATAATATTTGTTATATTATTATAATATTTTTTTAGGATTTATATTTATAATTTTTCAGATGCATCAATGAAATTCCTAAAGATGTGGAAAATAAAAAGAATTTAACACATTCCTGTGATATATTAGAAATGTATATTAATATTTGTACAGTTTTAACAAACTGTATTACACATAGTAATGAATATACTATTGTAGCTAACTTTTCTCTCGATTCACTTTACAAGTTGTTTTGTTTTTTAAACTATGATTTATATTGTAAGTAAAAAATCTAAATTGACAAACTTTTTTTAAAAAATTCAATATAAATCAAATTATTATGATATAATAATGTGCAGGTAATAATACATCTGAGTTGATATCTTTACGAAATAAGCTCTGGACTGAGATTTTCAATTTTATAGCCATACTTTCATTAACAGAAAATCAACATTTTGAATCAATTCAGACTGCTTTAGAATTGTGTGGTCCAGAAATTGTACTTTCATCTATTTGTGTTGCAATGAAAGATTCTAGTCCAGAACTTCGTATCAGTGCTATAAGTTGTCTTGCATTTCTACTTTCTCAGGAAATTCAAAAAGATTCTTTAGGAAAAAGTAATATTTCATTACAATTGGTAATAGATACTCGTTCTATTAAATCATTAACTGGCAACAGAAATGATTTAGGAGAAATTATATCTGATGTTAATAAACTTTCTTTACAAAACGTCAATATATATTCATCAAAATCAAATAGAAATAAAGATATCCCTTTAATTTCCGAAAAAGTAACAGATTGTGAAGTTGAAAAAAAGGAAATTGTTATGAGTGAAGAGCTTTGTAATATTTTATTACAATTATTTATAGCTCATAATTATAATAAATCTAAAAAAAATAAAAAATTAAATGATGATAAGGATTTGATCACAAGCGCGCTCACTAATTTATTGTGCGTATCAAATATAGCCAAAAAAGTTGCATTAAGAGAACATTTATCCGAAACAGTTTTAATGATATTAAAAGAATTGTATGTCAGATTAAATATGCAACCTTTTGAACTTTTCAAAAATCAAATAGATCGTGAAAAAAAGGTAATATATATATATATCAAATTTATAAATATATATCCATCCAATTATCATATTCAATAATCAGCTAAGAGTTCCTTATATAATTTTAAGAAGAATATGCAAATATTATTCATATATTGACATAGAATTTCCAGTATCATTTTTACAATTGCAATAAAAAATTTTCCTTATCTTTTTATATAGATTCATCCATTACTATACGACGTGAATGCTATTTTAATATTATTAATGAATTTTATATATGGTAGTATAGAAGTTAAAGAAGTTTTGATGAAATCTGGACTAGCAGATGTGTTACATAAATTGTGGGCTTGGATTGCATTAAATAAAACAGTTACGATTACTGCTTTAAAATTGTTAGCAACCTACACTACAAAATGTTCTACAGGTATTAAAATTTAAATATTTATATATTTATTATTAAATATTATTACTAAATGAATAATCGTTAAATGACTTTAATTTTTCAGCAGCGCAATCTTTGACATTAACAACTATTTTACCAGGAACAGGTCTCAGGAAAACTCCAAATACTCTCGCTCTTATACATGTTATTATACAATTAGTTTGTAAAGAAATAGATAAAGCAGGTCAATCCTTTGATAATCATAAGTTACACTTTGGCTTTCATGTTTTGCGAAATGCAATACATGTTCATGAATGTAGAGTATCGATTTCGAAGGTAATTTGATATTATATATATGGTTTTTTTTTTTTTTTTTTAAAATAACACTTATTTATTGATTTAAATTTCTTAGAGTAATCTCCTACAGTTTTTTACGAAAATACATCCAATTACGACGAAACGGGCAAAACCATGGCCACTTGTTGAGTTATATTGTTTAGAATTCTTAATTGATTTTACTTATTACGAAGAGGGTCAGTTATGTGTGCCAAAGGTAAAATTAAATTTTTAATTTACGATCTAAATTTTCATGTCTCAATATTATAAAAATATTTTAATTTCTTTGATATATAAATTAATTATTATTCATTATTTCATATAATTACGAATAATTCATCGTTTTTTCAGGCTGTTGATGGGTTGGATGTTTTATTGCAATTGTCAAAATACTCTTCATCATCTAACAGAATTCTTGCAATTTCCATATTACGTAATCTTGCGTTTAACATGACTAATCGATCGCGATTACTTAGTTCAGGTAAATTAATATGTAATTCATCTTAATATCGCATTACATTATTATTTAAATTACTTTTAACGCAGTAAAAATGTTTCAGTGGATTTCATTAATGTTCTACACGATATATTTAAAAATGGTTCTTTAGACGAAATTAAAATAGCAGGTTCTATGTTATGGTCTTTAATATCTAACAATCAGAAAGGAAAATTAATTATACGAAGTGCTGGTTTTTCTCAAAGTATACAAGAAGCTTTAGGTAAATTTACGTTATTAAATGTAGATCATAAAAAAAATGAAGAAGATTTAATTAAAATATTACAATATGTATTAAAAATTCTTAGTCCAATAGATATTAAAAATGATTGAAATTAGCAATCAAAATAAAATATTTAAATGCGAATAATTGTATATAGAAATAAAAATGTTAAATTATGTGAATAATATTATTAATGAAATTTGTAATATTTTTTATATAAAAATAACACAAAAAAATATATGTAATATCAATTTATACAATTTTTATTTTTATAAATATATAGTGTCATTTTTATAGATATATTTTTATTGATATATTATTATAAATATTTTATAACATATTTTGATAATAAATATTATTTAATTTATTGATATCTACATTTATATTTGCTTATAAAATGAATGTATATGAAACTATTGACTTTGTGTAAATTAAATTATTTCATTTCGTTAACAATATCTATTTCTCGAGTTGTATTCGTCGCGTTCAATAATTGAAGATAATACAATTTAATTCGTACGATGATAACGCATCTTATGCGTTAATTGAATGAAATGCGGATCTAAATAATATCTAAATGAACAATATATACTGAATACATATCAATTAAATTAATATCGAAAATTTCAAATTGAATTAAGATAGTAAATTTATAAATAATAAATTTTGAAAGAAATTATAAATTCAATGAATGATGAGATATGATTATTGAGTTGGTAAAATTTTAATAAAAATATTAATAAAAATAAATATAAATAATTAAGAAATAAGCGTTACATAAACACAATAAAAGTACTTTATTAGAAAAACAGAAAATGTGCAGAATTCACGAACGTATATATTAACGTACAAAAATATCAAACCCGTTTAGCAGCTTGAATATCAAGATTCTCTTGCCATGATTTTTGCGGATCAATATTTTTTTTTTTTTTTTTTTTTAATAGTTTCCATAGTTTCTATATCAAGAACATCGCTAATTTCTATCATAAACAACTAAATAGATTAAAAAAGGAAAAATTAAAGATAATCTTTTTTAAAATAATATTTTGATATACAATAATATGATATATATTGTAATTTAATACTTATATAAAATATTTTAATATTTCATTTAGTAATCATCATTTTAAAAAAAATAAAAAAAAAAGAATGTAATAATTTCTTTTATTCTATTTCTCAAGATTCTGTCGGAAGAATTTTAATCTAATACATTAAATTAATTACGAAACTTTAACAGTTGAGTAATATTCTGAACAAATAGGTGTAATGATGATCTAGTACCCACGCATAAATTCTAATTTTTTATATACGTGCGTCATCTATCGTAAGGAAAGAAAAAAGCAAAAAAAAAAAAAGAGATGGCACAAGTTACCCAAAGATGGTAATCCGATTTTGGTCCTTTCTTTAAAGAATTGAATAAAAATCTTGTCATGTTTTTTTTTTTTTTATAAATATCTCTTATATGATTTAGGTTTCAATGTAAAATTTTTATATATATAAAAATATGTTTCAGTTCTTTCGTATATATATATATATATATATTAAAAATATAAAAATATGAAAAATCAACATTTTATAAAATTTCAAAACAAGAATATTTTAAAAAAGATAAATTTAAGAAATTAATAATATACCTGTTTAAAAAATTCTTTGCGGATGTTGTAATAGCTTAAGCATATCATAGAATAACGATCCTCATCTGTTATATCGAAGTATAAAATCTGAGTGAATAGAATGCTGATAAGTTGTGAAATAACACTTGAGAAATATAATTTTTGTTTATTATTTGAAAATTAATATTGCACCAATTCCATGATTATTAACGATAAGATTTTAAATTTAAATATTGAAAAATTAATCTCTAATATTAATAAAATATTAATGAAAAAAATTTATTGAAAATATGCATATTAATTATCCAATAATTTTCTTTTGTAAGATTAATTTTACAAATTTATATATAGTTATATCTAAAACATACATATATCTTCAAATATACTTATGAATAATTATAGAAAAAGTTCATTTTCGCTATTAATTTTCAACCAAATAATATTTGAACGAATAAATTTTTCTTTTTTATTAATTTCAGTTCTATTAATTTATAACTATTCCGTTCCGTATAATATCTTCTATCGAGTTTAAATAAATAAATCTATTATATAATAGAGCGCTTAAAAGATGAAGATAAATATATTGTAACAAAAAATTCATATTTATGATTAAAAAATTTTTATCGAATTTTATGTTTATATTTATAACAGCGTTGACAGATATTCGTTGTCAAAAATATATCTTTGAAATGGATGATAGTTCAGAGAAATTCGATAATAGAAAAAGGAAAATATCACGTAGACATGTATTTTGATTGGCATTCGATAAACAGTTCCTAAACGGATCCTTAACTCTTTAATTGGTCGTTATTTTCGTGAATGGGGCGAGTTCTACATAATTGTTCTCACCGCGTATTTACGGTTGCAAACAGGAACGAAGGAGAGGATTTGATGAAAGGTGGTGCTGTCGTGGCGTCCGCGCGCATTGTGTTCAGGTTGGTGCGGCCGGTCACGTGACCGTCAAATGGATTTGCGTCAATGGTGACCTCCGCGTTCGCGTATCTCCGCACCCCGCTGTTCCGCATATCCCATGGGCCCCAGCAAGAGACCCGTGGGACCAGCACTCGCCAACACCGGAGATGAGGTAAGAAAGCTTCTTGTGACACGCTAAAACTGGAAAGAAGAGCTGGGATCTATAAGAAGAGGAGAAATTTAATCCAGTATGATAGAAAATTTATTCTAAGAAAAATTAAAAGGAATTGCGATGTGAAGAGGTTATAAAAAGCTCTTAGCATAAATAATAAATAAAATCGAAAAAGTATACAGAGGAAATTACGCAGAGCTATAATCATATTTGCCTTGTAATCTTTTTAACGTTATTGCTTTCTTATTATTTCGGCCACGCGCGAAAAGGAAATATCATGGTAACATATACACACAGTAATGACGCACGAAATTCGTTCACCAACGAGCGATAAAATCGAGGATACTTGTATCTCCAACGATTTGAATTTATCGAGTTCTTTCCGTTTTTCTCATTTTTCACCTACGCGAAAACGAAGGTCACGGAATCGCTTCACTATGCAGCAGTATCGTTAATATCGATTCTCGATGCGATCATCTTGTTTTGTTCCGTGTCATCGACCGCGATGTTCATTGACAATCGAGAAAATCGATGCCATGTCATTGATCTACTTGAGACGGTTTGTATCGATTAATATCGAATCTTTTTTTTTCGATACGTCGACGATTATATAGTATTTTTCCTTTATTTGATTAATATTTTCGAGCGATCGATTCTCTCAATGCTAAAATGTTGAAAGCGTGAATTATCGGGACAAATAACATTTACACATTACGAAAAAGCAAATAGTTTCAGAACAAAAAGTGACTTTTTTCTTTTTAAATGTTCTCTTCTATTTCAATGTAAAAATTCGCGTCTAATGAAATCCGGTTATATGTCTTAACCTCGAGAAAATCAAGATTACATCGAATGGACATGTAATATTTTAAAAATAAACGTGATCTAGTTTAATATTTCACTATTGGTCATTTCTTAAAAAAAAAAGAAAAAGAAGATCGGAATTAATTTATTATTACAATTCAACGTATGAATAATAGTTTCTTTACATAAAACATAAAATATTTATTGTTTCTGCATTTTTTAACTTTTTATGCATTTCATCCATTTTTCACTTATTGATATTAGCTTCCTGAGAAAATTTTTTTTATAAAGAAAAATTAGATGATACATATCAGTCTCATTTTATTTTAAAAAATATGTGCATATATGTATATAGAATTGACATAATAATTGTTAAAAATTATTCATTGATATATAGTTTAATGAAAATAATATATCATTCACATTTTAAAACGTAAACTAAAAAATTAACATTGAAATATATTATTATTTAATATATTAACATTGAATTGTATATTTTACTTGTATGTATGAATAAGTTATTTATGTTATTTATGTAAAACTAATAGTATATATAAATCTTTTGAAATTTTATCAAACATCAAGTTTTCAATGAAATATTCTTTTACTAAATATTAATGTCTTTTGCCAATAATTTTTACAATACAAAGAGGAATTACTAAATGCTACATTTGCAAGTGATTAAATATTGGAATATTTGCTGTATTGTGCTGAATACGAACATATATTATATACTTTCTTTGCAAACTTATATTGCTTGCGTCAACAGATGGCAAATGTTTCGTTTTGAATATAGATATTCAAGGGAGAACATTTATTTTCTTTTTCGTTAAAACGACAAATTTATACAAAGTATTATTTAAAAAATTATTATATAGTTATCGTTAAATGCAAAATTAAAAAAAAATTCTTCTTTTTAGATTCTTTTCGATTGCGTAATATATTTTTGTGAAATTTATACATACACATACCATGCATATTAATATGTGTTTATTTATTTGTCACATATTTTCATTTAAAAATTGCATTCCTCGCTCTTCGCTTTTACGTTTCAGATTTTTTTGAAAACGAATTTTCTTAAATTTAATTTCTATCTTACAATTCTTTTGAACATAAGAAATTACATTATCTACTAATATATAATAAATATTTAAATAATTTTAATCAACGATATAACCAATTTATATATTTATTATTTACGTAATAAGAATTGAGATCATTTCGCATCTCTGTTAAGACTTCTGCTAATTTAACGAATAAACTGAATAACTCTATGCGTTCGAAAATATGCTTCAATGACACATTATTTATGAACCGGATCTATCACAAATAGAACCACGAATATTTTCAACCGCAAATCGATCGATCAAAATTGTCTCTTCCATTAATATGAACATTTAATACTTCAAATAATCGCTTGTGTATACGCAAATTGCTACATTTATAATCTTTGATAATCTTTCAAGATTTCATTATCAGATTAATCAACATTATTATTTCCTGTTATTTCCCTGAATCGAGGAAAATGTTTGCTGGAAAACACACATTGCAATTTCTAATAAAATTTGTAATTCAAATTATATAAGTATCGAGCGACGATAATTTAATAACACATATCACACACATATTTCATCAACTCTGGTTCACATAAAATGTATCAACAAGACGTCAATTGATATTGCTATAATTGCAGAGAGGTTGATGCGTATTTTGTATCGGTTCTGTGTTACCACAATATAACGAATAACATTATATTACGTCAAACTAGATTTCTTTCCTAAGACGATTAAATCTAAATAATATTAGGTCAAAAGAAGAAACCTACAAAGAGTTGTAATGTAGAGTTTAAAATTCCTCGGCAAGCTTGGCTCTTTTTTCTCCTCCTTTTTTTTTTTTCCTTTTGATAAATCACCGAAATAACGGACGTTTGCACGTGCTCCGTGAAAAATCCATGCAACGTCCACGTGGTGAGTCATGAAATTGTTTCGACAAGTGGATTTACTGGCTGCGGTATCAAAGGGTTAATAAGAGTGGAAGTATCCGCTCAAGGCCACTCTCAATCTACAAAATCTTAGCGCAAATAAAGCGTGCACGACTTTACATAATAGATGTTGAGGCCACAATTGGACTTATTTATGGATCGCATTCTCTCCCGGACGAGGTTTCACGTGAAATGAAAACTGGTTACGATTCTGACCGATATCATCACATTTGCTCTTCGAATTAAACGAATGAATTGAACCGGTTCCTCCTTTTATTAATCCTCTATTAATAGAATAATTAATCCACGAATAAGAAAGCATTTTTCCAATTTTAAGGTTAACGAGATTCTGACGAGTTTTTCCTCTAATAAGTGCAATCGGCTTCTTAATCAATAGCGTAAATTATGAATTGAACACGTTATAAAAAGAAGAATAACATTATAATTGTGTACGCGCGGAGTCAGGTCGCGATGCAATGAATGAGCTTACGATATTGAATTTAATTTGCGAATGCCAGGGAGGGGGGGGGGGGGGGGAAAAAAAAGAAAAGAAAAAAAGCCGTAACGTGATAATAGGAATGATACGATACAGGCAAACGCTTGTTGCTTCCATATTCTAATTTTAACGGCAAAAAAAAAAAAAAAAAAAAAGAAATAAAATTGCAATTACGTCATAGGACGCGATATAATTTTATTGATATAATTTTTTCATATACGAATGATAAGGATTAATGGAAAAAAATTAATTGTACGATAATCCAAAGATGAAATATATATGTTAAAATATATTTATCATTTTTTTTTTTAACATATCAATTTCTCCTTAATAAAATAATTTATTATACAGATTATTGCATAGACTTTAGTTAGAAGAATCACAATGTTCATAAATTTATCATCTTCCCATGATTTTCCTTCCTTCTTCCTTATCTGAAAATGCACATGACGTCCATCATAAATATGGCGTGACACGTATAAATAAGATATGTTTATTATTTTTAATTATCCAATATATCGTCAATTGCCAATATTACTTATTATTTTTTTTTTTTTTTTTTTTGATTTTTTCTTTCTTCTTCTTTCTAACATCGATCAATTTTCTCGTCGAAAATTTTTATTCTTATCTCTAGTCTCGAAATCGCGTCTCGAATATGAACAAATACAACGTTTCTTTGCAATCCGTTGTACGACGAATATACTCGTCCTGAATTTTTTCTCGTATCATGACGAGTATTGTTATTTATATTATCTCTTCGCTTTTGCGACACAATTTGGGTAAACGTTTTTAAAAAAAAAAAAAAAAAAAAAATAGAAGTTAACAAGTTAATTATTGCACCTGTTGCATACTGTACTTGAAATTAATGGGTGATAAATTTTTTTTAATTTATCCACACCAACTTATGCAAGTTTGCTTATTTTTTTTTTTTTTTTTTTTTTTTTTTTACTTCGTTCGCTATATTGTGATTTTAATACAATTTATTTTTTTTCCACAATGATCTTTCTCCTTACCTTTTACATTTATTTCTTCTTTCGTTCTTCACTCTTCGACATTTCACCACGATTGTGTGTTAAAAAATAATGTTTTTTCTTCTTCTTTTTTTTTTTTTTTTTTTTTTTTTTTTTTAATACTTATACACTCGTGTATTGTAATTTATGTATGCATTGGATCCGCGCTTTTAAGTACAATTACATAACACGTGACGTAAACTGTTATTTTAAACGCGAATGTAATGACTTGTAAATTTTGGAAAATTTATATGGCAAGGGGCGGGCAAAATTTTTGCACGTATATCAAATAAGTCGAATAAATTTTTTGCTGAATGCTGTAGAAGAAAAAAGGGGGGGGGAGGGGGAGGAGGAAGAGGAGGAGGGAGGACGAAGAAAAAAATGTTTTAAATAATAAAACTCGCGTTCTTAAATGTGGAAGAAAGAGAGAGAGAGAGAGAGAGAGAGAGAGAGAGAGAGAGAGAGAGAAATAGCGTGCGCATATCGATTTACAAACAGATTATGAAATATCGTTAAATATACATTTATTCTTTATTTGAGAAGCTCTAAGAACCATTTATTATCTATCGATCGTATTGTACTTTTATTGGCAATAAAGGATTATGCATAATGGCATCCGTTTCTAACTGCAAATGAAATCACGTGACCAGAACGCATATATGCAAGCATTACTTTTATCAATTAGAAATAACACGAAATTGCAAATTAGTTTTTTTTCTTTTTCTTCTTTTTTTTTCGCGAAATATATGCAAATAAGAGGAGTAAATTTTCTTTTCTTTTTTTTTTTTTTTTCGTGAAATATATGCAAATAAGAGGAGTAAGTTTTTTTCTTCTTCATCGTTTACAATAATTCTCTCTCGTAATTTATTACCATTTTTACGCATAATCGTGCACGACATTTCTTCCCCCCCCCCCCTTTTTGTTAGAAATAATAATATTTAAAGTTTTTTACTTTCTCCATTTAACACAATAAACTTTTTATATATACGTAGCAGTAAATCAAGAAGAATTTTATATTTCGTTGTGTAAAACGAGATGCAGGTGACGGAAAAGTAGAGGTAAAAATTAATTCGATTTCCTTGTTTGTTATTATTTTTAACATTTAGCCACAAACCTAACCTCAAATCAATTTTTGTCCGTAGAGATGTGTAGCAGGCCAGGAAGGAGACCAAGTTTTTTCACCTTCACGGAGGATCGAGAATGATTTAAAATCATCAGTGTACGATTGATTGGTCGAAATAACAAAGAAGAAAATGATGCGATGATTAAATTAAACGAAGGATGAGTTCGAGTTAATCGATGAACGAAAACAGACACCGATTTAATTTACTCTTTCTCCATCTCTCTCTCTGGGATTGTTCCCACGGAACAGCGCTGCTATGCTGAATGAATAATGTTCTTGCAAGACGGTTTGTCAAAAAAAGAAAGAAAAAGCGTCATCAGGAAACAGAGGTAATGTCTCGCTCTTTTTCTACGCAACACAATGAATCATGCTCACGCCACGAATATGCAAAACGTGAAAAAAAAGGAAATCGAATCACGATCTACATCTTTCGAAAATTTCGCAATTGGAAATGCATCAAAATAATAAATGATTCCCTCCCGTAATTTCTATTTCTCGATCAGGCGAGGGATTGTTAAAAAAAATTTCAAAATTTAATTTATACGATAATTCGCGACACACGTGATTCCAGTTCAAAGCCGTTCCTCTATATTTTTTATTTGAACAACTCGCGCGATCAGTTACTGCGAAAGCGATTATCGATTATCCGCAGGTAATTTTCCATTAACCGAAGGCATCGACGAAAAAAGCAATTTGAAAGGAAGCGTAGACAGACGAAACACTCTTTTCGAGAACCCGTTATTATAAATACACGAGACGACGATTCAATATCAAGTGAAATTATCAAATGAAAATGCGCATCCAATGAAATATCGATCGAAATAATCGATCGAAATGAGTTTGAGTGAGTTTCGAGGGATGATCAAAGCGAGACGGCATCGCCCTCTTTTGAGCGCTGTGGGATAAATTGGCGGGCGACGACTAATCGTGGCGTGACTAATCGGTGCACATTGCAAAGATCCTTTTCCTGTTCGACTATCGGCCGTGCTTCAACGGATTATATTGCAAATAGTGAGAAAACAATTCTCGAATGGCGAACTCGTTTGCGATGATTTTGAAGAATAAAAATTGAAATCAAAATAAAATGATTGATGTTCACGGTTGTAAGGTTAGGTAGCTCGAGTGAAATATTTCGATGTATCTACGATGTGAATACGTTGAAGGAAAGCTTATTCTTTTCTTTTCATTGAGTTTTTTTAAACGGAATTATCCACGTCATGTGGCAACATCCGGGCATACGGTCTCGATTAAAATGCGTTCTTGAAAACAAGTTCATGCACTCGCGTGAATAATAACGGTAGCGTTAATGATATCGTCTGTCTATGAAAATTCAAATATATTTAACGTTTATACACTCTCTCCTATTCATAATTTTGCAATTTACTTAATCACAATGGAGCAGGAATAATCCACTGTTTTCTTGTGAAACACTATTTTTATTAATTTGAAATATTAACAAACAATAGATGTGCGTGGCGAATAGGCAAATATTTGTTTCTCTATTAAATCCTGAAATATCATTTTATGACGGTATGACATTAACATACGGCATTGGTATAATTTTAGCATAGGGCAAATAATAAAACAATGAATAAATTTCTTGCTGGATTATAGTGATTTGTAAATATCTTTTTTCCTTCTTCTTCTTCTTTCTTATTATTCTTCTAGGAAATTAAATAAATACACCTGGAATATACAGGAATTCGGTAAGCGAAGTAGAGGGGGGACGTATCTCTCATCTCTACGTGCTATCGATCACGTTTATTCCAAAACGGTTTCTTTTCAGCTCTTTTAAAGTTTTTACTTTTTCTTTCGCGTATATATATATATATATATATATATCGTTTGAGACAGATAACCGATTCAAATTTTGAAAGGGTATCGTCGAGTGACGCAACTATTAAATTATGACGTCAATATCTTTTTCTTTATCACATTTATTATTACCAAATCGACAGGTTGTATAACACGTTGTACTTTCTTCACGTGATTTTCACGTTGTTCCATTCGTGATTGCAAAACGTTTCAGAAATGTTTCTCATCTCCGTTTTTTCGTACCTCGTGTTATGCCTCATACCAGAGGAATTTTCCCTTGTATCCTCGTACAACACAAACATGACAAACAAAATAAAGAAGATTAATAATAGCGCGAATTTGAATTGACAATATGACGGTCAGTCTAACTAGTCTAATATAATCTTGGAAAAACCTCGACGCAGGCTTTTGTTTAAAGGGGTAACAGAAAAAGCAACAGAATGATTAACGAGAGAGTAACAGCTGTATAAATGTGGATGCTGAATTGATGCGATGAAACAGCACGGCTCCCTCGAAGAAGAAGAAGAAATAAACGTTTTATCTTGAAACGAATCTTATCGAGCAAGAAAAAGAAATCGTACATTTTTGTGAGAAGTAATTTAATTAATGAAAAATTAATCGTTTCAGATACAGGTGAAGAGTTGTGTTATGTGGGTTAAGATTCTTATTGACGATTGAGGCATAGCCAGGAATTTCGCTCCACGTTCTTCTACGCTCTTTTCGAAATCTCACGGATGAATCTGAATAACTGTCGCACGACGCCACCTCGACTTTCACCTCAGGAAGGCAGGAAGACGTCAGCAGAACGTCTGTTTAAGCTGTGGTTGAGTAGAACGGTTGTAAAATTAAGTTATCGAGAAGCGGATTGTAAGCGTAATTGTATATAAAACTTCAACTAAAATGTCGTGCCAATGAAGCTTTATCTACAACAGACGCGTTTAAATTAATCTCCACTTTTGGCTCCAGTGAACTTTAACGAAATTTCACGATTACGGTTAAAATAATTAATATATATATATATATATATTTGTGTAGAAGAAATTGTATAATAGATAATCGAATTTTGTATTATGCTCGAACAAACTTGATAATAATGCGAAAGATTCGCTTGTATATGTTGAAGAAAAGTCAGACGAATCGTTAAGGATAATCGAAAATTATAATTAAAATGTAGAACAATGTGTGTAAAATTTTAATAATGATTCAATTCGATTCATCGCAAGATACTCGTTACTAAACTGTTGAATGATTCATGAATCCTTTCCTTCGATCCTAGACCTTGAATAAAGAAAAGAAAAATGCATAACTAAGATTAATTAAAATCTAAAGATTACAAGAAATTCCGCGTAAAGTACCGTTTCTGTATATATGTTATCTTTAATTATCTTTTCTGTATAGGGTAATCTTATTGTGATATGAAAGGTAAATTTCATTGTTCGTTTCAACGTGTGGAATGGGCAATGATATATATTTCTTAGTTAAATTAATATTTCTAATGAAATACCGTTTCAGGAAATTGATATGGACAAAAAGATGGTGATTACTTACAACGCAATAAGTGCCGTTATCTCGTTGATTTATTTACAACCTTGTCACTGTAAGTGGCATCATTGAACTTTTATAAATAATACAAAGTTTAAACTTCTCAACCACTTTTTATCTAACTTCTTATCTAAAAAAAAAAAAAAAAAAAGATTTAATTTTATTTTAATCTTTTAAAATTTGAAAAATGAATTATTTGAATTATTTGTCAATGTAAATCATAAATCATACATTTTAATAAATTACTTATTTATTTCAAGTAATTAATTTATTAAATTTTTAAACAAATTTTTCAATTCAAGGATGTGTTAACGGTAAAAGTAAATTCTTTTTAATGCAAATTTTTCATACATCTTATGATTTTTAATGTTAAATTTTAAAATATTTATTCAATTATTCCGACAGTTGACGAAAATTTTTATTCGTGAAAGGATTAACGAGAGGAAAAAATTAATATGAATAATAATTACGGTGCAATTTAATACGAAGATAAGGATATTATTGTTATCACTAAACATATAATTGAATTAATATTTATACACTCAAACGGATTAAAAATTAAATTTTCCCATTGAGAAAAAAATAATTCTTTAATGAATAAATATCGTTGATACAAAAACAATAAATACTTTTATTATTATAAATTTTATTTCTTAAATGTCAAATCGAATAAATAAATTTGTGTCGAGAAATCATTTTTCCATTTAAAAATCATAGATAACGAAAAGAATTAATGTGAATTTCTACTTCTAAAAATTTTAATTATTCAGATTTAGAATGAAACATTCTAAAATACATTATATGATAATTTTCGAATAATCCTGTAAAAAGGGGTTATGACCCGAATAATGGCCCTATCCATTCTGGTTTCAGAGTATACTATACATGTAACAACTGCACGAACGAGAATCGGACGTCGACACGACATGGAGGGGGAGCGTTCAGACGATAAAACTACATGTAACTCTCTCCGCTGCTCAGTATGCATTGAGAAAGCGGGAAGTGGCAGGTAATCGTTGTTTTATTTCTTGCATTTTCATATTCACGCGGAAACGAAAAAAAAAAAAAAAAAAACGATTATTAATTCGTTGACAAAAACTCAATCCTACCAATCAGAATCGACGTCTTATAATTCCCTTTGCGGGGTAGTTAATCTCTATAGCGCATGCGCAATATCGACGGTTTCACACGCTTCTTCAATCGCGTTTCGAAGCTACCACAAGTTTTCACTGTGAAGTTTTTCTATACAGATACAAATTGATCAAATTAAGTAATATTGTCCGAATATTCAGTGCTTCGTTACTACTATTAACGATAAAACATGCGATCTGGATGAAAGTAACATAAAATTGAAAGAATCGAATTTATACTTTCAAAGATATAGTTTCCAATCGTAAAATACCACGTGAAGTAGCATCAGTTTATTGTTGATGTGAAAGAATATTCGAAAACGGACATCTCTGAAATATTCGAGTAATAAAAGAAAAGGATAATAATAAGAAATTTATTCAAGTGGGAAAGAATTAGTTTGGAAATCATCGTTAATAAAGATTATGACAAAACGAGTATCGGAAGCCACGCCTAAGATGAACTCGTGAGCGTCGATTGAGGTTAGCTTACTTTTAAATGAACATCGAGATTTAAGTGCGTCCCTCCGTTCATAGCGAGTGACGATTTTATTTGTATACATTGTGCGTACGTGTTCCGGAGGAGTGCCAGCTCGAAGAGAGGAATAATGTCAAGCAGTGTTTGCCACGCGCCTTTACCAGCACGAATGGAAGCATTCACCACGAGACTCTGTCTCCGTGCTGCTGATCAGTATGAGCGGCTTCTGCAAGCTCACTTCAACAAGGTACGTGTGTTCAAAATTATTGATTCTTATTGATTATTTTTTTTTTTTTTTAATCTATTAATTCGAGATGTTAGCACATTAGAAATAGAAATTCACTCGAAGTACGAGAAACTTCGATGATGCATAAACTGCAGTAGAATATTTATATAGATACACGGTCCTTCAACTATTTATAACATTATCTTTAACAGATAGTAAAATAATTTTGTTGTATACTTTGTATTTGTATTGCATTGTTGAATTTCATTATAAGCAAAGCATTGCATATAATAATTCTAGAATTATTTAAATGATGCAACAATAAAAAAAAAAAATGTACATGTAAAGTGAATAGACGTAAAATAGATAAAACTTAATTAAGCATAGATTTTATTAGAAATAATCAATTGCAAAAAGAAATATCTCATTTTTAATGTATTATATCACTATACTTTTCTTAAATATTTTTTCTTTCATTTTATCATTATTATAGAATGGAACATATCATAGAATGGAATTGAGAAATATTATTTAACATGTATTCTAGTTTTAAATTTGCAAAATGTTATTCATTTGTTCAACATATCATTTACTACTCTACACGTGTTGTATGATACAAGAGACACTTGTGCATGCATAATTTGCAAATGATAATAGTCAAGTTCAGTATTCATTTATGTTTTTTTAATCATTTGTATATTTATCTATTAGAGCCATTTTTAAAAATCAAGAAAGAAAAAAAAAAAAGAAATAAAAGCAGTCATGAATTAAAAGCAAAAGATAGTTAAAAAAAATTTGTTATATTGTTTGAACGATGTGTTGGTCATTGTGGAAATCGTGGCTTTTGATAAATATTAATACGTATGCGCACAGGGCGCCATTAACGGTAACACGGTTCTATTTTTCGATCTCCCGTTATTTTTCCTTTCACGGTATTTGTTTCGTACATCAATTGTCCGTGCATTGGTTGGATTGTAGGTAATTTTACAACATTAAATTCAATTTATTTTACACTTTAATTAAAAAAAAAACATAAAATTAAATAACTTAAGAAGCGATATTGTTCCTTTATTAATTTTATTAAGAAAAAAAGCAACCGACGAAAATATTTTGAATTAAATATGTTACAACACTTTACTCGAGAAATAATATTCCCTCTAATGCACCTGTTAATCGTATGTCTGGGCAAATAATATTATACTTTTGCTAAGAATAAAATTAAGCTGTGAACCGGTCTTGTATTTTTAGTGTGCTACTTTTTCGCCCAACTCCAAATTAAAATCCCATCATTAATTTAAAACGTCATTGCGCGGATGAAGAAGTGTTTAGAAAATTTATTTTTATTCTTCTAAAATCTATCTTTAATCTCCCCGAATTTCAAATATTGTCTCGTTCGACCGCTATTCCTTCCAAGTATTTTACTTTATATTTAACCTTTAAATACGTGTGTAAATATTCAATGTAAATAATATCGATCAATTTGATATATCTGACTCGAGTGGGAGAAATAAAAAAAAAAAAAAAAAAAGGTCGAATTTGACTCTCGAGATTTGAACACAGACTCGACCTTCGACCTTCGACGAAAGCAGATGATGAATAAATTCAAGGCGGTGCTCGATGACAAACTCAAGGATCATTTTATATCTGGAACAGGGAACGTGTTAAATCATCATGGAACGTTCGTGAAAACTTATTTGACGATGTATCATTGTCGAAAAAGAAAGGGTAAAAAAAAGTATTCATAAATTACGGTCACAAATGTGCGAATAATGTAATTCAATGAAATGTTACTTGCTCGTTTCGACAGAGGCCTGCCCTGTTCAAATAAATCATCGACGAATTTCAATTTCAAACCTGCTCTTGTTTACATAGTTGGTATGTATCGACGACCCGTGTTCAACATTTTCGTGTTAAATTTTGTAAAATTGTAAGATTAATTATTAAGCGTGATTATTAAATCGAAAATTTAACGCAATATTTTTTATTTCAATAAAATTAAAATTCTGAAATTTCCATTCCACACTTGAAAACACTTGGCAAACCGAATTGTTATTATAAAGAGAATAATGGAACGTGTAATTTCGAGAAGGTATGCTGTGTACGTGATCCGTTTCATAGACCAAATAAAATATTTCGTTTTGATAACGCGTGTATAACGATGTTTATAAAATATGAAAATATGCGGTGGAGAGCAATTACTCGTTGAATATAAACTACTTCGAATAATTATCAAACTCTGTGTAAAAACGTGCAAATGTAAATTATTTGATAAATACTAATGATCTCTACCTAAAAGTTTTAACGCTAAAACTTGAAAAGTCACGTACTCAAATGATTCGCACGAATAGGAAAAGTAAACACGATGCATTGTATATTGGCATATCTCAATTGGAATAATAAGTAATAAATTTGAACGGATAGGAATCGAATTCAGAAAGAATTTCTCGAAGAAAATCTTAACGTTTTCTTAAAATATAAAGATAAATTTTCAATCGTTGTGGAATGCTTCAAATTCGTTCGACTTTATTTAAAATGGTAAACTCGATTTTCTAGTTGCAAGCTAGTTGACATTAAACGCATTCGTGTACATGAATATGGCATAAAATAATTCCTATGACGTGAAAGATACGCTTCGTGTAACCTGGTGTCACAGGAAATGGAACAAAGTGCATATCTGCAGAATCATTTAAACGTAATAAAAAAAAAAAAAAAAAAAAGTAGAACAAGTTTTAATAGCACAACACGTGATCGAATTTGGCACGATATTTGATACTGAACAGCTTCCAAAAATCCAAGAATTTAATCAATTTATAATACAATATAATTTTAACTAAACTTTCAATCAGACGTTCATCGATATAATAATTGATCGATCAAAATTTACAATCGTTTTAATAATAATAACACTTCTCGATTGTTATGTGTTTCGATAAAACATTCCAAGAAACATCGATGCGACAAATGAGAATTGTTGTTCCATCGTTAATAGCCAATTTAGAATCGATAATTGGATTTTTTTCACGGATACAATTTTATTTTTAATCGATTTCCAGTCGATCGATAAGATTTTTTTTTTTTCCAAATGCACATTTTGTGACAAACAAAAGATAGAAAGATAAGAAGTGCTTGGATATTTCAAATTCGATCGAAGATATATATATATATATATATAAATTTCATTCTCTATCAAGATCGAATTCTTCAGTGTCAGCAATTTCCTTTAATCTAAAATTCAACGAAAGCTCAAATGCCAACAGACTGTCAAAACAGATTTCGCTATCTTTATTATTATTTATTCATTAACTCGATATATTTTCTTATCCTTTAATCTGTTAAGGTTTCGTGTGATAGAACGTGGAGTACGAAGAAATCAAGGTGCATACTTTTGCTACGTAATAGACCGACGTCAATCAAAGAGAATGTAGTAATTCTAATAACTATATGAAATACGAGAAACACGGCTTTGAGCATTTTGCGTGTTATTCCTTACAATTAATTAACAGTTTACCCTAATTGCCGTAATATAAAAATCGTGATATTTCCCTCGTTCCCCGATAAGATTTTGGCCACGGATACTAACTATGTGTGTATGCATAATGATGAAACAAGTTTGCCAAGAATAACCGAATCCGAATTTCGATATCTATCCGTTATTAAATTTTTGTTTGTTATCCAGATGAGATATAAATCACCAACGCAAACGCACCGTGAATATCGTAATATATTCGAACGAAGAAATAATATTTTCTTAGTTCTCGTGGTATCGAAGGATTGTTTGTTTAAACAATCCCTCGTTAGAGTAGATGGGCACGATCCTCCAGCTAATTATAATTTAAAACCATAATTTTTAAATCGTTACGGATCAATCGATCTCTTTCACGAGACGATATCAACGCGTCGCCGCTGCATCGCCACTGATAGAGCAATGATTGAGAAGTAGCTGGAAGGCATACTGTGGCACAGTTTTGACATACACGGTCGGTGGAACGAATTGATATCAAATGAAAAAAATTTTTATATTTACAACTCGATGGAATTGATTAGGAGATTGAGAACAAAATTGAGAAAAAAGTTTATAAATGTTTGCCAATCTTTATTTGTATTCTATTAAAAAAGGGGAATTAAAATGTTTAAGAATTAAGTATCGCACCGTTTTCAACAAGCGTTCCAAGCGATGCGAGCAAAGACGACAACGATCTCTCTAGTCGTGTTGTTTGAAAACCTGATACTCCATCTATCTCTCATCTAGCAAAAGGAAAAAATGAAATGGCAACCACTCGACGTATCGAGAAACGTCGAGAAATGTTTTTATTGCCACTCGATTTTTAAATAGTAAACAGTAGAACGAAGAGGAGCAATGGTGGAAAAAAAAAAAAAAAATTAAAAGTGTGATATTGTGAAGAGGATACGATACGAGCTCTTGCTATACGATGATCTTTCTTCGTATTTATCGAGTCATTAATTAGATACGCAGAGCCACCGTGTCGTGTCGTATTTTTAGCGCGACCTTCTTTCACCTTCCTTTGTGAATTTAACATTATTTACAAACAACCGTGGAGAAATAGGGATCCCATGGCGAAATTGAAATTCGCGTAGACTCGATGAAGAATCATTTAATGAATTGCAAAACTGTTCGCGAATGATAGAGTCAGGTAGAAAATAAACTCTCATTGGAAATTAAACTATTAATTAATGCACAGCTATCAAGATGTAATTTTTATGGGTGATTTATAACGTAACTTTTAACACGGGTCAAACAAATTAAATTATTAATTGGTTAATATTCCATTTTTTTCTCCTCCTTATAATCGAGTCGTTCGTGTACATGCGATCTTTTTCCTTTACTAATTATCCAACGAAACGTCACATTAATCGCTTAATAAATCTCTAGTTGAACGTCTAGGATCTTTCGAAAAAAAAAATAAAATCAATTTATTCGACGAGCAATCTCATCAGAGATATTCGTAGATAATTTCATTAATAAACAATTATCGCTTTCATTACGAATCGATTATGTAATATATATATATATATATTTATTTATTTATTTATTTAAAATTAATCAAAAATATAAACACAAATGAGGAAGATCGTACAGTTTTTATTTGCGATTTTAAAATTTTTTTTTTTTTCCTCCTTTTAAATAACGCAGAAAGATCACGTAAAGATGGATTTTGAAATATATAAGTGGAAAGTTAAAAAAGTAAACGAGTTAACGTGCGTACAACTGGTATGATTGAAAGGTATAAACACGTGATCGAATCGCTTTCTATCGGCCGATAGAACATATATAAAATCATGCTTAATTTATAAATTGTTTTTTTCCTGTAGGGTCAGGTTTGTAGGGGATCATTGGTCGACATTTTAGAGCCCTCATTTGTTTAAAATATATGCACAAGTATATTTATATATATTTATGTGTATATATGTGTGTGTATATATATATATATATATATATATATATATATACACACGTGTATTTACGTATGCATCATGTCATTGACGTCGTTCTGGTATCTAATTTCCGTGTCATTTTAGCGAAGAAACCGACTTTCTGACTCTCCTTTGCATTTTTTATTTTTTTCTTTTTTTTTTTTTTTTTTTTTACACCTTATTTTTAATCCCTTTTTTTTATCTCGCGTTCCAGTTCTCTTTTCTCTTCTAGTTTCTTCCTTTTTTCTTTTTTTTTTTTTTTTTTTTTTTAACATATCAACATGGAAATAATTATTCTTTCCGTTATTTTTAATAAAACAATTTTAAAAAATTTTTTAATAAAGTCTACAACCGTTATCTCACTCTCACGATTAAGTCGATAAAAGAGGGGGAGAGAAGATTATAAATATTTAAAGAAAGAAACGTTAAGAAAAACATTATAAATGCGTCACGGAAGAATTTGAACGAGTGTAACAAGCCAATTATTACATCATTGGAAAATCTTGTTGTAATAGACGAGGCTTTTAAAAAGGACAAGTAAATATTACTAAAATATCAATCGATTTCATCTATGAAAGAACATTAATCTTCGTAATCGTAGTACAAAAAAAGAAAAAGAAGAAGAAGAAGAAGAAAGAAATAAAGTGTACTACCTTCCATTATATAACAACAATTCCTCCTTATTTTTTTGCAAAATGGAGCCACGGTCGCACTTTTTATCAAATTTCGTTTTCGTTCGCGCACTCGTTACACTCCCTCGAGGTCGTTGTCGTCGCTGACTGGAATTTAGTTTGGGCGAAAATTTCATTCGAGGACGAATTTTTTTTCGTACGCGTAATTTCTTTTTCCTTTTTTTTTTTTTTTTTTCCTTTCTCGGTATCGTCACGTTACAATTTGTTGGTCGAACCTGTTTCGTTAATAATTAATTTGATTAACCTGTTGAAAAACGACGCCTGCTTATATGTTGTCAATAATCGCGAATTAACGCGAGGAAATCTTGTTCGCACACTTGATCCTTGTTACACGCGTGAAAGTCTATATTTGACGACATTCAATATGAATCGTTTATAAGGTTTAATTAAACTATTCCGCATCGTTGAATTTCTATTTATAACGTTTGTTGTATCGTAATTTTTTTTTTTTTTAAATTACATTTACAAAGTTATCGATGTTATAAAAAAAAAAAAAAAAAAAAATCGATCGTCTTGGAGAGCGAAAAAGAATAATTTGTTGATTCGAAAGAAATTTAATAATATTCGAATCCGTTGTATTTAGAAACGATTCGATTTAGAAATCGAAGGCAAGATGGCGATTAACGTTATTTCGTTCTTTTTGAAAAAGAATCGTATCGTGGGTATGTAACGTGAAGTGAATCTGCTTTAACCCACGATACTCGTCGCTAAACGTTAAAATTGGAACGGTGCTAGATTGAAACTTATCTGCAACAATGCAATCTGAATACACCAGTGACGTCAATGCTCCGTAAAACACGACTCTACTTACGAAACAAGTTACAAGCTTCTTTTTCCTCGTTTTTTGCGACTATGCTTCCGAAGGCTGAGGCGTAGGCGCGTAATTTATTGTTCGACACATTTGTCAAAATAGAGGGAGAAATTCCTTCCTTTTCGATCGTTTTTTCATTGAACAATGAACAAAAAAAAAAGAAAAGAAAAGAAAATTGTAAAGAAGAAGAAATTTATATTCGACTGAAATCGAATTATCGAAGGTAAGAAAAGTAAAGAAGTTTTAGTTTCGTTAAAATAACCGATTTTTTTTTTTTTCTTTTGTGTCTAATAATATATTATTAGAAAGTAATTTTCGAAGTAATTTTCGAGTATCGATATCGATTTGTTTAAAAATATTCCATCTAATCGTTGCTTTAATAACCACCAATAATCGTCGTAGAAATTAGCACTTTTTTTTTTTTTTTTTTTAAATCTAAACTAAATTATTACGACCCAATTATCCATTCCTCCGTTAAATTAAAATTATCATTAAGTAAATTATCGTCTAAAATTAGCATACCCGTATAATTTCAATTTCGTATACACAATTTGTTCTTTTACGACGGCCATTCGTTTCTTCCATTTCAACACGAATGCATAAATAAATCGGAACGATTTAAAAAAAAAATGAAAAGAAGGAAAAAAAAAAAAAGAAAGAAAGAAATGAACGGAATAAAGCGGAATTTCGAGGATAACAATCATCTCCCCCTCCCTCCTCCCCCATTTACGCGCAAACTCTCTCGATCTTTTCCTTCGATAAAAAAAAAAAAAAAAAAAAAACCGAATTCGTTCCTGAGAGGTGTTTTACCTGTTATGCGTCGACAATTTGCATCGAAGACAGCTCGTTATACATTCCTCACATATTTTATCCGAAGCGTGCCGTGATTATCAGCATTGGATCGATCGCGATCGTACATCGAATATAAATAGTCACCTGTGCCCGTAAACGTTATCGTGAACTCTTCTATCCGGCTCTCCCAGGACGTGCGTACGATCTTTTTGCGCCCCGTGATATTTATACGCGACTCGAGCACGAGTTTTTTTTTTTTTTTCTTTTTTATCGAAACTCGTCGATTTTGCGAGAATGAATGCGAAATGAAATGCGGAAACGTAAGTAAAAAAAAGTAAGTGGCGTAATAAAAAAAAAAAAAATGACATGAAATGTCTGTTTCGACATATGATTATAAATTATCCTATAGAAAAGGAAAAGTTAGGAAAAAAGAATTTTTTTTGAAAAATTATTCGGAAAAAAGATTCTTAAAAGAACGCAAAAAAAAAAAAAAAAAAAATAATTAAGAATGGTATATCATAGTTATTTATAAATATACACACGTATTATCGATCGAACGTTAAAAAGAATATATAAAAATACCTTTAAGTAGTGTTCCACAAGAAAGCATTTTTGTAAAAAAATTTTTCTTAAAAACATTCTATTCCAGAAAGATAAAATTATAGGATGTAATAATGCACATCGCAAAAAAAAAAAAAACCATCACATATATGGAATTTGTAATATATTTATATTACATTATAATAACTGAAATGCTTTTATGCTATTTTCTTCAATAGTAAATATTCAATCGTTGCACAACCTTTTTACGTGTTATTTTTCCTCCTTATATTGTTGCTAGATATTTTCTACGAAATGTAGGAGGCTATTATTAAAAATATTTATTATTAAAAAAAAAATATTTTAAAACATTTACATTTATATAAATAATCTATCATATACTTTTTATTATTTTTTTCGTACAATTTGATAATAATTCTTGTAACGCATAAACAAAATTTCATCTTCTCTACGTAATTATTTATTGTAATCAAATACGATTATACATAGTGATTATACATAATGATTTTCTATGCAGCATAATAGCCTATATTGTAGTAAAATGTTCAAATTTTTTTTTTTTTTCTTTAATTCTTCTCAATTAACCTATACATTTATGAAACTAAGAATTTGATATGCAACAATAGCTAAAATATAAATTCATATTGTATCGATATAAACTAAATGATTCGATGTATCATCAACATGTATTGTGATGTGAAATCACGTGCCGAGAAATTGCGAAGCATGATTTCGCGAGTCCTCACGTTCGAACCTTGTCGGTTAAATTAAAATGAATGGCGTATCACGAAATCGAATATCACGATAAACTACCTGCTCGAACTATACTCTTCTCGGTATTAATAACAATGTGCTTCTCTTAATCGTTAAAATTGAAAATCTGATATGAAGTCATTAATGTTTTTTTTAATCGAAGAAAAATTCATCAATATCTTGAATGGATTCTTGTGATTCTTACTACTTAATCGAATTACACGATATTGTTTAGTTCGGTAATTGATCTCTGTGGTAATGAATAAAGATCAAAAGTTCAACTGTCATAGACATAACCTAAAATAACTTTGTCAAGATATCTTGCTGGCAAAAAAAATAAATGATTCCGATAAACTTCTAACTTCTTTTAATAGCGCGTCATCGAATACAAATTGTTCGAAAAATTTTAAGAAATCGTGTCGTGTTCCCAAAATAAAAAATTTATTCTATTTAACTATACATTTGGTTCAAATTTACGATCTGCGCACATTGTATGCGTTTCGTATGTGTATCGTCTCAATTTATGCACGATTATACGAACGTTCCATTGGGCGACAACCATTCAACTGTTGCCAATCGTAATTGACTTGGTACTTTGTTCAAGAAACACACGTGACTCATTATAATCGGATTAAGGATCACGACCACGGTGCACCAATTAGCGCGGGCCGCTCGCGATTCACTAAACTTAATTAAATCGCTCTTGCCGACGGATTTCGATTTGTTGCATACCGTAGACCACGTGCATGCGCAAACACTACGCTTATAAAACGTCTTCCGTATTTGCAAATTGCAAAATAATTTGATGTATTTTTCGTTGCATAAATAACTTACTTTCTTAATGTTATTTTATATATTGTAAGGAAATAATAATACCATTAATCTTTAAAAAAATTTTTTGTTTAATTTTCATTAAAAAGAATGCACATATTTCTGTTTATTCATATTATAGCATTCAATACAAATAACTAATTTTTTTTACTACTAATTATATTTATTATTCTGATATTTTCGACGCTTCATAAATATAATTCACAAATGAATATTTACTTTTATTTTTTTTCATCTTAAAATTTTCATTCCATTTGGAAATGGTAAAAAAAAAAAAAATATTATACAATTGTTACATATGTTTTACGAATGAAATATTTATTTTTCTCTTCAATTCAATTCAAATTATTAAATCGATCATATCGATTGGATTAAATTCTTAGTAGATTTTTTTGGTTACAGGCTTCGAGTAAGGAGCAAACAAGACTGAATCATAACTCGAACCATAAGGAGCATCGAAAGCAGAAGGATGCTTCGTCAAGCAGTACCTATAGCGCCTTCCGTCAATGGCGAAGAGGCACGTCTATGGGTTCGAGTCGGTCTAATAGTGTCGGCTCTAGCTCTACCGGGGCCCTTACCAAATTACCTAATGACCCAGCGACGATACAAAAAATGGAACAATTCCCACTGGTCCTTTCCGATACCACTATGCCAGAAGAGGATCTATCGTTGAAATTTTTAGCATTGGTATAGGATCTTTTCTTCTCTTGATTTCTTATTATTTCTTATTTATTATTAATATAAAAAATTTTATTTTAAATTATAATCTTTATAATAAATAATATTCCTTTTTATAAATCAATCGATTGATATTTCGAGCGAAGATATATCATTGAAAGAATTATATCTTACAAAATGAAACGTAGTATCGTGTAGAAAAATCCTTGGCGAAGTTTTAATATTTTATTTTTGGACGTTATATATTTAAAAAGAAAAAAAAAAATATTAAAAGAAAAAAATACGTATTTGTAAATTTTATTAATTTTTATAATTGTAATTCAGACATTTCTATTTTTATATTTTAAATATGTGATTTTGATATCTTCGACTTTAATTAATTTCAATTTTGATTACTTTGAAGTTCGCAATTATACATGAAATAAAAAAATTAAAGTTTATTTCCTATTTCTTTTTCTTGCAGAATGCTTTGGACTTAACAGCACCGGCCAGCGATGTATTATTAAAAAATAGATTAAAATCCTGGTTTCAATTATCCGGGCATCCGGATGGTTTTGCTCCCGCTGGACCTGGAACAGTTTGGAAAAGAAAAACAGGAGGAGCAGAAAATACGGAAAGAATGGTTTACGAAGCTCTTAGCAAAGATAAAGAATTGCGAGATTGTATACCAAGGTAAATAAAAAATTTATTTTTAAATAAATATTTTTAGTATTTCGTAATTATTTTAAAATTTTTAATTTTTTTTTCTTTTATTCGAAATAAAAATTGATACAAGGATTAACGAAACATTTTTTTAATTTTAAAAATCTATTTCCAAGAAAAAAATTATATTTATCTTTTCAACTTGAAATTGTTTTATTTTTATATTTAGATATTACAGAGAAGTGGAATATAAAGGTGATACTTTTATCGAGCTACAGGATTTATTGTTCGGTTTCAATGATCCGCATGTAATGGACATTAAAATGGGTACGAGAACATTTCTGGAATCCGAAGTGTCGAAGACAACAGCTAGACCGGATCTATATCAGAAGATGATCGCTGTTGATCCGAATGCGCCGACCATGCAGGAACATGAACAACGTGCCGTGACTAAATTGCGATACATGCAATTCCGTGAGCAACAGAGTTCAACCTGTAGCCACGGATTTAGAATCGAAGCTATGAAATTACCTGGTGGCCCACCGATTACTGACCTAAAAAAAGTAAAGTCACATCAAGAAGTGCTCGATACTATGAAGCTATTTCTTGGAACGTGTAAGATAACGCGTGAAAAATTACTTGCACGCTTGAAGAATCTACGTTCAAAGATTGAAATATCTGAATATTTCAAAACTCACGAGGTATGTATGATTACTTTTAATTTCGGCAATATAATATTGTTTAAAAGCAATTGCTTAAAAAGAATTTGATAAAGAGCATAAAAAATATTTAAAAAAAAAATTAATTATTTAATATAAATACAAAATATTTAAAAAGAATGTAAATCTCATATGAAAGAAAGCAAATATAATTGGGAAAATATAATATATAATGTTATTTATTTTTCAGATAATTGGTAGTAGTATTTTCATGATTTACGATAACGATAAAGTTGGCGTTTGGTTGATCGATTTCGCTAAAACACGAGAATTACCGAATGGACATCGGCTGACACATAGAAAACCATGGGAACAAGGGAATCACGAAGAAGGTTTTTTATTTGGTCTTGACAATCTTATCTCTACAATCGAAGAAGTAAATCTTTTAAATGCGTAGTTTCCATGTAAAAATTACATAATTCATTTATTCATTAGGAAATTAAGTTATATATAAATATTATATGGTCTCGTTTTAAAATAACATTTATTAATTATTTTTATTTATATTGATAAACTAAATTAGAAATACTAAATTTTTTCTTGGAAAAAAGTCTATCACATATTTTGCACATATTTTCTAATATAATTGATTAATTTTTAAAATAGTATATTGATATTTTATAAATAATTAACCCTTAACAAACTTATCATCTTTGATATGATATTTAATCTTTAACATATCAAATGTTAAAATAATTGGCTGGATATATATATATAGAATTAAGGGTTAAATATTTATTAATACAGAATTTCTCTAATATGCATTTTTCTATATTATCTTATATCAAAAGATGAGACTGCATGTAAAATACATTAGTTAAATAATTAAATTTAAAACAAATGCTATTATAAAGTATTTGAAGCACAAGACTGCTTATTATTGCATTTTTTCTATGAACTATTCTGACCGAAAAGAAATTTTATAAATAATTCTTTACAGCATATATAGAATGTACAAACTTTATATTGATGTACAAATACAATACTAGCTAAATATAATCGTTTATTTATGAAAAAAGTTAGATTGTAAGGTTTTTTTAAATAAAATACTCGCTATAACGAACAATCTTTTGCATAAAAATATTATATTATTTTCTTGTCTAACTGCCAAGAATGTTATTATAAAAGAAATATTATTTGTAATAAAGCATTTGGTTTAAGACATATAAATTATATAAAATGTTCTTTAATAGTAGTATACTTATTAATACAATTCATAATAATATTCGTTCTTTTTGCGTTATTACATACATGTATATATATATATATATATATATATATATATATATATATATATGATGATATTAAGCAAGATAATAATGTTATTGAACAATATATACAAACATTTCAAAAATTATAAAAAATCCTAATGGAATTTATGTTATTCTACTTTTTACTGATATTATATTTTATATTTAATAATTCTAGTAAAAAATAAAGAATAAGTAAATATATATGAAAAAAATTTTTTATTATCTTCTTGAATTCCATAAATATTATTCAATAATATCTTCAATGTCAGAAGGAGTAACAAGAGGTTCCATTGTATTTTTCGATTTCTTATTGATTATAGATTCATACCATCGAATTTCGGCAGCTGCTAAACATCTTTGTCTACATAAATAATATTAAATATGTATAATATAATTCATATAAAATAAATAATTATTGCAATTATTGCAATAGTTTATTTATGTACTAACACATTAATTTGATCACTTGGTGGTTTTCGTACAGGATTCCAACCAGAAATTGGTTTTTCATTGGTTACCATTATACCTCGAACGCAAAAAGATAAAGCAATTTTAGCTAAATTAAAATCCTGAAAATTTTAATATTTTCAAAATTTAAATATTTATAATTTAATATTTTTATAGAAATATTTTTACAATAATAATTTTAAATTAATTAATTATGTATAAAACAATATATAAAATTCGATATATAAATATTATATACATAATATATAAATAATTTAATATTTTATACATAATCAAAATAAACGTACTCGCCATTCAGAATTTAAAATATTTGCTAAACTTAAAATATTTGTACAAATATTCACTTTCTCTATGTCTCCCATAGTATTTAAATAATTTTCTTGTAAAAAATTTAAAAATATTGTTGCTTGTGATTGAAAGAAAGCTATTATTTCATCCGGATCATGTACAAATTTCCAATTATTTTCAGTTTGAATTCCTATAAATTCATGTAAAATTAGAAACTTTTGAATAAATATAAAAAATATATATTTTTACATACTTTTTGGATTAATTACTCTTCCAACACCATGAAGAAGTCCTAAAGTTTCTTCTCGAATATTACATTTATTTTCTTGTTCTTCAGGTACTAATGAAAAATAATAAGATATCATTTGACAATTAAATATATTATTCTAATTTATTACGTGTACCTTTTAATGAAATAAAAATGAGATTTAATAATGCATTTCTAATATCTCCTACATTATTTGATAAAATTTCATCAACTTTATGTTGTGAGACATGTAACATGTGTCCAGCAATTGAATTTAAAATATTAGCTGTTCTTTTTAATGCATTTTTCATTGCAGCTTGTGTAACAGAATTTATACTAGAATAAATGATATTTCTAAATATATATTTCTAAATATAATTCAATAGAAAACAAAAAATTTTGCATATATAATTAGATCTTACTTAATTAATTAACTTACTTAATCATATCAATGCCAAACTTTTCTCTTATATTGGTAGAAAATAATATTTGTAACAATTTTGAATTTCCTGCTTCTGTGCTTACAAAGACAATAGGTTCTTTTCCAATCTCAAAATATCTTCTAAAAATTAGCATATATATATATAAAATTACATTTTAATAAAGATTATCAGAAAAGTAAAGAAAAAATTTTTCTTACCCCAAAAGAGAAAAAAAGCTTTCTTTATCATCATAAAAAACATTAGGAAAATCTTTTACAAGAAGTAAACGACTAGAACAATTATTTAAAATTGAATTGTATCGAGTAGCTCTAATTAAAAATTCTTCAAATTTGTCTCCTTGTTTCATTATTCTGTCTGAATATCAGTTAATGGTTACTTCATTATTTTACATTGAATATTATTAATCTACAAACATATTCAATTTGCTAAATTCAATTTAAAAAAAAGAAATTACTATTTTCATCCATAACTTGATCAATAGGAGTAATCCATTCTATTAGATTAAAATCATTTTCTTTTGCAAGAACTCTTATTGCTGCTGTTTTCCCACAACCAGATGGACCAGATAAAACTAAAATAGCTGGTTTGCCCTTTTTTACTTTATATTGTAACCAATCTAAAATTTCTTGTCTCTTTTGTCTGCTAACTACTAATTCAGTAGAACATCGTGGTTCACAAGCTTCCAACAATGCAGATAAATTTTTAGTATTTTTTTTTTTCAGAATTATATTATCACTTGATACTTGAGAAACATTAGTTTCTAATTCTTCTGAAATGATACATTTGCTTGATGTTTTTTTAATAGATTCACAATCAAATGATGGCAATAACCAACTATTATTTTTCTGCAAAATAAACAAAAATATATATGAATTATATATGAATTATTATATATTGATAACATATAATATTGATGAAATTTAAGAAAATTAATTCATTTATATATTTTTATCTGTTTAAATTGTATATTAAAGATACATTATAAATTTTATGAAAACATAAAATGAAAGCATACCTTTGAACTTGTCATATTGTATTAAATATATAAATTTTTTACAAATAAATAATATGTTATCATAGGAATATAAATAATGAATATAATTAATGTTTTAATAATATATATTTCAATAAAAATATTTTATAGTGAATTAATTATTTTTAACAATTCAAAAATTTGTGAATAAGTTAAACAAAGAAGATAATAAAATTAATTAGATATCGAAAACATCTCTTAAGTATATAAATTTTAACGAGTACTTCATTTAAATATTCTAATCTGAGAAAAGATAACTAAGAAAATCAAATAGTGGGAGAATAAAAATAGAATAAAAATTCGGAAATCAGCGCCATCTTTAGAATGCTGCAGATGATGATAATATAGATAAAGAAAATGATTTGACTATCAGTGCCATCTCTTGCATATCAAAAATATCTTAAAGATAGAATAAGATAGAGTAAGAATTGAAGACTAACATTTTTACAAAAAAAATAGTGCTTATAAAAAAATAATTCTTAAAAACAAATGTTTTCGACATCAAAGAAATGATATTGATGATCAATTTTTATTTTTTTTAATTATTCTTGCTCCTACTATTTTTTGTATTTCATTTGCGACACTCTAATATATTTTATTACGGCTGTTATTTTTTAACATTTTGAATTTTTATAATTTTTTTAAAGTATTTAGTAAAGTATTTTTCTATAAGTATTTTATCTTTCGTAATATTTACTTTTTACTTAATAAGAAATGCTATTTTTTTTTTATAAATATTTTTTTTAATATTAGAAATTTAAAAATATATAAAGAATATTATTTGAAATATCTCATTAGTTTTTCATAATATTAAAAAATATTTTGAATAAAAGTTGAATGATTTCAAGAAAGACATATTCTGATATAGTTTCTTCATAAGTGATGTGTAAAGATTTTATAAAAATCAATTGTTTTTTAAATAAAAATATATTTTTTAATTCATGAATATGATATATCTTTTTATTCTTTATAAAAAAGTATTTTCTTATAAAAAAATAATATTATAATTACTTATATATTAAAAAATATATGATTCTATTTAAAAAAACAAATTTTGATTTTCATATGATCTTTATGTCATTTCATGAAAAAGAAAAATTAAACATTTTTTGTATGCTTATATATATAACATATATCAAATAAATGTTATATATATAACATATATACACATATATCAAAATTTAGAAATATATTTAACATAAAAATGCATTGGATAATAGGAACATAATGGATAGATTATTTTAAATAAAAAATAAAAAATGTTTTAAAATGTTTTTAAATATAATCTAAGTAAATAATATACACTTATTTTATTAATATTTAATATTAATGATATTTAATAATAATTAAATATATTTAATATATTTTTATATTTTATAGTGCATAGTTAAAGAATTTAAATATATAATTTTTAGCTACTGAAGCAAATATTTATAATATTTTTAGAAAAATTAAATTATAATTTTTAATTCATCTTATAATTCTCTATAAATCAATTCATTTATAATTTAAATTTTAATTTATTGATTTAAATAATAAAAAAAAACAATATACAAATATATATATTAATTCGATATAATTAACATGTTATACTTCTTCAGGATTATCACTAGCTTGATTTTCTGTTGATTGTGAACATATTTGTTTCAAAAGAATATATATATCCTCTGGTGATATTTGAAGTGCTAAGAGTTCCAGTATGATACTAAAAGAATAATTTTTTAAAATTATATAAGTTTTGATATTAATTTTTTTATATAAATTTATAACATAAAAATTTACTTTCATCATGTTTAAATAAATAATTATCGTATTTATTATGAAATATTAAAACATGTATATAATATGTAAGGTTATCTCAATAAAGCTTTTACATACAGTGGTATAGGTTATATTTATATATTTTGGAAATTATTACCGATAAACCCCTGGAACTGCTGAAATTCCTGCTAATTCAGCTAATGCTATCAATTCAACTTGATGAGCTTGTGGAAATGTCATTTTTTCAATCAAAAATTTCCTATATAAAAATTTGTGATTTACCGCGCAATATCTTCCTGACAATAATAAGTTATAGCAGTGCCACCATTCTACTCATTAGTTTTTTAGTAACTTGTAGTAACAATTATCGAATGCAATATTTTATATTAATATTAATATTTTCTAATAATATATATAAATATATAATATTTTATAATAATTTATACACTTCAATTGTACTTGTTTATATAATTTATTATTACTTATATTGTATGAATATTATTCAGTTTGTATGAAACATCTATATATAAATGAATGAATTACATAAAATATATTATAAAAATTAAAATGACACTACAAAATTTTTAATATTGAAGAATAAAAATATAAATAATGATAGAATGAAGAAAATATTAAGTTATAAAAATTAAGATTGTAAAAGTTACAAGTATGATAAAAAAATATTGAAATCAATATTATTATTTTTATTTAAGAGAAATAACAATATTATATAGTATTATATAGTAAATATTTAACATGCAATTGGTTATAGAAACAGTAAAAATTCATGAAAATACGATTAAAAACTTTATTTTGGTTTGCTTCATAATTGGGAAAAATATATATAATGTTGCGTGTACCTGTAGGAACTTTGGACTACAGATTATGTCTGGGACAATTGTCGTTTAGGTAACATGCTAATTTAAAAAAAAAAAAAAAAAAAGAAAAAAAAAAGAGAAATGAATTCAAAACGTGTCAAATATGTTACCAACGAACAAGTTGCGAAAGAAGGGGAGAGGGAAAAAAGAAGTAATCTTAAACCTACTACTAAGACTAATATTTTGTTAAATCTAAATTTATACGTTGGTAACAAACGTGGTATAAAATATGGTATTTGATACGCATTGTACGTGCTTAAATGAACGACAAAACATATATGAAGGCTGAAACGTCCGTGTGTATTTCGCATTTTGGTCATCAAATGCGATATTTTAATGTAACTTAGTAATAAGACTTAGTTACAAAAAACGAAAAAAAAAAAAAAAAAAAAAAAGAGAAATGAAAAAAATGATAATATTATAAAAACACTAGAATAATCTACAATTTAAATTTGTTTCACACAGAAAGCTGACCATGAAACGAATCTTACGCATGGCACACGGATAATCAATCTTTTAAAATTTGACGCTGAAGAACCCTGCTAATACGTATAAAATTATGTACAGCATCACGAGACACAGTTTTGTGCTTTGTTCTTCATTACAAGCGCATATACTAGCTATTTATGGCTTGTTTTCTTTTACTTGTTTGGAAAAATTTGAAATTTTCAACTAGCACGTACATTGTATGTCATGCATTGATCAAAATCTAAAAAAAAAAAAAAGTGATACACGAAATTGTTACGAATGTTTATATCATGAATTCCTATTATATTAGGAATTCCTCAAAGAGTTTGTCCTTTGGAAGATATTAAATGCTTAATTTCAGCAGGGTTAATACTCTCTAATTGTCTCAATAAAGACTCACGATCGTTCAGTTCTTATACGAATAAAAGCAACGCGGCGATACAATGAAGCAACGATCGTTTCAACTCGAATTCTAATCTTTTTTTGTCAAAGTGCCTGAAGTCTCATGTTTTTATTTTCATCGTAAATACTCATCTCTCATAAGAAGCGCTATTAATTTAGCGGTTCTTGTTTTTTATGAAATAAAACTTATTTTTTACAGATTAAACATATTTGAAGATCCTTAAAAATATACACTGCTCTCTTAATATTTCTCCCTTTTTTCGTTTCGTATCCAAAACGCATTATTATTCTTGGCTGTTCTTTTTTGACTAGATTTATTCTCAGTTGAAAGGTTGAAAGATTTAACCTGATACCACGAGTACGAGCTTTAAATAAACATGTACTCGTTCTTTAACCAGAACACACTTCTGAGTGTTCATCCCACGCAGCAACCTAAAAATTATTTTATATAATCATTATATTTTACGCACCATATTTTTTAATATAATATCATAAAAATTAAATTTTTAATCTTACTTGACATTCGCGACTACAATACCACTGATGGCCACAGCCAGCACATACAAATTGTGCTACGCGCTCATGACATCCTTGGCATCGTGGCGGACTATCTCTATCTTCTCTAGCATCCCTACCTCCTGAAGAAATGCGAGTCTCTCTATCTTCAATTACTGCTGATTCTTCTTCAACATCATCCTATAAAAACAATAGTTAAAAATACGTATATTCTTTTATTTAAGTTTAATTATTTAATAAAAAAAATTTCTCAATAAATTACAATCATTAAATATTATAATATCATACACATATCACTTACCACATGAGATTGAACTGGAGTGTTAATGACTGGTGTTATTGTTATTTCAGTTCGAGCCTAAAAAATATAAAAATAAATAATATATTATTATCTTTATATAATATTTTATATAAATAAATGTTTGATTTACGAAAAAAATAAGATACCTTGGAAGAAGATAGGAGGTCACTGATAGAAACCGGATTAGAGCCTTGATATGTCTGCAAAAGGTGCTGGGTTGCTGCACTTTGCTGTGGTATGGACGCGGCTGTTGGTGCATTCCTTTCTCTTTCAGGTGCGGTGAGTAATCTAGCTAAAGTAGGTGAAAAAGTAGTAGGTCTTGGAGATTGTGATTTCGTGAGAATTCCATGAAGCAACGAACCACTCTGTTGTGGTGGAGTATTTTGTGGTGCCGGAGATGGTGCAACAGGGTGAAGCGTCACATCCGGATAATTTTGAGGTGTTTTTACTGGTTCACCTATAATAGTTTATAAAATATAATAGTTATATTTAAAATATTAAATCCGTTTAATATTTAAAAATTAGTTTTATATAAAAGTAATATTTTTTCCCATTTACAAGTATAAAAATATCAATGTTTTTCTTTATTAATTTTTTTAATAACTTATTAAAATACATCTGATATTAAATTAAATTATCATTTTAAATATTCAAAGTACATAAATCGTCACAAATTTTAAAAATAATTTTTTAAAATAAGTTTTGCATACCTTGTTGTTGACTTAATTTGGCAAACTGCACAAGTACATCTTTAAAGCTCATAGAATTATTAGGATCAACCGTGTTTGAAGTACTTTTACAAGAGTCTGTACTAGATGGCCTTGAATCCACATTATGTCCTGTCTCGACCATGGCTCCACCAGCTCCAAGACCAACATTTACCGAATTTCTCATTCTTCGACCCCTACAATAATAAAACGTAATTTTACAAAATAGTTGTATTCAGAATCAAATTATTCAAAAATTATTTTGAAATTTAAGAATATTTAAAACATTACATTTTTTTTTTTGATAATAAAAATTATAAACAATATACTCCATTAATTTATTCTTACCTGCGTGGTACAGTTTCGGGATGCCTCAATCTATAATCAGCAATGATAGACCTAACATCGACAATGGCACCTTGACGACCTTCGCCGATTTGTCTATTCTCTGGACTAAGTGCTTCCGTCTGTTTTCGGCCATTTTCTCCTCCTTGCTTGGGTGGTGTCGTTTGTTGTGTATTTTGTTTTGTAATTTTTTCCTTTTTAAAAGCAGGCGAATCTTGAGAGCTTTCTTCCGGCAGATCTTCCTTAGAACCGAAGCTCAATTTTTCTTTGGATACAGGAGTAGTATTACCACTACTTTCCCATTCAGGACCTAGCGCTAAACTTGCCGGTGGCAATGTATCTGCTAGTTGCCCGTTACCCTCCATAAATCCCATAACTTGTCTCCGTCTCTCAATTCTCAGGTACGCTTCTTCCTTCAACTTTCTCATACTCAAAATCTCGTTCCATTCCATTTCTTTGGCACGTGCTAACTCGTCCAGGGCCTGAAGAAAAAAAAAAGGATCAATTCTTCAATGTTTGTAAATTTAAATTATCTAATATATTTTCCATGTACATCTCTCAGCTCTACTTTTATCTCACTGATACTTATATTATATTAATCTAGAAAGAAAGATAATAATATTTACTTGGACTTCAGCTCGAAGTTGATCAGCCCTCGCAGCAAGTTCCTCCGCGGTAACTTTCTCACAGCCGACAAGGGAAGAAATGTATTGTTCCCTCTGTTCCATACACAATTTCTTCGAGGTAGAATTTCCATTTGATGACAATTGTCCATCCGTTGATTTTCGTTTCCTGCTACCTTCCGTTTTCGTCTTTGCGCAACGTGATTCCGCAGGTTTTTGTTGCACCGTTTTCGCCGAGGACAAGCTTTTGCTCGCCGCTTCCGGTTCCGAATCACAGAGAGGTTCCTTCTTGATCGACGCGGATCGAAGACACTCGATGGTGGTCGGGGCGGCGGCAGTTTCTTCTGGAAGAGCTGCGCCATTTTGCTGATTCTGAGGAACTTTCGGCGAAGCTCTTGACGATTCATCATCCCTTGTCTTCTCGGCCGAGTCCACCTTCTTCCCATTTCCAGCCGCACCTTCCATTGCGTGCATCTTGTTCAAACTGTAAACAAATGTTTTCTTCCATGAATAAGCATTTTCTATGCGTCCTTCGAATATTTTATGTCGCTGGCCTTGCGTATAAACTTAATATATATATATATATATAATACACTTTTATGCTTTTTTTTAAACTTGTTTTTTTCTTTTTTTAGTTCAAATGATTGTAATTAATAAATATGATAAGTGTATTTTGAAACAAAGTTTTTATTTTCTTCTTAAGTGTGATCAAATTACGTGTATCTAGTTTGAAATTTATTGAAAAATAAAATCAAGATATTGATCATTGTTTATTCAAAGATTAGATTGAAAACACATCCGTTTTACAATGATGACATTGATAAACCGATAACTCGTCTGTTTTATAAAGTTTACTTTGGCCTTGCATAGAAAATAGTCACCGAGAGTCCAGAGAAGAATGTTCAACGGAAAGCATCCACCAATCTACATTATCGAGCATTGAAAACAAAACTGCGATTAAAAAAATCCAAATTGTCGTAAAATCCCAATAATCTTATCTGTCTTATCTTTAATGTACAATGTTCGAAAGAGATGCAGCAAAAAAAATCTATTTCGAAAATTTTTCCAAATCAAGAAGAAAAAAAAAAAGAAGAATATTATCCAAAGCTAGAGATAAAAATAATTTCGAATCGGACAAAATTTAATTTGTTATATCACGATAAATCGCGATAAAAGAAATCTAATAAGAAAAATCTATCTGAAATATAATTCTGCGCCTTCGATCGATATTTGGACGCGGATGAGTGCCTCGAAAGTGGGGTTGGTTGCTCCCACGACGAAGATGACCCACGGTGGTCTTCGCAACGCGTGCATGGCCGTTCTGCGTTTACCCTCAGCAAGAGGCACACGCTTACACGCGCACTAGAATAGAAGGTGACCACACGGTGGGGTTAACGCTTTCGCGCCTCCCATGCGCTCCACTGCCTACTTCCAAGAGAGATCGCTTCTCCACAGGAGCGTATCTATGATTTACAATAGCCGAGTCGATTTGCGAAATAAAATAATGTGATTTAAAAAAAGAAAGATCGTCTGAGAGTTTCAAAATTGATTAAATTTCTTTGAAAATCGTATATATATATATATGTATCGTGTTATTTATTATTGTAAATGTTCATTGACATGTAAATAGTTTAATAACACGGTGACAAAGATTAGAACACTGGGCGAAAAAATTTAGGTTAAAGATTTACATTTTTTTTTTTTTTCAGATCATAAATCTATGGGGATAATTTCTAGCTATATGTAAAATATCCGTGTTTAAGCATTTCTGGATAAGTACATTCTCCTTCTTGTTTTCATTATTTAATATAAGATTAATAAACTTCACTAACTTATACATAGTTATTCTCAGCGAGGTATTCTTGTTACATGATTTTATCTCTTTCTTAACTTTCTCAGTGCATAACAATAGAAGATTGCAGATAAAAATGACATAGTAGCGACTCGTGCTACCGACTTCGCTTTACAAACGCTTCAATTTTGTATTGAATTCAATTTAAAGTGGAATAGTTTTATCAATATGCAGTGAAGTTAATAATAAAATTTTGTTATTAAAAAAAAAAAAAATTTCAAAGATTTCATACAATTATAATAACGAATAAAATAAAAATCGAGCAACAAATATTTTCAATCGTGAAACAGAAAATGTTTAAAACGACAAAAAAATAAGACTATTAATTATGGTAATTCTAATTTAACAATCTAAGCGAAAATCAGATCATCGAATGAAAAGTAAACATTTGTAGGATATATAATGAAACACGACGAATACAATCGTCCAAAATTTGAGGCTACGCCTGTGTCTGGGCTTAGTACGAGAGACACGGTGCTTGTGTGCTCGTTCGTAAGAGGGGAAGAGGTTCGTCAGAGGGGGAAATTGCACGTGAGAGAGGAAGATAGGACGGTAGAAAGAGAGGACAAAAGAGGGGGAAAACGAAGTTCGTTGCACCCGCTTGCGTTCACTGCACTTTATAGACGCGGATATAGGTTTCGCGGTACCAATTCTGAAAAGCCCTTCCCAACTCTTCTTTGAATCTTTGAAGTTTTCAATCGAAATAAATATATTATTGTTAACTTCAATTCGTTTGCTCCGGTTTGCTCGGTGTTAATTCGATCGATCGATGTTTCGTTATATCAATGTACGAATGAGATATTATTTTATTATTTATATGCATGCACAAAATAAACAAAAATATAAATGATTAAAAATTTTTTAAAAATCATAAAAATCTATCATAACTCTATCGCTGTTTTTTAAACGAGCAAATTAATTTTCAAACGATCAAAGTTTATGTAACAATATGAAATTATGAAATATTGTTTAAAGTAAGTATAAATCAATTAAATTAAATTGTTAAACAAGAAATAATTACACGTTCAATCTTATAATTTTAATGATTTTAATTTTGCATAATTATTATTATTATTATCATTAATTAATTTTAATAATTTAATTTTTAATCACGATCATTGAATAGATAATAGAGAAGTTTAATCTTTCTTTAAAAAAAAAAAAAAAGAATAATTATTCCAATGATAATTTTTCATCAATCATACATTTGACAGATTTTATAAAAGGCTAATAATAATGTTATATTATACACAATTATACTTCAATGCGTTAAAAAGTTTAAAGTACAATCTAGACTTAGTTAAGTTTTCTCATGTATTCTTTTCTTCAGGCAGAATGTAACAGGTGGTTACTGGTCGACTTTCATTTTCAACATTTGTGGATCCGCCAATAATCAGATAACACCCATTTTAACAATTAACTTATTCAAAAGAATATCATAAATTTCATAGATGGATTTAATAAAATCGTGTCTCATCTATAAATAATATTATTGATCTGTTATTAAGCATAAATTTATTTCGTGTGAAATTTTTCAAAAATACTTATGTAATAAGAGTATTCTAATTCTTTCTTCGAATTGAGGCGTATAATTTCCATTTGAAATTTTTCTTATGGAAAATATTTTAATAAAAAATTCAGTTCCAAATATTCATAATCAATTCGTATCGAAAAACTTCTACACTTTACTTACTTCGTGTCATGATTACAATCGTAACGTTACTATCACGATTACCAACATTAAGTACACTTCGTGAATAATCTTGAATAACATTTTAAATTTTTCTAAACAATTGTCGAGAATTCGAATTAAAACGATAATAGAAAAACTATATTATACTGCGCTAATTGAGGGATTCGTATTTCACGGAGATGTTATATTTTTCACGCTTTCCTTGGCTTCGTGAAACAGCAATTGAGCATAGAATTGTTTAGTTCTAGCGATAGCGAAAGCAAAGGAGAAAGTGAAACCGGCCGGTAAACAGTAGTAATTGAAATATTCTAAACGAATGAGCAAGTATTAAAACTGGGAAAAAGCTGTATCGCTATGAAACAAGAAATAAAAACCATATTGATACAAGCTGACCGATTAATTTAAATGTTAATTTAATGTAATGAACTCGTAAAATATCGGCAGTTTACGTTCTCTCGTCCATTTTTTTTTTTTTTATACACAGTAAGTATAAAGAAGAATAATGACGAGATTAATATCGATCACGTAATCGAGGTTATAGAGAGAATACTATCGATGTTACAGATTTACCAAAAGTATTGAGGTTAAGGAAACTTTTTTACGTAATTTTACGCGATGTTGAAACTGATATAATCATAAGCCGTTTGTTAAACTCAAAGTTTAACAAAATACACAATTTTACAATGGATATAGTAAATGTAAGAAACTGTATGCAATATAGTCACTTCACTCTTTTTCACAGGAATAAAACGGTGACACGCGTTAAAACATGATCAAAATTTTCATTAAACAACTCCATCCAACTATTTTCTTCAAACCAGTATGATAATCACTGTCATGAATCAAGATGAAACACGAGCTGTATGTAACTGGTTCCTATATCGGTCACGAGATAACAACTTTCACAATTAGGATCTCGAAGAAAAGAAAACAATCGATAGTGTTGCAATTGTTTCATAATTTGTTTTTCTAGCACGAGACAAAAGCATAAAGATTCTAAAAATTTTAGAATTGATTCGAACGAATATTTCATCAAACTTTACGAAAACCGTAAGAATTAAGACACAAAAATTTGTGTCTCCTAACTTATAAATAACATATAAATTAAATTTGTACATACGAAACGTTGATTTACGTACGTTAAACGCGGGTATCGCAAAACTTGAGTAGCAGACTGTTACATGATCCCAAAAGTGATCCCTCGAAATCGAGACTCCGAAACTTTACGAGATTTCGAGCGAACAATGTACTCGCAACAAAAAAAAAAAAAAAAAAAAACGAGCTATTGCTATTAGAATCCGTTGACACAGGAACTAAGTGGTATAAACACACGTCGCATGCACCGTTCACACTCCACTTGCACTTTTCACCGAACGTTCCCGCTCGCCGGTCACGACGATCCTTTCTTTCTCTGGCCCCTCTTCCCCGGAAACAGCCGGACGTAGTCGATCGGACCCGATCGCAACCAATTGTCCGTGTTTCGCGTCTTTGCTCGAGACACTCGCCACTCGCCACTCACTGTCGCAACACATCGATGATTTCTTTATAACGGGTGGTAAAACGGTAAAGGTCATGAAAGGTCATTCGTCTATCGTAAAAAAAAAAAAAAAAAAAAAAGAAAGAGAAAAATCTTTCGACAGGGAAGAAATTTGGAACTGGCAAAAATCGAGAGCACGATTACCACGATTGGTAAAGCAGCAACTGGAGCCGCGTAACCCTTTTCATCGCTTTCTCCGAGCCGAAGCAGCTTCTAAAGCCACTACTACCACGTTTCACGGACAAAAGTTCTATGACCGTGCGAGAACCGCTACTAGCGTATATACATACTCCTCGAACGTGGAGTCTGTTTTCGCGCATTTACGGTTAGACGAAGGACGTCTAACCGACTATAAGTCGGCGCGAGTAACGCGAATACCGTCGGGTACGAATAGAAGTCCAAACGACAAAGACAGTTCGTTGTAGAAACGTACAGATATAACGAAGGAGAAAAAGAGGTGGTATGAGGGAGAGAGAGAGAGCGGAGTGCAGCAGGTCGGGTTGCCGCGGTTAATGCGGTGACTTGAGGGGGGCAAGTAGATAGAAGCGCGCGCGTGTGCGTCCGCGCCTAGATTGGGCTAGGTTAGGTTAGGTTAAGCGCTTGCCAGGGAACCTTGCAGCGGCGTCCTACTTCTTCTTCGCGAGCGAGCGCGCGCTTTCGTCCTCCGTCTCCTCCTACTGTCCTCTACACTACCTCCTCTGTTTTATTCGAGGTTGTTGTTGCTGTTATAGTCCTATTCAAACATTGTCGTTCGCGTGTACGATTAAAACGCGATATTTCTACTCGGAATACAATTTTTCCTACACTTTTGCACTATTTTAAAGAATAATTACGAAATTAAAAAATAATATTACTCGTAATACTATCACTTATAAATATGATTATTTAAACACTTATTTAATAGTATAATAAAATAATATTGGTATCACGTTAGGTAAGAAGTTTCTAGATTATATTATGTGTAATAATAAATAATGGAAGAACTTCCTTGTAATTATGTTTTTTATCAACTGTAATTATAACGATATTATTAATTCCAGTTGTTGATGTATATACGATAAACAAATTTTATATGTATGTAATAAGAAATAAATCATCGAAGATGACGTAGATTCGTTAATCTGCTCTTACGAAAGGAAGTATACATAGATGAAATATGTATGAAATGAAAATTTGATCGTATCGGAAGCAATATCATTCTAATATCAAATATTCGTTAAAACATTTTAACTAAAAATGTAATGTATTATCGTATTAATTTCAATTTGATAATTTATTATAATGTATAACAAATAAAAACTTCATGTGTTAATTTAAAAGATATCTAATCTAAAATTGGTATAAATATATTTAAAATTTGTTAAATTGGAACAATAAGGATAGAGTATAGGTCAACATAAGCAACATACAATCTACGGAAAGTCACGCCAGAAAGGTCAACTTTGTCGATGTAAGTGGGGGAAGAATACGAAGAAGGAAACTCTGCACCGTCGAAGTTGCTATTATTATTGACATCGAATGCTTACGAGGGAGACTCTTTTTTCTCGTTAGAGCACACCGTGAAAGAGAGCATTTCACGAGAGCAAAATATGAAGAAGGAAAAGAATAATTTCGATCTTTCTTCAAACTGATCGTTGCTCGCTATATTTTGCGAGTCAAGTGAATCAATGTAAAATAAAAAAAAATAATAAAAAAAGAAATTAATTCAAGTTTAATCTATTTTCTCGATCGTTAGAAACTTTAACAATTAGGAGAAATTGTTTAACGGAATTTTAAAATATCAAATCAAAGATCACTGAATCAAAGAAATATTTCAAGATATCAACATTGTATCTGCTCTATCGTAAACTTTATTGTGAAACGAATTTTTACGAGTGCTTAAACGATCCTTTAAAATCGACAAATATTAACTCGAAACTTTTTAATAGTTGAGAAAATACGAGAGATAAACAAGGGCGCGCGAAATGCTAGAAGAGTAAAAAAAAAAAAGAAAAAAAAGAAAAAAAAAAATAAAGAAGGAAATCTTTATACCAGTGAGACTTGCGCTATTATTATTGACATCGAACGGTTACGAGAGAACGTGCTCTCCCGCCCCGCTCGCGTTCCTCTCGACCTAATTCGCGGACGCAGACGATCGGAGGAGCGTTCTCGCCTGCTCGAGGTGTCCCTGAGCGCGAAGGACGTTCTCGAGCGCGTTGGTGAACCACGCGCGTCCGTCGAGGTTGCGCGAAACATTTCTTGGGACCAAGTCGAGCTTGAATCTCTCTCCTTCCCTTTAAAAGGAACTCATATTATTGCCCTTAAAAGAACATCCTTCTTCTTTCTCTCGGCGACTAATGAGCCGTTATTTTCGGAAAAATGAGAAAGCGAGTATAAAAGAATTATTTTGAATTTCCTGTTGAAACTGTTTTAAAATAGAATCCAATTGTTATGTATATAAAAATAACCGAGTGGAAGACGAATATATATATATATATATATAAATATAGATAAGTTGAACGAATGAATTTTTTTTGAATTTTCTTAATAACTGAAACGATTCATTGAACAGTATTACCGCGAGACGGTGATACGAAAACGAGAGAACGGTTCGAATTTCAGGAGGAGATAGTCGATCGACAAGGCTAGGTGCATTTGCCAGAAACGAGCCGGTCGTCTCGTCCCTGACCGCGAAGGCCTTTCTCGAACGTTGCTGCATCGGTCAGAGGTTGAATTAGATTAAGTCAGGTCTAGATTAGTCCAAAGTTCTGTCATTGTTCAATAGTTGGCAATATCATTGAATTTCCATAATATTTTTCTTGCTGTTTTCGATAATAAATAAATAAAAAACGAGGAAAAAATTCGAATCGTCGCCTCCCATTTGTCTCAGATGATAATCGTTAATGCACGATAAAGCGATAGATATAGGTTTAAAAAAAAAACGACCTATAATACCGTCAGTAATCGGTTCGGTTTTTCAAAATATTACGCAACTTATTGCACTTGGCAAAATTATTGTAATAATCAACTCTGCATTGTTTAGATTATTCGTGAGTCATCGTTATTTTCACAAATCAAAAAAAAAAAATTATCTCAAATTCCATTGCAAAAAAAAAAAAAAGCTTCGTTTCAGAGACGCTAAAAAAAATGTATACAATATACATATATATGTGCGTAGACCAAGCCATATCGTCCTATAACGAAACTGTTTTGCTACATCTGAAAGATAATAAAACGTCTGAAAAAAAATATTTGCGCATAGATAACGATCGCGACCTAAAACCGTTAATTTTAGCATTTTTTTAATTTGAAATTGCAAAATGCAATGCTCGATTTCAAGATAGGGGAGAGGACACGGTGTGTTTAAGAGGATGGACGGTAATAAAAATTTGCTTGGCTCGCGTTGGAATTCCCGAAACCAGTCACGTGTGTTCCGTTGGAGGACTATGATGTAAATGGTTCTCTTCAGGCAAATCTTGCACGCTCAAGGGCATACAGGCGAATCGACGAGGATAGCCGTCGAACTTGTGCCCGGTTCTCTGCGCCTTTTTCCACATAAGATCACGCGGCATTCTACGAGAAACGACAATATATCACGAAGTGGAATGACGAAAGGAGGACGGTCGATTCTCGGTCCGAGGTCGCTCGTAGGTCAAATCGCCGTCGCGGAGACGACCCTGATCGACTGTTTGTGCACCAAAGATGGTCGGGTTGTCGCCGATCATTTTTTCGCTTTTTCCATCTGGCCAAACTTTTAACGGTAATTAAGCGCAATTTCATCGATGCTTTTCACTTTTTCACAAAGATCGATCGATACGAAAATCCATTTGTGTTTTTTTCATATCAATCAACCACGAAATTATGAAATTTTCTTCGATAACGTCGATTAATATTTTTTTATTTGCGAATATTGGAAATATATTCGAATTATATTACACGTTTGATTAAACGTTTATCTTACGAACGAATAAATCGATTTGTTATCGAACGAATTAACGATTTTGAAAATTAATTTCAATGAGATTCTATTGAAAAAAAAAATAAGCTGATATTTTATATGGGAGGGAAGAGTAAGTACATAGTTCTTCTAGCAATATATAAGTTTTTAAGAATAGGTTTCTAGACCAATTGATATATGCATCGTGAACGAAGTTGAGAATAAGAGGAGCGATACGAAACGTACATTGTAGACAAGATTTATGATATATCTACACGTATCATTATTTTGGATCATAACCGAAGAGATAACGATTCTGAGCATCGATAAGGCCGATCGTTCTTTTGTTTTTTCAGTTCGCTCTTTTCTTCTTCGACTTTTAGATTAGCTGCCAAGCTCTCTCTCTCTCTCTCTCTCTCTCTCTGCCCCTCCTTTTCTTCCGCCCTTCCCCCTCCCACCCTCCCTCTTTCTCTAAATAAAAGAAAGCGTGAAAATATGTTGAGATCAAAAAAAGTACTTTGTATGTGATTTTTATCTTTTCAACGTGGCAAAAATATTATGAAGAAAAAAAAAAAATAATACGCGTAAAATGAAATTCGGACAGATACGCATTATCGACTTGTAAATAATAAAAGTATTTTTATCAAAATGGACCGAATGCAATATAAAAAAAAAAAAAAAAAAAAAAAAGAAAAAAAAAAACGAGAAGGATCATAGCGTAAAAATGTGATTAAACTGGGAGGGGTAAAATATCTAAGAAGAGCTTAAAACGAAGACAGATGTTGAAGAATTATCTGCATTATCTGCACGTGCGTCGGAGAAAAGATAAAGATGTAAAATTTCATTGGTCAATGCGGAATGGCAGTCCATGATATTACGTAGAGAGATGTCCTCGTGTCTTTGACGCGTTGTTCTCCAGCTCGTCTCTCGCTTACCTACGCAGATTTTGCCATTTATGCCCGAATATAATACGTATAGTTTATATTTTGTTCGCACATAGATTCTTCTAATTTTTCTAAAATTTCTCTATTGTTTCGTATTGTTCGTGAAATTCTAATTTACAAGATACAATAATTTTTTGATAAATAAATTATATTTCATTTATCTAAAATTTTGAATTCCTCCGATATAATTTCATAGAAAGCGAACCGTAATTTTCAGCCATTCCATGTATCGCACTCCCTAGCAGTAATAGGCTTACGATTGAATCACGTTACTGCAGAAAAATTAACGAGACCTTCCTAACTGTAATCATGTAATAGCTATTTTGTGCACGTAAAAAATTATATAACTATCTTATTACTCATTATGCGGTATTAACTTAAATATCATCTTTCAGAATTGAAATAAAATTGAAAGACTTGAACAAATCTGTGAACTAAAAATTGTGTAAAAAAAAATTAATATCCTATGATTAAAAGAAACGCCATTATATCGCCATTTAATCCTATGTAAATATACTATTTTTTTTTTTTTTTTTTTTTTTTTTTTTGATCGAGATAATGCACACGGTCTCGAATACACTTCACTCGCGTGAGGCTAAAGTTCGGAGAAGAAATCGTGAAAATTAAAATTCTCGAGTTTCTCCATGACACGTATAGTTTCTTGTTGCTCTCATATACCGAGAGAAAACGGCGAGAGTTTCGAGTGATCCGCGATTGTGGATCAATGCGTCGTTTCTACCAGAAGAGGTCGCGCTGAAGGTCTTCGTGGTTGCCGCGCGCGCTTACATTATAATTAACGGACTTTATATTATAATATCCACGTTGTCGCGTTAACGTGTTTATCGATAAGATTAATTTCGAACACATTTACAAAAAGAATCGGAAGATGGTAACCGAAATTCCAGGTTAAGAAATTATTGTTTGAATTCCGATTAGAATTTCAAAAAAGAAAAGAAAAGAAAAAAAAAAAAAAAAGGAAATAATCTAAAGCGATAAGGGAATGTGTTATCACTTCCGGTACCAGATTTGTCCTTCGAATTCCTCATCGAGGACGTAATCGTCGAGACCGAGTGAAAACGACTCACCGTGGCGCGGGTTTGAGTCCGAGGGCAAGCAGTACGTCGATGCCCGCCATCTTTTGCTCCTGGTACACTTGATTGCCACTCTTGGCACGTTGTTGGTGTTGGTGTTGGTGTTGGTGGTGCTGCTGTTGGTGCTGCTGCTGCTGCCGCCTTTCCGTGGCCGGCTGATGGTGCTGGTACTTACTGTCGGCCAAACCGATGTTGCCGATCACTTTCTGGTCGGTTAACATTTTAGCATGGGTGACCTTGAGGAGGGAGCGCTTCGCGTCCTCGACCAGCATCTTGGTGACCGGCTGCACGTTCACCGGCACGCCGATCGTCGGTACAGCACCACGACGCAGCCTACTGCGCACAGGAAGACCGAGCACAAGGTGCTCCATATCCTTCTCGTAAGAGTCGTTGGTAAAGTGGAGGGAGCATATACGTGCAGTTTGTATGTTGAACGGTATCTCGCCATTCGAGAGGGGCACGCGACCGCACGCGCGCACCCACCGTGAGCGTACTTCCGGTATCTGGGGGAATCGATGGTAGCGGATACGACGGCCGCGGGTCCGACGATGACTATTGCGGCACGTAGCCACAGCGCACTGCGGCATCCTAACCTCTTAATCCGTTGTCTCCTTCGTATCGAATGGTTATTCACGCACACGAGCTCACGCACACTTAACCAACACGCGGATAAAGTCTCTATGACATCTTCAATGAAACACCGGTGGAAATTCTATCATTGTCCTCGCGAATTTATCCTCACAGTTTCACAATTTGCACACCAATGTCGTTCATAATTGACACGAAGCACGAGAATTGGTAATCTTTGGATAAGTAAGCGTTGGGTAACGTTTGGTTAGCGACTCTTTGTTTCTACCGATTGACGTACGTGTCGGTAAACAGTTCTTCTTCTTCTATAATGTTCCCAATGTGCGCGGCGATATCTTTGTCTTTTTTTCTCCTTCTATTTCCAGTATATTTTCCTTCTCGATCCTCGATCGGTCGATGAATGGCAAGGTTTCTGACGACGTCAACGAGTTCCTTTCGTTTCGCTTTGGTGAGAGAACGCGTGTGACTAGACTGCGTTTTGCCGGTTGAGTCGGTGAGCTGATTTGCAAGGAAGCGGTGACACTTGGATACTCAAAACAGACGCACGTGGGTGTACGCGGACCCACACAACACAGGGAAGCGCGGCAAAAATGGAAATGTTTAGATGTTCAAATTGTTCGATGATCCCCTTCCCCTGGTCCGATCCCCCTCGATCTTTTTTTTCGATGCAAGACGACGCACGACACGCGTGCGTGCGTGTGTGTATGTATGTACGTATGTGCGCGCGTTGCGACGAAAGGAGAACGAACGCGTTCCCAAAGGACGACCGTTGCAAACAGAAGAGGCTCAACATATAAACGTCTCGCAACGATGCGGTTAGAACGTGAGAATCGAGAACGAGACAGTCACGCGACGGAAGCACTCTTGCGTACTCTGGATGACCGCGGGAGGTCGAAAGGGCATCGGTACCGCCCTGCGTGCGACGCCCTGCGAACTGTGGCCAGCGGCGTAGAAGGGGGCCACAGGGAGCAAAGAGCGAAAGAGACAAGCAGACGCGAGAAGCGTGGAGGGGGAAAGGGAGTAGAGACGGCGGAGTACCGAAAAACGATGTGTGCGTAGGCCTCCTCCCGATAGACGCCACCACTTCCTCGCGAGTCAAATTCAAAACGTCACACGCACACGCGGTCGCGCGCCTCGACGGTATAAATCGACCGTCCACTACACGAGGGTGGGGGTTGTAAATTAGAGAAAGGGCAACAGCAACAAGACGACGATCGGGAGGAAACGTGTGTGTCGCATACGTCTTTTTCCGCGACACGTGGGAGAGACGGGTCCGCGTTGCCGGCGAAAGGTGTCGCCTCGTGTACCTTTCTCCGTTCGTGACGATCAGCGCTACGTGATCGTGACGTTGATTGGTGGGCGGACCGTCAAGATGGCGACGGATGACGGTGGCTCAACGGCGATCGTCGACGAGCGTACACGAAAATCGCCGAACTTGTGTAAGTACGACTCGTGGTAGCCACGAGAGGAAACACCAAAGGGGCAACCGCGTCTCTTCTTGTAACCGAGCGGAAAGAACGGAAACGGATGGTTCTAACCTTCCCCCGTGGATAATGGCACGTTGAAAAATAAATGGAACCGTGTATACTTCGATCGTATATATAATAAAGAACTCGTGTTAGGTATATATCACGGGTGACAGACAACGTGCTAACTACTGCACGCGCGCTGCTTCTCCTTCGGACTGGCCGATCGGGTCCGGCCGTGGAACAAGAGACAGCCAGTGGCAGCTGCGTGTGCCTCCTCGTGTCTGCGTGAAACCGGTGAACCAATGATCGTGCTCCGGTGCCGTCGCGGCAGGGATGACGAGTACCGTGGAGGGGGCAGGGTTGGAAAGGAACAGAGACCAGGGAGACAGGGAAAAAGAGGGAGGAGGTCACCGCTACCGACTAGGGTCCTTCAGGGGTTCGCCACCCCTCGAACCACGCGGTCCTCCTTGCCTCTGTTATCCGGTATAGCCAACTGCTACCGATTTCCTCTCTCTTTCTCTCTCTCTTCTTTCCCTTTCTCTCTTTTTCTCTCTCCTCGCCATCCCTCGACCAACTTGCGCTTCCTCGACCTGGTCCTCACAGGGGCGTTAGGTTACGCGCTCTTTTTCTCTTCGTCTCCGTGAACAGCTTCTTCTCGCTTTGTCTGCAAGAATGCACAATGTTCAGACGACCATTGTGCATCGAGCAAACACGCGTTAAGAGAATTTTTCGTAAATCTTGTCTTCGTCGATCCCGAAAAGAGCTTATATATATATATATAAGTTTTCTTTTTTGGCACTGGATGAATTGTTACACTTCCTTGCTAGAGAAACTAGCAAGGAAAATTGCATAACACGTGTTTCGCGTCGTTGCGAGAAAGCTTTGATGGAACGTAACGTATATAAGAGGGCGCCTCTAAAAATACTCGAAACGAATAAGTTCGATCGCGGAATCTTCGATCCATCCGACTTTTACGAAACGCGTAATCGTTTCTTTGCATACGTTATCGTACGCGATTGTACGAGTGTCACGCTCGCGATAATGTAAACTTTTTCGAAAAATATAAATAAAGTTTCTACGGGACACGTTGCACATTAGGATAATATAAAGGATGCACGATAATATCTGCAAAGTTTACGCTCGTAATTTTAATAAGAATTTTTATAAAAATTGAATGAATGAAAATTCGTACAAACTAAAAATAATAAACCAATAAGGTAGAAGATACCATTTCGTGGCCAAAAATGAAAGTAACGGAAAATAAAGAATCCATGCATTAATTTTCCGTGACCAGAAATGTAAATCGAGAAATAAAAATCGTGACAACAAATGAAAAATTGAATTGTCCATCGTACAAACTCGTACTAAATCACTAAAAAAAACCCTCCTTACTTTCGAAATACATTTCAAATCTCCAAAATGTCTTGACGACATTTCTTTTTTTTTTTTTCGACGCGTCAAAAATTACTATCAATTACTATCGTATTCCATTCCATTTCGATTGAATTTCGTTGCGTGAATATACTGCTATTTCTCTTTTATTGCCGCTAATCAGGTTCTCATGGCATCTTATGTGGCACAAAGGAAGGAGAACTTGACCCCGTTCGATCGCAACCGAACCGAAACTGTATTGCACTGCACGATCAATAAGTCCGGTTAATTGTCTGGATACAAGAAAATTCCGACGATGGACACGGATGGATCGGTGTCCTTTATCGAATCATCCGAATCGATCGTGATCCTTCGCGATCGACCAATGCCACGACGAAGAATGGAAACGCAGAAGGCCGAGGAATAACGTTCTCTCGGTCAGTTTCGAGAAGATGTATGTATTATTTATATGTCGAAGAGGATCGTGGGAGGGTCAAGCTTCTGGAGAAAAAAAAGCGGGTGGAAAAAAAAGGAGGGGAAGGAGATCTGGCATTGAGCGAGGGATCACCACCGGGGGATGTTGGCACACGACATCCCTCGCCTCTGCAACACCTTCCAACGCTTCCAAGGCTTCGTTTCTCCGGAAATTACTTAGATAGTTGTCGTTATACCTATTTTAGTATCGTTTACGAACGAACGCGTTCGAATAAATGCCATTGGATGAGTCTCGAGAATCGTAGCCGACGAGAGATCGAAAAAATTGATCAAAAAAAAAAAAATATAATTTTCCACCTTACCGCAATTGTTAATTAAATTGAAAAAAAAAAAAAAATCAAGGATAGATATCGATCAATCGATTAAGAAAGAAAGAAAGAAAAAAATCTTCAAAGTTGCATTTCAACGTTGCGAAATCTAGATTTTCACGACGTAGAATTAATCATCGCTGATAAAGAACCAGTTCGAGGAGGATCCTCAAGAGCGAGAATTAACAATCTATTTCGAACGATACTCGGTTCGCCACATCAACCATTTTGGTTTGATAATGAAGACACGCGTACCAGATAATGAACGCCCTTCTGCGTATACGTTGGATTAATGGTCTCGAATTGTCATATTATTGGTTCGTTCTCTGGACGATAGACAGAGATTTACCTTCGTTAGATAAAATGCAAGTGTAAATATTTTACACTTGTTATCACGTGTTTGCATCGATCCAATTTTTCTTCCTTCCTTCCTTCCAAACCCCCTTTTTCAACTCTATTCTCGCTATTAATTCTAACGATATTATTGGAATTTCTCGATTTCATCTTCATTTTATCTTTATGAAAGTTTAATGGTAATAAAGATAAGGTGATTTCGTTTACGAATCTACGACGATGGAAAAAAAAAAAAAAAAAATCAAAAGTTATTCCTTGTTATTTTTAGCACGCAGTAAAAATAATCTGCCGTATCGTCATCGATATCAGAGAAGGTCTTCGACAAGCCGACGTGGTATAGAGATGCTCCAGTTCCAAGACAAACGTTCCTCTGCAATGCTACATCGCTTCCCATCGCTTCTCGACGAGCATCTTTTCCCCCTTTTGCGATATCGTATAACCAGCGCGACGTACGCGCTGGTTAGGAGGTATCTCCCCCACGTTTCACACACCTCTTTCTCCCCTCCAACGATTCAACGATTTTCTCGAAAAACTGGCATCCACGGAAAAACGTCCATCAATACAACAATCCGTCCATAGATAGTATATATATATATATATATATATATTATATATCAGATCTTTTCAACGGTTTCCAACGGACCAACATCTTCGAGAAGATTTCTCTCGAAAAGTTTTTGCCTGGATGCGTGGTTCTGTCTGCTTGTTCGCTGTTTCGACCGCGTGGAGCCATCGAAGAGAGAAGCCATCGAAAAGAGTGGAAGCAGGCACGAAAGCCCAGACCTCCGTGTGGTTCACGCGGTCTCTCAAATAAGGACAGACCGATTTCCGGTGGTCTCACTCTCCCCTCCGAACCTCCGTGGCAACCTGACCCCACCATCAAACGATCGAGGGTAACCTTTCTCCTTCTCCCTCATTGTCCAAGTCTCCTCTTCTTTCTTGATCCAACGTAGGTAGAGCGAGGAAGGAAGAAAGGGGAGAAGGGAAAGAGAGAGAGAGAGAAAGAGAGAAATAGCCGCGCGTCTCCTTCCTCTCCATCGCGACACACAGCTATTCGTCTTTCTCTCCGTTTCGGCTACTAGAGCACGTTTCGCTTTTCGTTCTCTGTCGGTAGGCTAGAACGGTCGTTCCCTCTCTCTCTCTCTCCCTCTCTCTCTCCCTCTCTCTCCGTTCGACGTTAGAACCCGATACGTCTATCCTCGTCTTTGTCCATCCTCGTCACGTCGACGGCCTCGTCTTAGCGGGGCAGGCTGTGTGCGGGCGCTTCGCACAGCTGGCACAGGAGGGAAATAAGCCGAGGCGTCTCCAACTCTGGGGCCACCAGACACGGCCGCCTGGAGAACGACCAAGAAGGATGCGCAGCTGCGGGGCTCTCTTTCGCCGTTTCAACACGACACAACTCGTAGATACAGGTCGAAAAATACCTTCTTTTCGTAGGACGGTCGAGGTTTCTACGGCCTCGGTCGTAAGATTGCCCACACAAAACCGGCGAACTACCGGCCTTCTTTTCGATCTCAACCGCCTTTTCTTTTTTAATCTGTCCCAACCGTTATCTGCTAGAAACGGAAATATTCCGTGATAGGCTGCGCCGTTCAAACGTCGCCACTGTAACCTTCGTCGCCGTTCTGCTTCTCTAGCCGCGGCTGCGTTCTCGATTCGACGCGTTTAACGTATGAAAATCAATTCTATCACCATGTTGTTACGTGTAATCGTTCTTTTTATAATTTTCCTCTTTTTTTTCTTTCTTTCTTTCCTTCGTTCAAGTATAGTATATGCAAGTTATACACTTTAATTAATTATTTATAAGTTATTAATTTACTTTTATACTTGTTATTTCAAAAGGAGAACCAATCAAGTGAGAATTCGTATCGAAATATATATTCTTATAAAATGTTCGTTCTTGAATCGTTCGAAAAAGTGTATATATATATATACTACATATATTCGAATCAATATTTCGACTAATAACGCAAAAAAATGTGTTTCCCTTGATCCAAGTTTCCATCGATCGAAACGAAAGCGAAATTACGTTCCGCCTTGTCGTCATAATAATTTCACGAGCATGGGAATGTATATTGTGTCGCCAGAAACCGTAATCGGGACTTGATGTGCCTGGTGGTAACCCATCTTCGCACACGAGTCTGCCAGTACGGAAGAGCGGAGCATGCGTACTGCGGCGCATTCACCGAGCACGCAGAGGATCGAAAAGTTTCTGCCCGAGGGCGGCCGTGAGATGGTACCGGTGACCAGTTCGCTGCTATCTTTTTATCCTCCCTTCGATAACCTCTCTCTTCCTCCCCCTTTCTCGCTCTCTTTAACTATTTTTGTAAATACAAGACGTTTACAAGGAGAGAGGATCCTTCCGTTTGCACAATGACGCAAATAATATATATTTGTGACGAACCAGCCATCCCTCGTTATCTCGATCGAACATGCGTGTACCGAAAAGAATAATTACAACGAACATATATTATGAAGGATATTTTTAACCGACGGTTTTCTATTCGTCGATCGAACGAGGCATAATACGAATCGGCCGAGGAAGTACGCCATTGAAGCCAGTGACTCATTGGTCGAAGCATTCGCACGCAAGAAAATATATCTGTCCGTTACCATAGAAAAAAGTGTGACGTCACGATCGGCTGGTAAGCCAGCGTGCAGCTTATCGATGAAGACGCACGAGCGGGAAAAACTGTGGTATCCCGAACGGAAGGAATCGTTCGTCTCCAATTCCCATATATATATATATATATGTATATACACACATACACACATACATACATATATATATATATATATCGAAAAGCACGTGCGGTCAGCGAGAGAAAATTTTACGTTTGGATTGGCGTGGCGAGGCGAAGAGGAGAAGAAGCGTGCGTGTCGCTCGTGGTTCTCCGCTGAGGCGGAGGGGGGAGAGGAGAAGAAAAGAGGGCGACACGGCGCGTTATTATTATTATTATTATTATTATTATTTAGCGGAGCGGGGAGGCGAAAGGACGGGCTCACCTGGCTTCTCAAGATTTTTCCAGATCGGTCTCCAAGCGATCTCTCGTTTTTCCGGCCACTTCGGCCGCTTATTACGCCTGCCTACTACAAGGGATGGTATCTTTGGTACACGTTCTAGGTGGTTCACCCCTCTCTCTTAAGGGGCAACTACCCCTACACTCGCGTGAGGCTCTCCCTATCCTCGTCCCGCTTCAACACCGTGCGAGCGAGAGAAAGAGAGAGAGAGAGAGAGGGGAGACACCCTTCATCCTTGAGGCGGGGTCCCAGCCACCCCGCTGCTAGGTTCGCTAGGATCAATACCCGCCATCCGAACCGAAGTCCAAGCCACCCTCTCTTTGCCTGCGCTGCCTGCCTGTGCCTGCCGAAACCTGCCTCTGCCAACTTCGTCTCTCTCTGTCCGAGTCCCTCCGGAGAATTCCAAGCCAAATCCAACATCCCGCTTTCTCGAAAATCGTCTGGATGGAGAGGTTGCGATTGTTCCTCGTCCACGTGTCACGACGCCGTCCAAAGAACGATCGATCATTTCGAGGCGACAACAAGTTGGAGGGCAAGATTGGAACGTCGCGCGAGGAGAAGAAGAACTCGAAAGGAACGAGGAGATTTTTGTTACCGCGTTCAAATCTTCTGATTGAACGTGTTCACGAATGAAAAGCGAGGATTATTAGTTAACGATCGAATATTTTAATAGATGGAAAATTCTTAGCTCTTCGAGTTAAACCGTTCGTTAAATCTTCTTTCCCCGCCCTCTCGATTCGACAGAATCGATGTAATCCCTCGACTAATAAGCCCCCTTCTTCTTCTTCCCAGCTGTTAATACATGCATGCACGCACGTTCGAATACGAACTTACCACGAGACTTTAGCAAGAAAAAAATAATGAAAGCTTGGATCGAGCGTTGGAGAACGTCGTGAAAATTAACCTTGCCCCCCCCCCTCCCACGCGTCTTCGAGGCCGAAGAAAAGTAAAAAAAAGAAAAAGAAAAAGAAACCGAGCAGATGCATTGTCGCGTGGTTAGTAATGTATAAAGTATGACCATCGGATCGGTTGTACCGAGTTATGTTTAATTCATCTTCTCTTTGTCCCCGTTACTCCGTGTACAAAACCGACGCGAGACGATTTTTCGAGACGTTTACACGGAGAACCATGCATCAAAATGATGTTTTTTTTTTTTTTCTTTTTTTTTTTTTTTACGTATCCGTCTTCCTAGAATCTATTTGATCATAAAAATAAACGTGTGCTCTCGTATTTACAAGGAGGCTTGATACTTCGATAATACGTTAAAAGAGATTGATACTTCTTATCGCGTGTCGTTTGTAATAATTACACGTTTCTTTAACAAGATCGATATGTAAAATAGGTTCTAATACGCGTATTTAATATTATATCGGAAGGAAGAGCGACTTTTCCCTTCTTTTTCTTCCCTGGCACAGATGCCAGAAAACCTGTCATATCGCATTCTCAAACCTTTACAAATTCCCTTCTTCGCGTCTATTTAAATAGAGAACCCGAGTGGATCGGATCTAGTTTTGTATTCGAGTTTGACGAGTATCAGGGAGCGAACGAAACAGCGCCTGTTGCTTCTGCATTAAACCAGTCGACCAAAATTGTCGAGTTCTATATATATATATATGTACTACTACAAAGAGAAAAAAAACACCAGTTGCTTTTAAATTGTACCACTTTGTTACAAACAGAAGAGATTAGAATTTAAATCGTCACATTTGTAAGGGTAAAATGGTCTATCTCTTTCTTTCTTTAAATTTGGAGAGATAAATTCTCGAAAACAGAATTCTCGTGCCGAGTCGAACGCGGGATACACGCTCGAGCTACTTTCATTGAACGTAAATCCACCGTTTACGCGACATTAAATTATTTCGGTACAGAAGAAGCTGGACAGGCCAGGGATCGATGAACGAGGAGATCGAAATTATTCCAACGAAATCTAGATAACAAATAATTAAATCTCAGGGAGAAAAAGACAACAAAAGATGTTCGCGAACGCGAGAGAGAAGAGGGGAGTACATCAAGCGACCGACACCGACCGAGTTGCAAAATCGCTCCAACGTCGCATCGAAGTCGCTCGTCGAAACGCTTAACAACGATCGTTGAAGTCTAAACAACGAGAACGGCGAAAAACAATAATAACGATCGAGCGTTGAATTATCGACCGGGTTCGTCGATAAGGAAGATCGAAAAGGATGGAAAGTTTTTTCTCGAGACGAGAAAAAAACTCTACCCCCCCCTCCCTCCCTCCCTCTCGAGCACGAAAGGGTTGAAGGGAAGATCCATGGAACCCATATCGCGTCGGGGAGAACCTCGTTCCACTCTTTCTTCCTCTCGTTATTGCTACAAACGCAAGAGGGGTCAGAGCCCGCCGTTTGGAGGGCGGAATTGCGAGGGAGATTTCCACAGGAGAGGAGGGGAGGTGAAACGCACAGGGGCTGGAAGGCACGCCCGAGGGTGATGGTGTTGCACGATGGTAACGCGGATGGTAACCGGGCCGGGCTTGGATCACCGGATGACGTCATTGCCGCGTTACCAGGATACCAAAGATCAAAGACCAATGAAAACGTCACCTTCTCCACAACTAACTCTCTGATCTCGAACTCGATCTGACAATAGATATTTTTTTTTTTTTCCCCTTCCCCCTCCGTTAGCACACGCGTGCTCTCTCTCTCTCTCTCTCTCTGCTCCTCGCCAAACAGAAGTCAAGAGAATCGCGCTGACCGTTGTGTTTATGATAATAAACGCCTCTGTCTTCGTTCTCGATTTCTATCTCGACAAGTGGGGAGGGAGGGAGGAGGATGGATATCGCGGAGAGATTACGTGGCGTGATATTTTATTTATTACCTGTTGCCGAAGATATCCGAGCCGAAGGAAGACGAGAACGAATAATAATAATAATAATAATAATGATCTATGATAATCTCAACCCTGCATTCGTTCCGCCTTGTTGTTTAGCCGCGCGGTTGTGTTTAACCTTGACACACGATGGGACGCACAGATGCTTCTATCGAGGTGGTATTCAAGAGAATGAGAATGATTTATTCGTTGGGAACCAGGCTGCCTGGAGTTACTACCCCTTCGACTTTTCTATCCTCTGAGGGATAGGAAGCAAGCTTTTAGGAAATGTTGGAAAGTTTGTTTGTATTTCGATTTATATTTCTTTATCGATTCCTGTCTACGAAAACCGGTATCGTTGAGAACGTTCTAATTAAAAGGGGCCGAGCGTGTAATGGATCCCTAAGTTCGATTCTAACAAGCTCTAACAGCTTTGACAAACAATCCTTTTGGTTTTTAACGAATTTATTCGGATGGATCGTTTTTCCGTTCCACGAGAAGAGCTCGAGAAAAGCTTCTTGCTCCTCGATATATATCTGTAGGAATTTTGCTGCCTACGCAAGTCTGGTTTCCATCTTCCAACGGGTCAGGTTTGAGGAATCATGTTGGTTAGATCGGGTTCGAATGCTTCTTCGAATTTTTCTCCATCCAACCGGTTGAATCGATATTTAAATTCTATGTGAATAGGAAAATTACCTCCGAGGTCCTCGCTCAAGGTCGACTAACGGATTGTAAATCAAACGGACGAAAACAATTTTCCTCGAGTATTTCGAGAATATTCGAGAACAGTGGACAGGTTTATGGCACAATTGCGATAATTATTTACGACTTTAAACAGGTATTACCAATTGGTGGCCCGTTTTGTTTAAAATATATTATACGTATAATTCCGGAAAGCCTTCGGCTTTTCAAAAGGCCCCTCGAAAAGGCCCAACGGTCTTATCCCTCCGAGACAAAGCATTTCTATGGTCTCAGGTACCAAAACCTCTTCAAGGCCGCGCAAGGAAACGATCGGCGAACACTCGTGGTATACCTAGAAAATTCCAGGAAAGATTCCGTTATACACCAACGGTTCTACGGTCTTCTTTACCCACGAATAAATGGAGCTGGTACCAGTACGCACCCGAAGGGTTCATCTTCTCGAAGGGCTGTTTAATCGAGGAATATTTACGAAAGGAAAAGAAAAAAATTTCCTAAAAATTACGTACACGCGCTTCTTCATCCCATAACGATTCGCCTTATTTTATCGAAGGCTCACCCTCGAAAAGAAAGAAAGAGAAAAAAATAGAGAGAGAGAATTATCGAAAGAGGGCGAGGACTCGAGAAAAGCGCGCGCTCGTATAATACGGCGACCGGCCGCCACCAAAAATACCCACGAAGGATACGCAATACCCGTGAGCGTGGACGGGAGGAGAGGAGGAGCGTGGTACGCGTGCGTACGCCTACGTTAGAGGGGTACACGCACGCACACAGGCGCGCGCCGATAAGGAAGCGCGCGAGTGGAGTGAGAGGTGGACGCGGAGGGGCGCAAGGATCGACATCTGGCCGCGCGCGGTCCTTCGCCCGAGGGACCGAGGGACAAAGAAGACCTTCCCCTTTTCTTGGGGGGGCCTTGGGTTGGATTATATCGTCGCCTCTCGCTCGCTCGTATCTGGTACCGGCCGAGTGTGTAGTAGCCCGGAGTGGTGGCTCGACGGTCTGCACGTAACGACCCCACCGGTACCGTTTCTATGGTACCGTTCGCAGGGATTAACGCCCCTCTCAGACTCGCTCCACTTTCATCCGAGGCTGCGGGGTGAGACCGGCATCAGCCTTGGCCTGGGACCAGATCGAGAATACGTCTCTTCACGAATAACGATCAAATCGCGAACACGAGTTTCTAACAGACCTATCGTATATGTATGTATGTATAATGCACATCTTGGATACGCAGTGGAATCGGTTGGAATGGTAAAGAATTCGGAGGTAGGAATTGGATGGATAACGCAGGTAACGTTTAGATATTCTTTCCATAGAATGTATTTACTTTCTAAGTAATAATAAAGCTTTATTATTTTGAAAAGTTTTGGAAAGTCGTGAGTCAAAATGTGTACCTGGCATATTAATGTTGTGAAAACGACATTGTGAGTTTTTATCCCTTCGTAGAAGGAATTAATGATATTTGTAAAATGTACGGTACGTTTGAAAATCTTTCTCCGATATTGTTCCTCCTTGTGCTTGAAATATCTTGACATTTACGCTCGTTACGTTCGATACACTTTAAAGAAGATCGTTAAATTGTTCTACTACCCTTACTGTGAATATTATCAATACCGGTTATTATAAGTGTGGTAAATAGAAATGAACGTTAATTCAGAAGATTGTCATCGCTAGTGTTACGACCTCTATATTAGTCTCGTTTAACCTTTATGTAACGTAGCTAATTCAAACGTCCATAACAGATCGCGTAATTTAATTTTCATGTTTCTTAAAAGTTGCTCCTACAAATTCTTTTATGCCATATGATAAGAGGTAACGTAATTATTACGCGTTTTCTTTTTTTTTTTTTTTTTTTGTTGATTTGTGTACGAATGACACATCATCGACACATCGTATAAAACGAATCATTTTTTATTTATATATTTTCAATTGTGCTAAATATTATATGCACAATTCGAAAAAGATGCCCAGTTGATAAAGCGAAATACGAAGAGGCAATTCATGCCCGACCGCGAGATTTCCGAGTAACCAATCAATTCGAGGAAGTACAATTCCAAGCGTAAGAGGTTAACGACCAAACGTCGCTCTTTTTGTGCGTTTCCTGTTGCAACGATACGGAATATCCGATCATTATTATCTCGCGGATAAGTTGCGTTACATGTTTATAATAATAATAATAATAATAAAAATGGAACGAAAAAATAAATTGGCAATGGAATTAAAAATAAAAATAGGGAAGAAAATAGATTTTTATTTTATATACGACGAGAAAAGAGAGAGAGAGAGAGAGAAGAAGACTGATAGAAATAGTCATCCTGTTATCGACGCTACCGTGTTGCTTATCGTTCTACGGTCAATATTTTTCTCTCCCCATATTCATTTTTCCTTCTCACTTTCTCTCTCTCTCTCTTTCTCTTCCACTTCTCTGATTCCACATCGTTAGTGCGCGTTTGCGCGCTCGTCAATGTTCCTCTTATCCCGACTTTATCGGCCGATAACGCCAATCTTGGATAGCATCGGCGATTACGGCGAAAAAAGGAAGTAGAACGGCGGTGTAGAAGCTCTTTTCGCCGATCGAATTTGTCGGTGCAGAGTGAGCGGCCGTTCTCCATGCTGGAGAACGTGGCACGGTAACAAGGCGCAACCTCGTTACAAAGACGATTTTACATGCGGTGTCTCAATTCTTCGTTACGACGGTATACCTTTCGAAATGCGCACCTATATACAACCGTGACTTCTTTGTATCTTTGTGAATTCGAGCAAAATAACCGAATGATTCTGTAATCGGAATGCCGATCCAAAACCCGACAACATCGACATGACGACGTCCAATGGAATTTGATAACGTGTACTGTAATGATGTCCGTGTAATGAGAACATTCGTTTCGAAATGGAAAACAATCTTTAGCTCCTGATAATAATCGTTTGGAGAACTCGTTATCGCTTTAATTGTAAAATGGAGCTTTCTTGTTGTTTCGAGGTGAAACATAGAACACGAGTACGTAGAACACGAAAGTCATACCAAGGTTATTGACGTAAACAATAATATTTTTAAGTAATACAATTAAACATTGTATTTTAATCTCATTACTAAAATAATTTTAATATTTTAGTAATGACAAGATTGCCAAGTGTTGGATATATTTAAAAAATATTGAATATATATTTATTAATCGCGTCAATTTTTTAAATTTTTATAAAATTTATAAATCTTTATCATATTAATTATATTAATATATGTTTTTCAACAATATGATATGATTTAAATAATAATACGAAAAATATATTTTCAATTAGCATATAAGTTAATTAAAAAAAATTACGTATTTTATTTTTGTTCGAATCGTTTCGTTTAATTGAAAATATCGAATTTATATATATATATATATATATATATATATATATATATAATAATAAATAATATAATAATAAATAAATATATATAATATATATATAAATATATTTCATATACTTATTATATTTACTATTTAAAAAATATAATAATAATAATGTAATAATGATTTATATCATATATGATTATATATATTTATATCATATATATAAAATTTTTGAATAATATTAAAGTTAATGAATATAAATTAAACAAATATAAAAAAAATTGTAGAACTTTACTCACCATTTGATACTTTTTTTGATGATGTTGCTAACAATCCTCTGAGATTTTCTAGTGGGTAAAGCAAGAACATCGTTATTTTTCTTTTTTCTGGTCCTCTTCTCCCTTACATTCTTCTTCTCCTGTGAAGCATTATTAATAGGAGTTTCATCTTCTTCTACAACCAATTCTTCAACTTTAGCAGAATTCTGTACCCATTCTGCTACATGATCCTGAACTTTTTGATCAGTCGATAATGCAGATTCTGCTCTTAATTCCTCTTCATTAATAAGCTCGCTAACAGTGGTAGGAGGTCCTACAATTCCTACTTCCATGTGTTCAATAGTCTCTATAGATTGTTTTGTCTCAGAATCTCTTCTAGATGATACAATTTCACTTATTACGACAATATTTGCTTTATCATTCACAATTTCTTTCACATTTTCTTTTTCTTTCTCTTTGTCCGTGTTTTTTTCTTTATTATCTTCACTATCACTTTTATTTTCTTGATTTAAATTTTTGGATTCCACAGGAAGCTGTCGAACCTCCGATGAACTTAAATTTTCGTGTACTACTTTTAATATTTCATTCAACGTTTCCTCTTCTTCTGAAATATTTTTAATATCCTTAACTTTTGAAGATGAATTTTCTATTTCTTTAGAATTTTCATCATTATCGATCTTCTTTAGTCTTACATTCATCGTTATATCTTCTTTTTTATGTTTCTCATTTTGAGATGAAATATTTTCAGTTTTGTTAAAATCATCTGAATTTAAATTCGATTCATCTTCTTTTACATCAATAATAGTAACTACATTTAAATTCTCTTCAGAAGAATTATTTGTCTCCAAGTTATTTTTATTAGAAATATCTTGCTTTTCTTGCTTATCTTCCACTTTTTTCGTAGATGTGGTAGGATTATTTAATATTTCTTTCTTATCTGCTGCTTTTATTAAATCTATAACTTCTATTTTATTCTCTGCCATTTTTACATCAATATATTCTAAAGATTCATTTGCAATATTTGCATACATATAAATATGTAAGTAATAATGAATTTTTGAGGTATTTTAAATTCACTGTTATCATGTTACCATACCATATGAGCATATGGTATTATCGACAAGTTAAACTATAAAGTTTTTCTTTCAAGCAATATATTATCCATTTGTGTGTTTCATTTTTATTCTGCAAAATAAAATATAATACATTAATGTTATAATTAATAATTTAATAAATATACAATAAAACGTAGATAAACGTATATACGTATATACGATATATACGTATAAATAACTGCTCTCTTTTATCGACAGATAGTCGGTAAATGCGATTACATTAACACGAATTTATCTTAAAGTTTGAGGTTAGAATCGTACAATATTATAACAAACATTATACAATATTACAACATGATACAATATTACAAAAAAAAAAAAGAAAGAAATAACAATAATAACACAATATCAATATATTTACAATTATATCGATATTCTATCGATATCATCTTTGTTCATCATTTGAAATGATGCAAAAGTTTTATCTATTAAGTAATAACATTAAAAATTGTAATAATTGAAGTTAAAAGAAACTATTTTCTGCGTGAATGATGTCTCAAACTTTATATCACCATTTCTATTTGCAGAAATAAAATTTATTGACTATTTTACGAATAATTAAATTATAAATCATTATTAAAATGTCATAGTTTATATAAAAGGGCTGTAGTTTATTTATATATTACTTTTACCGTGTTTTGCCAACCAATAATAATATTTAACAAAAGGTTATAACAATTGTATTTTAAATATATGAATTACCTTTTGTTATATTGCGTTTCACTTTATAATAATGAATATACACTTTATATTCACAATATGAAAAGCACTTCAGAAATAAATTGTAACATTTATTTGATTTGAAAGTTATTTAACGACACCATCGAAGTATAACATTGGCTGACACGTTCATAACCTCACTTATATTCTCTTTGACAATTCGATTACGATAGTGAATCAAAAGAGCACAAGAATAAAAGAACAATGTAACGTAATCATGTGCAATGTAACCAATATTAAAGAGAAAAAGATAAATCGAGAAGGCACATAAAATACTGTACACTAGAAGAATAAAGTCACAGGGACGTGTCAATCAACCCTGTTTTCTGTCTTTTTTCTCTTTCTCTTTCTTTCAAAGAGTACGCTTATTTTTACATTATGGCTGACGGTCACGGAAACAATCTGATCAAGACAATATGCAATATACTTAAAAAGAAGTTTTCACGATACCGAAGCAAAATGAGAACACGACCCCGTGGTACGTAAGGCTAGTGACCTCTACCTCTTTGAAGTGTACGTACTTATGTGTGCATGCATGTATTCCTGTGCGTCATACATTATAGTAAACCGACATGCTTACTTCTGATTTACTTACTATTATACGCATGTTGAACGTTCACGATTCAGATACTTATACAATCGTATTTTTCATTCGAAAAAACATCGTGAAATAGTTTAAGCCAATCATTGTACATATTGGTATATTTGCGTCGCATTATGTAGCATTTCATGTAATCTGTATCTTCGCGGATTTTTTTGTTCCGACCAATCAAACGCGTTTACACGTTTCTTTGACAGCGACGCCTTTCAAGAAAGACGAACACGATATTAATTGCCACTCTATTCAAGTTTATGAGACGATTTTTTACAAAAAATAATGCAAACGTTTCACACACCGGAAAAATTGTACGTACTCGTAGCACACTGTACTCAGACTATTTTTCGTTTGTGGCCAAGCCGCGCGCGCGTGTACCCAACAAAATGGCCGCTGCACGATATATGTGGTTATTTCTCACTTATATTTTTTTCTTTATACATTTTTCTTTTATAACGTAATATTGTTGTTATTTATAAATGTAATATAGTGAACACCTATAACACTTTTAAAAAATGATTTGACCTATATTGAAATTAAAAATAATTTAAAGGAATGAATAATCAATCTCACGTGATAGGATAGCGCCAATTTTAAATATGGTAAGACGTAATAACAAATGTTTTACGAATGTATATTTGTTTTCTATAAAAAAACGTATTAAAAAAATATTTTTAATAACGTGAAATTTATTAATTATTAATCCATTATTAATTTAATAACAAAAATAAATAAGAAAAATTCGTAATGTATTGTAAAAAAAAAAAAAATAGAAAAGTCTCCTAAATTACGATTTTACGTATTTTTACTAAAACTTACAAAGTGATTTTTTTACAGAATTTACATATTGTATAAAGTAAATAACACATATTTTAATATTTCTGATATTCATACAAAAAGTACATAGTACATATTTTGCACTAAGTTGAAATATTACCTTTTTAAACAAATAAATAAAATTATTTTTTAATAATAAATTATATCAAGCTATCGAAATATATATATCGAACAATATATTTAAATTTAAATTGGTCATATAAGGATTATGTGAATAATTTCTTTAAAAACATAAAACATATTGCATTGGTCTCGTATATTTACAGATTATTTATGATTTATAATCAATAATGTGTCGTACAATATATATATATATATCAACAAAATAATGTTTTAGTCATTCTTATAAAGCTAATAAAATCTAAAGGCTAAACAGTCAAGGTTGATCTAAAAGTTGGCTCCTCTCTGTACCGCGAACATTTTATTCGCCATCTTTTTCATGTTTGCTACCTAACAATAAATAAACAAACAAGTATAAATCTATACATTCCACGTGCCATCACACGTGGTGATCGAGAGTAAAGATGATAGTTAATATTTTGAACCACGAATCGCAGTGAACACGATGTCGAGCAGTCTCTTTTCAGTCTCTATCTAAATGCTTCTTAATCATAATTGTCTGAATAAAAATATTCAAGAACGTTTCCATGATATAGAACAAGGATATCTTTTTCTGTATATCTGAAAAATATTTTTTTTTTTTTGAAACAATTTGTTGCTACATACAAGAAAATAACATTATTTTCTTTTTTTTTAAATTTCTGCTAGAAAAAGTTGGTACTTTTATAGAAAGTAACAATATTCTTCAGCGATATTTCACGAATATAAATATTAAAGACAATATACTTTTCCTTTTTAATTAAAAATATACATTATCTCCGTTATTACTGTGAAAAGTACGTTTCTTTAGAAATTAAAATATATATTTTCTACTCTACTTTCTATTTTTTTTTAGAAAAGAATATTCAAACACATTTTTTTTATAAATTCCTTATTTAAAACAAAACATAACCAAAAACAACGGGTATTAACCTAATCATTAAACTAATCACATCCACGTTACAATTCAAGATGAAATTTTGAACAACGAAACAGAATTTTCATCCTTGTAAAACATCTTGAAAGATATTCGATAAAAATATATATTATTTCGAATCGTTTCGACGATTTTAAGACAGACAGACAAGAGAGAGAGAGAGAGAGAGAGAGAGAGAGAGAGAGAGAGAGAGAGAGAGAGATATTGCACATTTCTATCGAGACAACGTTTACGTTTCTTCATACACTCGTTAAGAATGTAGCATACATGGAACGTTGTTGAATTATTTAACGCGCTCGTTTGACTTTGCGTGATACAGAACGTTTCCTTCATCCATAAATCATGGAAAGTATGATTCGTTAGGAAAACAGAATGATATACGGCAACCTGTTAACTGCAAATCGGGAACATATAATCGGACATCGAATTGCATCATCTATTTTGGAGATACGCGCATTTAATAGTATACAATTCCGTTTATTGAAACCTCGTCCCGTATCGATGTCGGGTTTTTCTTCTTTTTTTTTCTCTCTTTTCCTTTTCTTATTCCAGTCGCAGTCGAGTTTTAATCGAATTCTCTTTGACAACGATCGTCTTTCTCGGTATTTGCCGGCTTCTACACATTTGCGAGTCTCTCTACAATCGAACCGATATTCTATTCACGCATTTTTAATCAATATATATATATATATTTTTAGACGTAATCATTTTCAGGAGCGTGCGTCGAACAATTTAAAAACGGATTTATTAATTTCGTTCTAAAGCGATAAACGAATTGTTATCCTATGTACACACGGTATAATATAATTCTTCTTCTTCTTCTGTTCCGGGTAAAACTAAGGATTTGAATAATTTTATTAACGATACGTACGTACACTTTGTCAGACTCGAGTGGAAATGACGTCGATGATCGATCTTCGCTATAAATATACACGGCCCATTTCAAAACGTTTGTACAAATTAAAAGAAATAACAAATTCTAACGAGAGAAATTGAATTTATCGTTCAAATTCAATTATCTACATATTGGAAAAATTTCCTTCAACGTGATCATGAATATTTTCGATCGCAATAATTAAAATATACAGATAATTTTTAATAAAGTAATCAAAACTCGCAAACGAACCTCGACAAATACCGAGAAACATTTTAAGGAGCTCCTTCTTTTTTTTCTTTTTTCCGCATGAATGCATAGGATATACACTCGGATCTCGTGGATATCTCGTTACATGGTTCGTGTGTATCCATTATGCAAAATATTTTCTCTACCTAAAAGATCTATCTATATACGCTTCTTCCTTTGCCCTTTGTTCACCGAAATACTTTTATCGTTCTTCTCTTTCTTTTTTTTTTTTTTTCTTTAACTATCGAATAGCACCCGTTTTCGTCACTTCAGACGCGCGCACGGTCACATCTTCTTTCCTTCTTTCTTCTTTTCTTTCGATACTTAATCGTGATCGTATAAGGTAATGATTCGTAATCCGATTTATCATAGCCGAGTTTACGCGTGAGAGTAAAGCAAATCAATTTTCAGATAATCGATAATTCGAAATCTTTTTATGAACAAAATACTCTGCACTTCGAGAAGATTCGATAGAACGCGGAAATAACACGATGTTTATTATAGGATGAGATGACAGAGACTTTCTCTCTCGTTTAATTAAACTGGTTATATATATATATATATCTTAATAATAAAAAGCCGAATTTAAATCGATATTCAACAATTCGTCCTTCCATCTTCTTTACATTTTGCCCGATATTTAATATTCGCACGAGTTAATAAATTATAAATATATATATATATATCACGAAGAATAATATTGTTAGACAAACTAGTTCATGGGACAGTTTGAACCTTAACGGATGTAGATTATAAAAAAATTGATTTGACCTAATTAGTCATAGCTATATTAAGTTCTTCGTGAGCGGCGATACGAAAGCATTGGGTTTATTGATTTTTTAAGCGCTTAAGATACTTGGGAAGATGGAATTCCCGTTTCCCTTTCGAGTTTGAACTTTCGATTTTAAAATAAATCCGCAAAATCGCGGATAAATAATTCAACTAATTTATCTTTCAACAACAAATTCTTAAATTATCGACAATGATATATCGAGATTATTCACGTTTTTTTTTTTCCTCTCTCATATCGTGCTAAATTAAATTCTCACATTAATTTGCAAAAACGTTCAACGCAATCAAGATTTGTGTTTCAATTAAGTTGCATGTAAACTCGACACTGGATACAGAATATAAACGATCGCATTCGTATCGCATTAATTGTCTCCTCTGTAAGGATCGTGAGAAGGGTTCACGATCGCCGTGACGATTCATGTGAAATGATCGAATTAAAAACTATTGCACGTTGCGCCGCTTATATGCATTATCACTTGCCACCTTGCTCGAGAAAAGTTAGTTATTTATAGTGAGAAATAATTATAATTAACAATGCTTGAACAACAACAATATTGAAATTATCGATTACACGACTCGTGGAAAACAACGAAAACAAAATGTAGAAGAGGTTATTACAATCGGCTTCGAATCAACTTTTTAGGTTAGGTTGTACGCGAACGGCGAGAATCGTCCAATTTGATCATAACCCCTCTACGATATTATTGATTATTTTATTTAACGTGTTTACTTGTTACTTCTTATCCATCTCCAATTATTGTGCCTATCATTTCTTTTCCCCAACAACAACAAAAATTACTATTTTACCGTAGAGGGTTTTAAACGATCCTCGTTTATAAATAATACACAATTGATCTCGACGATTGTTTCCTCTAAGCAACGATTAATTAAAACGATAACCAATCTTATTTGACGACTTAAAATCGCGAACATATTCGTTATAAATTGAACTAACTAAAATGGACGCGAAACGAACGAATTTTTTGACGTAATACTCGCAGTATAATATTTCAAAGCCGCACGAGTGGAAGGGCGATGGCGAACGTATGCGAAATTTGTTCGGAAACGGAAACAACGATCTCACTGTGCTCTCAAAGACAACGCGCATCTTTATGCAAGCTTCGCCCACAGATACGTATTGTACAGTTTCCATCGGAATTCTATGAAATTACATTCACTTATGATACATTGCACTTATACTTCTTACACATCACGATAAACACGCGAACTTTTATTTACATTCTGCTCTCCGCGCGCCTCTATCTCTATTACAATCTTAACACCCTATCGTTTAGCGGTTAAATACCTTTTTTTTTTCATCTTCTTCTTTGCTACTCGCTACAACTTGGATCGATCTATTTCTTCTAGAAGGAACGAATGAGTCATATTTATACTCACACTGTTTCACGAAGAAGGACAAAGAACGAGAGTCTTCGAACTCTTTCAATTCGATGCGATATATATAATATTTTACTTCTTCTTCGAAGAAAAAGAAAAGGAAAAGAAATGAAAAGATAAGCATTCATCGATTCAGATCGACACGATGAAAAATTTAAACGATAATCTCAAACTATCTGTGATACGATACGATAATTTTCGTCACGGCGCTCGCTCATTGCGCATACCGTTGATAAACTTGATCAACTTTCGCAAAGTATGATTAAACAACCCGGATTGAGAGAGATAAATCGATAAAAGGAGAGTTTGTAACCGAGATTTTTCGAGAAAAAGGAATTTTCAAAGCTCCAAGTCGAAAATGCAAATTCTAAAAAGGGAAATAACATATGTATCTCTACCAAACAATCGTTTCAATGAGGCGATAAAGATTCACGACGAATGGAAAAATCCTGTTCTACCAAGAGAAACGAGTCTCTCTCTCTCTCTCTCTCTCTCTTTTCTCTATTAGTTTCTACGCCTCGTAGAATAATCTTACGATATCCGAGAGGTTATGTCGGTCGAAGTCAAATCTTTGAACGATATTTTTTTCTTCTTTTTTTTGTGTGTGTGTGTGTGTGTGTGTGTGTGTGAAACGAATGAAAGAAAATAGGGGAGAAAGAATCGACGAAACTCTACGAAGATGATCGTACGCGGAGGAGTCTTCTACAAACGGACTCGCGAGAGAGAAAATGGAATAGACGGAGAAGAAAAGAGAGAAAGAGCGAGAGAGAGTTCTCCGTGGAGAGGAAATCACGATGAGCACAGCAATGGCGGTTCACTATCGTGGAAATTTGTGCAGCGACGATGATCAAAGAGAAGGTATTTCGACGAAGAGTATCGCGGTGAATAGGTCGAAGAGAATGTTCAAAGTTTGTAGGAACACCGGTCGTGTGGAGCATTCTTTTGGTATTTGACGGCGGTTTTGATTGGTTCCTCCTTCCCTCCTTCTCCTCCTCTTCCTCCTTCTTCTTCCTCTTCTTCTTCTCTCGAATATCGAACCGCGAAAGAGGCGGTCGCGACTCGATCGATCGGCTTTCGGCCAGCGGCGGGAAGAAGAATGCGCTCTCCTCTCTTTTATCAGGACTACTCGACCTGTGGTCAGGGTCAAGGTCACAGTGGTCAGGACGCCAAGGTGGTCCTGTGCCAGGAGGCGTGTTGGTGCTGATGTTGATGCTGTTGTTGATGTTGATGCTGATGTTGATGCTGTTGTTGATGGTGATTTTGTTGGTGTTTGTGTTGCTGTTGCTGTTGTTGTTGTTGTTGTTGTTGTTGGCTGTGTTGATTCTGATGCTGCTGGTGGTGGTGGTGGTGATGGTGCTGCCTCTTCTGGCTGTAAATCAAGAAACAAGATCGTACGATTACTTTTTTTTTTTTTTTGAATTCAACAATGAATTCTTGCAACGGGTATGTATTCGAGAGGCGCGTAGGCGATGACCGTGATTTTTACTTTACTGTGGCGGTAATGTTTACCAAGTTACCAGTGTACCAGGCCAAGTGGGAATACCGTTTTAATTGATCTAATATTGCGAAAATTGTGTGTAGTCACAAGTAGGCAGTTACGCACCGCGATTGATCTTATTTTCTATCGATAAAAAAAGAAAAAAAAAAGAAAAAAGATATTTTTGCCGATGAATATGGAGTAATTGGCCTGTCTGTAATTTTAAATGAAGTTAAAAAGGAATAAGCGATATCTCGATGCATAAATCATTGAATGATCGAAGGTCGACAATATATTAAAAAAAAAAAAAAAAGAAAGAAAAAAAAGTGACAGTTTCCTTATGGTTTGATCTAGTTTACATTTTTTCTTCCAGTTTACGAGTTTATTTGAAATTTTTTTTATATGCACAGAAGAAATAAATATTATAATGAATTAAAAACATTTTATCACCTTGTCCAGTTTATATGCAACAAGATATACACTTCATAGTTCGATGTAGACGTTTGATTTGAAGATAAGTGAAAGGAATATTGAATACCATAAAAATGCAGGCTTGAGTTATAGATCATTAATAATGTAGTTCTAACACGTCAGAAAAAATTTATCTATCCCATTAGCTGCATTCAGAAATAAAATAACATATTGATACTAATTGATATTTTTATATTTCGTTCTCGTTCTTTTTTTTTCTTTTTTTAAAGATGTTTACAGATATTTAATAATTTCAGAACGCTTTTTTTAAATCGTTCATCGACGAGAAAAAAAGAAAAAAAAAAACGAGAAATTTTTCACAAAATCTATCTTTATTCTTCTTCGAGCAAAAGAAAAAAAAAAAAATGATACAAATTTAACAGCTGTTTAAGAGCTTAACAACAAAACATCCGCCTCGTGGCTCTTAATATATAGTGTAATATACTGTTTCGCAATGTAATACGCGGCCAACGCGTAACTTCTACGCATTACGCACGAGAGACAAAACTGGCGGACGAAACAGCACGGGTAACGTATAATCTCGAGGCGAATCCTGGCAACAAATAGTCACGTCGCGTGTACAAAATGTCGAGTGTACAGCGAAGCGTGACTGCAAGCGTGTAAGCACATTTTTTCCACCGACCCTGAACGAATTCTACTATAACAGATTCCGCTATCATGGCCATTGCATCGAGCATCGTGTCCACGATGGATTGTTACGAACCACGAAATTATCGATGCACCTCGAACAAAGAGGAGGAAATTGCGAGATTTAATTTCAGGATTAGGAATTATTTAAACCAACGTTTTCTCAACGTTACGCATACCTTATTATCCTTTCGCAGAAAGAAGGAACAAAGCTAGCTAGAAAAATTTAACTTACGACGCGTATAATATAATTGTTCTCAGCGTTTGAAAGTTCTTATTATTAAAGAAAAGAAATTCAAAACGTTGACCTGAAATTTACATATAGCAATGACACTTTTGCATAAAATTCATTAAAATTTCAAATGACACATTTTCATTTTTTTTTTTTTTTTACAATTGTAGCAAACATAACTGACGATCGAACGGGGATATTGTTAAAAATAACCTTGATTCTAATCTTTTCCATTTATTCGAGAATTTTATTGATTCTCGTAATAAAAAACGTACAATTAACTTAAGAATTAAGTATATAGTCGAGTGAAATTGATCGAGTATAAATGTCACTTCTTCTTTTTTTTTTTTTTCGTTTGCATGGTTTCACGAAGTTGAACCTGTATACACAACGTAAAATATCACGAATAAAATAACAAATTAATGATTAAGTAGAAACAAACTTTTAGATCGTAATAAAATTACAGACTGTTATTCCAATTTATTCGGTCTCCAATAACAATACTAATTCGTCCTCGAATAAACGATTTCTCCAAACAATTTCATTTTCTTTCATATATATATATATATATTTCTAAATAAAAATGAAATAAATAAAGTCTCGAGCAACGTTTTCATTTCTCTCGTATAGATAATAAACGCTCTACCGAGTAATAACGGAGAATGTAATCATCTCTAGGGGGGGTAATCCTTCGGCGGCCGATCGATCCTGAATAATTCAATTAAAACGAAAAGGAAAACGACGCCGGTTGCGTCGCGCTTACGTCCACCAACAACGTCATAAAACAACGATAAAAGACATGGACGGGCCCGGAATGCGCGTCGTCGAATTAACATTCGATACGCGAGACACGACGAGTCGGAAACGCGCGCCATTTATAACAATAACGCCCCGACGAGTTTCACCAGACCCGTAACATCGACGAAAACGGGATTATGAATCGTAATTGCATCGAAATGCAATATAACGCTCTCCCCCACGCCCGGTAATTACATCAATTCGAGCGTTACTTTTATCATTTCCTTCTCTATTTTATTCTTCCCCCTTCGCCTTCTTTTTATCGTACGAGTCGTATAACGAGACACGGTCAATGTTCAATTTTCCTGGGGATTAAAGCTACTCGTCCTTTCACCGAGAATCACTGATAAATTTGTTATCGAGCTTGCGCTCGAGTCTCTAAGCGAATTTATTTTCTTCGAGTCGTGAAATAAAAGCGAGCGAGAAAGTTACTCGTACGGATCGATATTTCGATGGTGTAAAGATAAGAATTTTTATTTATTTTTCAATAATAGTTGGAGATGAGATGTCGTCCACGATTGTTGTTGATTATTCGTATCGTTAATGTGATTAATTTCTATCGTTTTGTAATTCGTATTATTATTATTATCGGCTTCTTTTAACATTAATTGCTATTTAATAATTAATAAACGAAGATCGAAAGGTTACGAAAGAAGCATTATAATATAATCAGTGTAAGATTAACTGATTGATCTAATATCGTTATATATATTATAATATCGTTATATGTTGGAAACAAATTCAATACGAGAAAAATGTTATTAAATTCGTAATAATATCTATGTATTATATCAATGTAATTATAGAATAATTATTATAGGTTATTATATTAATATCATTAGTTTGTGTAATTATAATAGCTTCCCATTGTAAGCAAGGAAATATTTTAAAAAAGTAAACCGTATTTGAATAATATATTAAAAATTAATAGAATACGCAGTTGAACGTGAATTGAACATTTAATGTATAGAATATACATTACTTTTACGTTTAAAATTTGAAAGTTTGGCAGAGTTTTTAATCGGATAAAAATAATTTTCATCGAAATCACCAAATAAGGTTATTCGTGATAATTAAATTTCCTTAGATTTCCGCAAAACTACAGACTTAAGGTTGAGCCTAACGTTATTCTTAGTTCCAGAAATCTTATTAGTTTTACACCTACCAGTCTAACGTTGGTTCTACTAAGCCGCGATAAATATAGGTTAGGTTAAGCGATCAACTGCCAAAAGCGACGGTAATTTTTACGATTGGAAAGAATATTTTACATACCATTCAAGGATCGAACGAAACTTCTCGATTATGTATCGGGGCTGTTACCTTAAGCATCCTAATTGATTTAAAGTACAGGTTACGTGCTAAAAACCGTACGAAACGAGAACGATACGGCTTAAAATAAAAGTTTATACGAAGATCGTCCGGTTTGGGAAAACATATCGACGAATTACCCTCGATGTTGCTTAACCACGCGTCCACTCGCACTTGTCTCAGCCAATACGTAACGAGTTTATAAAGTAACCAGATTTCTCGTTTCGAATGTGCTGCAAATGGAAGACAAGAGTGGCACCGTCGCGTCGCTTTCGTTACGTGTCACACGTGCGAAATATGGGCGCGTTCGGTGATCAAATAATGAGATGTCCATTCTTTTTATAGAATTTTACTTCATCGGATTAAAATTTTTATATTACGTAAGAAGTATTTCAACAAATTAAATAGATTAACTAATAGATTAATTAAAGTTGATAAGGCACGAATTATCGTAATTTAACTTATCGACTGATTACTATGTTCAAGTATCTTATTGAAATTATAAATTGTGTAATAATTTGGTTACTCTCTTGATTTTATTACGTTTTTTATTACGTGATGTTTTTTTATTATTTTCATCGACGTAATTTACCATGCTACAATCAAGAGAAACATAATACTTATTAAATTGATACGTTGTTAAAGAATAATTATATATTAAGAACGTCGGTATTGAAGAAATCGTGTCTAAACTATAATAAACTTTGACAATCTTGCTTTTAATTTTTCGTCTTGCTTATCATTCTATTATATTCATCTACGTAAAAATGCGTATATATATTTAATAAAATATATTTCTTTTAGTTATATTTACAAAAAAAAAAAACCCAAAATTTCCACTTATCAACGAATCCATTGTTTCATATCCCACATATTATATTGTTCGGTTAATAAATTTTCGTTTTACACAATTGTAAGACAAACTTCGCAGCAAATAAACATTCGCATCAACATTTCTTCATTTCTAACGCAACGATAATTTTATGTAATCGAGCGTATATCATTATTCGAAACACATTATTCGATCGACTTTTCATACAACTCGTATACGACTCGTATTCCTACTCTTTTTTCCGTTTCGAGCGAATACCTACGTCGAGGTTATAAAATAATGAGTTGTCGATCGAAGGATCGCCAGAATTCAGGCCGTCGTTTTTATCGTCGAAGACACCCTGTCGAGAGATCTACTCGCGAGAAATCACAATTATAGCGATGCTCGTCGATATTTCTTCCTTCCCACTCATATACTCTCTCGTTGGCCTCTTTGAAAGGATCGTACGAGGCTGAATAAATCAGAGCCCACATCGATATTGATATTCGATCGACTTGAAAATATTTCGTTCGTTCGTTCTTTTTTTCTTTTTTTTTTTTTTTTTTTCAAACGTGCTTCGAAACGAGGAAAGAAATGAAAAAGTTGTCTCGACGAATGATGCTGTTTGTTCCTATGATTTACCCGTTCCTTCTTTGAATTTATTTAGTTACGTGTGATTTATTTACTTTCTTACTGGCCGATTTCTATATACGCGACGTTCAAGATAGAATTAATTTATTGGAATGAAGACGTATATACGCGGCGGCTTAAAAGTTTAGGGTCATGCGTCATTCGGCACCGAGTAATCGGTTTCTAATTAAGGTTCAAGGAATTCGAGCAGAGGTCATCCTACAATTTTTTAAATTGTATTGCACTCAATGGATAAATCGAAATTTAATTTAATCGAAATATTATGGAAAAAATCGAGGAATTTTCAAAATTCAAAATTTTTTACCAGATAATTTTGTGAATGAAATTTATTAAGAGAATTTTTCGATATATATTCAAAACGTAGATAGATAATAGATATTGATCATTTCAAACTTTGAACTATAATTTACGTAACTACATAAATGTCTGTGAATAATGCGAAGAAATTAAATTCTTTATCGTTTATAATCGATGATTTTACATACGCGCGCTCATATTTTTCCGAAGCTCATTCATATTTATAAAGGATGTAAAATTGCAAGATTGGTCGTAATATTCAACAAATATTCAACGAGCATATCTAAATAAAAAAAGGAAAAATTATATACGTGCAATTATATTTAAACTGTCGGATCCGGTGCTTATTCGTTGCTTATAAAGATATTAAATTTTATATTAATCTTCCTCTTATTTATCGATGCATTCAAAACAGCTGTTATGTTCGTAAAGTTAACTCGAAACGGGTAATTAAGTCATTCGAAGCATCGTATTAATGTCTTCTTTCCCCAACGCCTTCATTTATGCCTTTTTGGTAGGCCGCGTATACATATATACATATATAAGAAAAATAACGCGTATGCTTTATTAATTTTCATCGACTGTTTTCCGATTCGTTAACTCGATGAAATATAAATGTATATTCTTCTCGCGTAGATACATGTGTATCAATTTTAATTTTTACATCGCGTGGATTTCCACGATTCGCGAATCAATTACGTTATAAACTTATTGAATTGTTAAAAAAAAAAAAAAAAAAAAATCGATAAAAGGGAGAAAAAAGTTAGCAAATTATTTCTCTTGGGTAATTTCTCGGTTATCGTGATCCGAATTCAATATTCCCTTATTCCTTTCTCTATCATTGTTTAATAATAACCTTTTCAGAGCGAATTACTTTTTTTCTTCCTTGGCAAGTAATATCCGAGGTACGACAATTGATTCTCGAATCAATTTCACACCAAATAAGCCGGGGGAAAAAAAGTAGATACTGATTTACGAAATTGATTTATCGTATTATCGTATTACGATAAATATATCGGTATCTCTATATACCGGGTGTTCAAATCTCCGAGAGGGAGAAGTCAAAAAATACATATTAAAGGGAATGGAAAAAGAAAAAACTCTCAAAGAAACTATTGTCCATTCTTGAATATTATCTTAAGGACAATAAAGAATTTTAATATTATTACGCGAGAAAATATAGGTCGTGGTGCAAAATTAAGGAGAGAGAGAGAGAAAGAGAGAGAGAAAAAAAACAGACCGGCATCACTTGAAAGAACAAAAGTGCCATCGTAAAAAAAAAAAGAAAAAAAAAAAAAGAAAAAAGAGTGTTTCCTTGGCTGAAAATTTTTTGAGTACCATATACCACTATGGCTGTCAGACGTACGGCTGTTAGTAGGAGCTCGAAGAGTACCGGTACTCCGCTCGTAACGACTCTTCGAAACGAGGAGGATCGATCGAGGTGGCGGTGGTCCGCACGTGCGCACAACACGCTTCTCCTCTCTCTCTCTCTCTTTCTCTCTCTTCCTTTTTCGCCCCCTCTCGCCCATTTTCCCTTACTCTCTTTATTATTTTCCTTTTTTTCCCCTTATCTTTATCACCGTTCCCATTCCCTCCTTACTCTCTATCACGCACACTTTTTATCTTTCTTCCTTCTTCGTCTTCCTTCTCAGCCCCATTTACCGTCTTCCTCTCAGTTTCTTTTAGCCCTCCTTCTCCCGTGTCATTACCTATTCCCTTTCACCTTTCTCTCTCTCTCTCTTTCTCGTTTCAACCGTGTTCTACACCACAAACCCACCCTTTACTCGCCATCCACCCACGCATCTACGTGTACCAATCACTCGTATGCACGAGCAAGTTTGCGTATGTACACACATCTAGGCATAAGTGCGTGTTCACAGAGGAAATTCTGTGCACGAGTCGGTCTAGCTACGTGCTACACTTTCTGTTCGCAAATATGCGAACATCTCTTTGATTGTTACACGATTAATATTAGAAAATAGGGGCACGAGGGGAAGGTGAAGAAATCTATTATTTTTCATCTATGATTCAAAGAAACGTGTAAAATTTAAAAAATATTTTTTCTGTGGATTTATTAAATGGACGGTGTATTGAGACTAAAAGAAAGAATATTTCATCGAAGCATAAGCATACAAACGTACGATAATTTAGGTTAGTTTTTCGTTAAATAAGTAGCATACTTATGGATTTATCGAGCGTGTATATACCTGCGTGTATTCGTATATCATCCTTCTCTAGTATAAATTTTTGTAAATTTTTTTGTGAATTTATTAAATGAATGGTGTATTCGGACTAAAAAAAATAACATTCTATCAAAGCATAGACATACTTCGTACGAGCGTACGATAATTTAGGTTAGTTTTTCGTTAAAAAGTAGCATACTTATGGATTTATCGAGCGTGTATATACCTACTTGTATTCGTATATCATCCTTCTCTAGTATAAATTTTTGTAAATTTTTTTGTGAATTTATTAAATGAATGGTGTATTCGGACTAAAAGAAATAATATTCTATCAAAGCATAGACATACTTCGTACAATAATTTAGATTAGTTTTTCGTTAAAAAGTAGCATACTTATGGATTTATCGAGCGTGTACATACCTGCGTGTATATTATCCTTCTTTAGTATAAATTTTTGTAAATCTTTTTTATGAATTTATTAAATGAATGGTGCATTCGGACTAAATGAAATAATATTCTATCAAAGCATAGACATACTTCGTACGAGCGTACGATAATTTAGGTTAGTTTTTCGTTAAAAAGTAGCATACTTATGGATTTATCGAGCGTGTGTATACCTGCGTGTATTCGTACACAATCCTTCCCTAGTAATGGGATCGAGTATGACTTGAATTTCATCGTCGTCGTTATCCACTCATTTTTACTCGCCGTGTACGCGTGTGTATACGTGGCCTGTGCGTATACGGTCAGATATGCAAGCACTGTAGCGAAGCGAGCACCAAATGCTTCCGATGTGTCCACGTTCGCAAATATATGCCACGAACGTGAAATCGAATAACTCACGCGACACCTTTTTTTGCACACGTGGCGACCCCGTTCGTCGACCCTTTTCCTCGAATATACATGAGCGCGTAACCATGCACGTATATATATATATATATTTTTTCCTTTTTTTCAGAGGATAGAGGAAGAGACAGATTAAAATCCCTCTTGGGGATGGTGGTCGCATTTGGAAGCGCGGTATCCAGAGACACGTATTTCGTAAGTCAATTGACCTTCGTAAGTGCACGTGTCTCCCGTTGGACGTTGAACCTTTTTCGCTATGGTACCCCCGTTGTCCAGATTTCGTTGTGATAGGAATGGAAACGTGGAATTTCATAAATTTTATCGGAAGCACGCCGCGAGAACGACTTGATCCGGAAAATTATTGCGTGGAATTCGAATAACGAATTTAACGAGTTAACTTGATTAAAAAGATTTGTGTTAATTCATCAAAGAAGAAAACTTCATTCGCGAACAAATAAATCCTCATTTCTCGTAAAAATTACGCGTTGTAAGATATTATTGATTAAAAAAAAAAAAGAAAATCTTGTTATAAAAAAAAAAAAAAAGAAAAAATTGAAACCATTGTAAATTCATTAAAACAGAAATAAGAATTTAAATATTGAAATTGATTGTAAAATAAGTGTTCGTAAAGCAATAGTTAAAATTAAATAACATTTTCTTTTAAATTTAAATTATTATCAATCGGATAACAATGTTTTAAGGTAAGACTGTAAATCCCGAAGAATTTAAAATTAAATTTAATAATAAAATTTCTAAAGGATCAAACAATTTAATATGTCTTTTGAAGGTCAAGTTCAATATCAATTTCAATATTAGGAGAAACGCAAGAATACGAGTGCCAGATTAATTAATTAATTCTCGTAAACGAAGCTAATTAACTTATATAAGAGTTTATTGATTACAATATTCGAATTATTTTATAACAAAATCCATCCACTATTTCCATATAGTATAATTTCATGTTTAGTTTCAATATTTAATAAACACCGAACAATTATTTACTCTACGTTTTACCGTATTAAGAAAACGGTTTGGTTTGGCTCCGCTTATTTTTTTTCTCTCTCTCTCTCTCTCTCTCTCTCTCTCTCTCTCTCTCTCTCTCTCTCTCTCTCTCTCTCTCTCTCCCTCCAGAATTCAAGGACGTTGTTATGCAACACCTTCCTGTACCGAAAAGTAATAATTTGTAGACGGGCACGAGGTTCGCAAGAATTTTACGACTTTTTTCTTGACGTACACAAAGAGACGGCAATGCGGGAAACGAATATCCCGTTTACACGTGTGCCACGAACGGATAGGGAGGAAACATTCGTGAAAAGGGAGCCACGTGGCGATACGTGGTGACACGTGCTTTGTGTTATCCGACCTTCGTAACCAACGTGTCAGCGAACAGGTCCAAAATTAACTTGATTCGTGTTATTTATGAATTTAAAACGATCCAAATTTCTTGAACGGAACAGTTGTTATTACGTATATATTACGTGTATATATATATACATGTGTGTGTGTGTGTGTGTATAGAAATATATCACGAAATCAAACATCTATTCACGTCTATTCACCGATTAATAAAACTGCAACTGTTATTTTTGATTTCGATTACGTTGATGCAACGTAACGAGGAGACATTGGACGGATGAAAATTCTCTCACCAGAGTGGAAATATAGAGACGAATATAGAAAGAATGAAAATGAAAATGGAAGGGCAAAAAATGGCAAAAAGCTCGCCGATCTATTTCCGAATGATCTTTTAATTATACATAGATTCTTTCGGAATTGGAAAAACCAAAAAATGAAATGTAAATGCAAATGCTAATTTGAAAAAACCTTTAAATAAAGAATCAAGAGTCGATAGCAGGAAATAAGGAAGAAATATATATATATAAACACGTTTAATTTGTAGTTATACATAGATTCTTAGGAAAAAACAAAAAATGAAATATAAATGCAAATACTAATTTAAAAAAAAAACCTTTAAATAAAGAATCAAGAGTTGATACCAGGAAATAAGAAAGAAATATATATATACATATACACGCGTTTAACTTGTAATTATACATAGATTCTTTGGAAAGAATAAAAAATGAGTTATAAATGCAAATAACTTAAATAAAAAATCAAGAGTCGATACCAGGGAATACCAAGGAAGAAATATACATACTTGTTTAATTTGTAGTTATACTTGGTTTTTTTGGAAATTGGAATTGGGAAAAATAAAAAATGAAATATGAATGCAAATAACTCTTAAAAAAAAAAAAAAAAAAAAAGAAAACAAAATTGAGAATAAGGAAGAAATATATGCAGGTCTAATTTGTAGATCGATGTATGCTGTTGATCGTATCGATGTATTTAAAAGGAGGAGAAGTAGATTGGAGCATTGACCAGGGTCTATGAACTGAACGTTGCCGAGCAGAATCCACCCACCTAGCTCCAACAGGAACGAAGCATTGTCTATGTACAGCCTAGTATATCATACGAACATCGATCCGTGAGACCGGTCCCATGCCACCTCCCAACCGAAGTACAAATCTCTACGCCCTAAAACGACCGCGCCACGTGTTGTTACACTTGTCCGTTTTTTTTTTTTTTTTTGCCCCGGCCGTTCTCGTTGTCCACCGGATAGACGGAAGAAATTTAATCCCGTTCGAGGCACTGAACAACAATCGGATCAATCGGGGGATAATCGCGTTAAGAGATAGCGCAAATAAGAAAAATACGTATAAATCTCTTCCCTCCGTTTATTTTAAGAATAATTCTACAAATATTTCTCTTATTTTCCGATTGTTCCGAGTTTTCCACAAAAAGTTCCCCTTACTTTGAATAAATTCCAACCGAACCGAGTTTTAATCAAAAATTAATTTTATCGTTGAAGAAATGGAAGATGACGATAACTCGTAAACGGTGAGTTTAAAAAAGAAGAAGAAGAAAAAGAAGAAAAAAGAAAGAAAGAAAAAAACGACGAAGCGCGGCATTCCCGATAAATTCATAATTTCTCTAAAGCGATCTAAGTGGCGGGTATCTAGAAATAGAATCGAGCGTCCTGAATGCCAATGGCGTCATTAAATCTAGATCGTACACTTTCTTGCGACCACTGACCGAGATTCGCCCGTTCACAGTTCCCGCACACCTTCTGTAATTCGAGTGTCTTCTCGTAATCCCCGTATATATACAGCCTTTTAACACCGACCTCAGGTGTTCCCCTCCCCCCTCCTCCTCCTCCTCCTCCAGAGTCAGGTATCTCGAGTATCGACAAGTATCTCACGTATCTTGCGTAACTCGAGTATCATCTCTCTCTCTCTCTCTCTCTCTCTCTTTGTGAGGGAAGAGGCGCACTACTCTGCCCAGTAGTAACACGCTGTCCGCTCAAGTAGCCCAGACAACAGTTGCTACCGGTCCGGGCTATTGCGACCGACGACACTCCTCCAGCATCCAGTTTTAACCACCCTGCCGACATTTCTTTAAACCATCCTTCAAACCCCCAATTTTGTTCAATTTACTTGTATTAACTTGCTTATAAGCACGCTTTCCATTGTTTCGATCCATCCGAAGGGTTTGATCGTAAGTCTGTTTTATCGATTTAGCCGGCTCGCGCGTATATATGTAGAGAGAGAGAGAGAGAGAGAGAGAGAGAGAGAGAGAGAGAGAGAGAGAGAGAGAGAGAGAGAAGCGTAAATAAAGTTTACCAAGGACGAAGGAAGAAACGTTGAATTTCATCGATCGAGGAGGAAGCACGGAGACGACGCTTTCGAACCGATTCTTCCGCGGCCAACCTCTGCTCGTTCGCTCATCGTATTCATCGATCCGTCTCTAAAGGGGCGTCCACATAGCCGATGTGCGATTCGAACCGGTGCTCTCTCTCTCTCTTTCTCTCTTCCCCTTGAATTATATACCTCCCGAGACTATTTAATAAACCCCGCGCTTTACGAGTATTATTAGCCGTGTCCCACCACCGTGTAAATGTGTGTAAAAGGGGGGAGTGGAGAGGAAAAGGAAAGGAAAGCAATTAGAAGTATATAAGAAAAATAAAAAAAAGAATGTGAAAAACTCACGGTGGGGGGGGGGGGAGGCGAGGGAGAAGGAAGGCGGGGAGATGAATGGTAGAAAAAGAGGAATTTCAAGAGGCTCGAATATGATGAGGCAGAGTGGGGGAGAGAGAGAAAAACAAGAGAGGAAGAATATATGTATATATATATATATACACATATACATATACATGTACATATATATATATATATAAAGATCGAGGCAAAGGAGAAGGATAGAGCTGCGAGTTCCTGCTATCCTTCTCGTTTTATCCATCCCCTCTGCCTCTGCCCCTCCGTGGCAGAAACGTGGGCGTGGACGTAGGCGAGGTAAGCCTTCAGGGCCGGCGAGCATCGACCGATCCAACTGGACGCATCGTAAATCGTGACCAGCCTCGTGATTCTTGGGCAACATTGATAGACACGTCGATACGATTATCCATTATTGGACAACCTTCGAATTTTGCGTATTTCGAATCGAGAGAGAGAGAGAGAGAGAGAGAGAGAGAGAGAGAGAGAGAGAGAGAGAGAGAGAGAGAGAGAGAGAGAGAGAAGAGAGAGAGAGAGAGAAAAGCACGACTTTTCTCTCGCTTCCAAAGAATTTATCGAGTGGCCAATTGTACAATTAAGCCAGCATTTTCGAAACGAAGTAGTATAAGTCAGTGTTTGGACCAGTGTGATTTTCGTTCAACCTTTCGATCAACTTTTTCGCCGAAACGAATGGGATCGATCACGAATCGTTTGCACACGTTGTTTCATACAACGCGAAATCTTTCTTCGTTTTATCGATCCAATTTGAGCGAACTTGAACTTTCATTCAGCGATTTCAGGGAAAATTTAAATAGTTAATATCGCAATGTCGTGAATGTAGGTGAGATTATATGAAAAGCGGATATAAACGGTTATTCAAGCATTCAAGCATTATTTAACAATTAATTATTCAATGTAAAACATTTATTCTTAAAAATTTTTAACTCCGTTACTTTTTCAACTCTGCTTTCGTTCCGTAACGTAAAGCAACAACGTTTGCAAACAAATTGATTTAAAAGGAAGACGTGGAAGGCGAATAAAAGAGAAAGAAATCAACGATATTCAACGCCCGCGATACAGATGGAATCGCGATGGAAATGAGATCGGAAGGCGTTCGTAATTTGCCACTCGATATCCCGCGGCCGGGAGAAAAAAGTGTAACGGACGTGGTTTGAAGGAGGATGAAGGTTAAAGGACGAACTACTACGTTCTACAACGAACCTCGCCACCGGTTTTCGAGAAGCAGTGTTTGAAAGAAACGTTGAAACGTTTGAGCTCTCATTTTAATTTCCTCCATTCTCTCTCTCTCTCTCTCTCTCGCTCCTCGCCATCCCTCCGCTAGTTGGCCTGCGGCTTTCGAATTCGCCGTTCGTACGATCGATGAACGTTCGTGTCGTCACATGAGAACCCTCCTTTAATACCCCTCCCCTCCCCCCCTTCCCATCCACGGTCCCTCATTAAAGCCGTCCGCCGAACGCGGAGAGTGGCATCCTAATGCTATTTACACAAGTGCTCCCAGCCAGAGCGAAAGGGCGTTCGAAAAACTGTTCCTCCTTTTCTCTACTCTGCTCGCGCCACCTCGCGTCACAATAAAATATCCATTTGCCTCTCCGCCATCCCTTCTCCTAACCTAACCTGACGCAAAATTTACATTCGATTCCACGCGAGCCTCGCCACGCGTGTTACGTTCCGTGTCTCGTTTCGACGTTCGTTTGCTCGTTCGACGATCGCGTTCGAGTTCGATTTCAACGGTGGAGAAAATGTTTATCCGACAAGATTTCGGAATGATTATTATGTATACGCAAAATTTGCAGAAACGACGACGACGCGAGAACGTTAACGATAACCTTATCTTAATTACTCGTGTTGGAGATTAGCTACGTTTTTGTCTGTTTATGCTATTGTTTTGTTTGAGTTTTTTTTCAAGCAGGAGAAGTTTTCGGGAAGGAAATTTTAGGATGGACAAATCGATTCGACGAGAGGATATCGCGGTGCTTTATCGCGAGCAGCACGCTTTATACGCGTTCCTTGTTGGTTTCTGGCGTTTTTTGTCTTTTTCTTCGGTTCCTCGACGCAGTAAAAGTTTCCGCCTGACTCCTATCATTATATCCCGGCAACGAAGGTAATTCCAAGCGACTACATTATAATAATAAGAGGCAATGGAGACAATAGGAAGGATCGAGAGAGATAATGACTTTCCTATAGAAACGAAGTAAAGAGTCGGAAACTAATGAGAATTATTTTCATTAACGTTTCATCAACGTGGCGTGGCGGTTTCGGCGAAGATTGCTTTCATGCTATTCCCTGTTCCATTTCTTTTCCTTCACGTCGGAAAGTTTACGATTAATAAGTACGGTTAGAAATCTTTTGACGATAATATCGAGAAGAAGTGTAATCGTGACGTTTAATAAACTTCGAGAATGGGACGAGCCGAGTAAACGGCCGACTTCGAACGACAGATAATCTTTATCGATATCCTTCGAATATGAATTCGAAGCGAAGTTGGTTGCGCAACAGATTTCTGGTCTGCAAAATGTAGCGAGGCGAGGAACGTAGGGTAAAACGTAGGGAGCCACTACGACCCACTTTCGCGTCGTGCCAATTGCCGATCGTAGGAGCACACACACGCGCACACACACACACACACGGTCCTAATTAGACAAGTCTCTCGATCGCCAATTAGAAGCGACGCGTTACAAGATCGAAGCCATCGAAGAATTCGACCACCTCGTGAGAAAATTTCGCTATTTTCCTCTGAGGAGGGAGAATAAGAATAAGCTCTTTTTTCCTCGATTTTTCTCTTTTTTGTCTTCACTCTCCCCTCTCCCCCCTCCTGTTTACATCTCGATTCGACCTCCCACGATTATTCTATTCCAGGCTCTACTCTAAATCCGTGATCCGTGAAAATTCATATGGCAGACGTTCAGACAACGGATAAATTATGGAGGAGTGCTCGATCCTCTACCGCTACCGAAGATTAAGCGCAGTAGAAAGTAGGAGGAATTCGGGCTCCCCGTCTTCGAAACGAGCCGTTTTAATCCACGGTGATCGTTGAATCATTTCCCCTTCACCTGAATCACATTTACGTTCCATCGATCTAAATCGTGGCAAATTCTTTGTTGCGCGAATTTGTGTAACAGGGGAAAAAAGAAAACGCGCAGAAAACTATTCTCCCCTCCCCCTCCTCCTCGATGCCGATATTCTAGGATCTCCTCTAGTTATTTTTCGTTATCGGCGCCATTTGTGGTTTTATATTCCTATAAATTTCGTTTTAACGCGCCATAAATAAAGGCAAGAATAAATACCGGTTGATCTACTTTTAAATCGTCGCTTATTTCTCCCCCCTCCTTTTCAAGCAAGCAAAAAAAAAAAAGAAATAATTTACGAAGAAAAATTTGGTTAAATCGACGTACGACAAACTTCGAACTTCCCGAAACGTTTTCGAAAACTTTCTCACGACTTGAACGCGCGCGTTTTTTATTTACTTACGTAAACATCGATTATCGATAATCGCGTACAACCTGAATCGCATTCAGAGGGAAATAAATCAAGATGGCGATCATCTCTCTCTCTCTCTCTCTCTCTCTCTCCTCGTGTAACGTGGTCAACGCTTACCACCAACGTTCGATCTCGTTTAAATATTTAACGGTGGCCGTGTCGATCGGCTCGTTATAACCGACAGAGCGGAGGTGGAGCCCGCGACAGATACAGATTCTTTATCGTCGGCTCGGTATTAAAATGCAAATGATCACCGCTATCACCGGCCGTATTCCTTCTATCACTCTCCGTCATCGTGGCCGACTCGCCACGAAAACCCTTGTCTTTCCGTCGTGTGTCGATACGTGAATAGAGAAAATTTAATCATCCATGCAGATGCAAGATGTAAATTGAAATTTCAATTTGGAGGAAGGTGGAGGAATCGTCTGGCCAATTGGAAAGGGTGAGGTTAGTTTGATCGCTGCTCTCTCTCGATCGTGGAAAGCGACGCTCGATGATTTGTACGATTAATTAATAAGACGTGTCGCGTGTTGGATGTGGAAAGAATTCGTCTGGTTCATTAAGATCGCTTTTTGATTGAATAACAGTGTTGATGCGCTATGGATAGTTGATGGTTAATTATTGATTTGACACGGCGCGCTATCTTTCTCCTTCTCTCCCGATCGATCGACGTTAGACATTAGAAGTTCCATAATACGAGTTATTCGATGAATCGATTATTAAATAGAGGCGTTTAAAGCCTTAGCCACTGGTTGAACGACTATGAATACTAATGCCTGGTGCGTGATCGGTAAATTTAAATAGGTATAATTTAATAATGTTTATTAAATTCTCGATTCGTTCGATGTCAACCTTCTGGGAAGATCGAAAGAAGATCTGACTGCGTTTATATCTGTGTCCCACTGTGTTATAAAATTATAATTCGAATAAATTTATTTCTAACGTGTTTTTTCTTTTTTCTTTTTTCTTTTTTTTTTTCTAAGGACGAAATGGAATTTCGTGGAAACAGTGGAAATCTTAGCGAGCTTCTTTTCTAAAAAAGTTTCTTCTCGCGAAGAAACAATACGTTCGAAAGCATACATCGATAGCAACGCGGCTCTAACTTCTTTTCTTTTAACTGGCAACGTCGCGTCTGCAAGTTGACTCTACATCTAGATGCAGATTGCAGATGCAGTAAGAGGTTAATCCGCGGACTCTCAATTTTATATGCTTTTCATGATGCTTTTTTTCTTTCTTTCTTTCTTTCTTTCTTTTCTTCTTTTTTATTTTCTTTTTCTTTTTCTTTTTCTTTTTTTTTTTTTTTTTCACTTCTCTCGTCCGCCTCTCTTTCGCATTAATTACAGTCGACGTCACACAGACCAGACGGTATTTCATTCCAACATGTTCCATGGGATATTTCCCTACTACCTTCGTTCTCGCGCGTACGAACCAGAAGTGGAATAAAATAACCACGCATAATTATCTTCATCGAGTGAATAACGTCTATACAAATAAATATGTCTCGAAAGGGGAGGGGGGTGGGGGGGGAGGGAAGGAGCGTTTTAAAAAACGATGCTTCACGAAAATTCCTTCCAAATTGTTCCGATCCACGAAACTTTCAAAAATTATTACTTCAAATCTTCATCAATCTGATCTTCGCCGCGAGTCAACGCTTCCGAAATAATCAAACGAAGAATAACAACACCTACGAAACAGTTTTCTTACGTACATCTACAATATATATTAATATTATATCCGTCATGCAAATGAACACTTGCGTCAACCGCGTGAAATTGTTTATCGTCTTACGTAACGGTTAATTGTTCGGTTACAAAAATTGAAACCGGTCGCAATTGTCACGTTCGATAAAATATTTTGCATTGTTCGAAGATTAACTATTCCCCACCCTCCCCGAATTGTTTCTACTCCTAATTTCCCAACACAACGCTCTCGAACCCGTTTCACCATAGCTACGCGACTACCTCGCAATGATCCACCAAAAATTAATCAATAATCCAAACGAACGAAAGAAAGAAAAAAAAAAATTACCTGTCGAACGACTACTTCGCAATGATCCACCAAAAATTAATCAATAATCGAAACGAACGAAAGGAAGATGGGAAAAAAAAAATTACCCGCCGAACGATTATCTCCCAATGATCTACCAAAAATAATCGAAACGAACGAAAGGGAGGTGAGAAAAAAAAATTACCTGTCGAACGATTACCTCCCAATGATCTACAAAAAATAATCAATAATCCAAACGAACGAAAGGAAGATGAGAAAAAAAATTACTTGTCGAACGATTATCTCCCAATGATCTACCAAAAATAATCGAAACGAACGAAAGAGAGGTGAGAAAAAAAAATTACCTGTCGAACGATTACCTCGCAATGATCCACCAAAAATTAATCAATAATCCAAACGAACGAAAGGAAGATGGGAAAAAAAAAAATTACTCGCCGAACGATTACCTCCCAATGATCTACCAAAAAATAATCAATAATCCAAACGAACGAAAGGAAGATGAGAAAAAAAAAATTACCCGCCGAACGATTACCTCGCAATGATCCACTAAAAATTAATCAATAATCCAAACGAACGAAAGAAAGAAAAAAAAAAATTACCCGTCGAACGATTACCTCACAATGATCTACCAAAAATTAATCAATAATCCAAACGAACGAAAGGAAGATGGGAAAAAAAAAAATTACCCGCCGAACGATTACCTCGCAATGATCCACCAAAAATTAATCAATAATCGAAACGAACGAAAGGGAGATGGGAAAAAAAAAATTACCCGCCGAACGATTACCTCGCAATGATCCACCAAAAATTAATCAATAATCCAAATAAACGAAAGAACCGCGTTGCAAAAGGAAGATGAGAAAAAAAAAAAAAGAAATTACCTGCCGAACAAAGGATGCCAAAGTTGGGACTCGTCGGGTGAGCTGGCCGTGGAGCTGACTTCCGGTTCCTGTTTCAGCAAACCGCTCCGCACCCTGAGCAACGGTAGATAAGCGGTGGTCCTCCGGCTGCTGGAGAGATCGATCGGCGCGGGCATGAGCGTGCCGATCGGTTTGCAGCTCAGCTTCGGCCTCGCTTGGTTTTGCAACGCGTTCTTCCTCCCGTTGCTCGCGTGGCCGGGGCCCCCCTTGCTGGCGCCGTTGTTGATCCTCGGGTGCTGCGGGTGCCGCGACCTCGAGACCGGCCCCTCGCCGTGGTCGAGCACGTGCTGAAGATGGGCCAACGATATCACCAACAAATCCGGATCACGGAGGAGATCCGGCCTGGTCAACGCTTCCGGCAGCCTGAGCTCGGGCCTCGAGGCCAACAGTTTCGGGATCTCGGAGGCCGGGGCGGCCGCCAGGCCCGGCAGATAGTCCCTCGGCACGAGGAGGGGGTCGGGTATCAAGTGTCCCGACGTCTCGATCAATTCTCTGAGCTGACCGGCCGGGTCGAGCATCAGCTTCTCGGTGCTGGTCGACGTGGCGCAACCCTCCTCCATAACCTGCACCCGCTGCTTCGAGGAGGATCCTCCTCCTCCCCTCTGCCTGCCCGACCATTCGGCGGACATCGGCCTCTTGCGATCCGTCCCCACCAGATACTGGGTGCTGCTGTGAATAACGTCGCCGCTCGACATCGGCCTGCCACCGCAGTTTCTCGCCTCCTGGCCATAGTGGATCGAGCTGGCCGTCGATCGTCCCTCTTGAAACGAGCAGCCTTTGCCTCCCTTCCTCCCCTCCTTCCCTGCAGGAGGATGACGACGACGATCGAGCCGGGTGATCGGGAGGTGATCGCTGGGCACCTGGTCGCACCTGTTCGAGATCTCCTTCTGCTTCTCGTAGTCCCTCATCTCCATCTGATTGGGGGAGGACAGTATACCCTTCAACGTGAGATCGTTCTTCGCGTCCTCGGAACAGGAGACCGAGCAGGGCGGGCTCGGCAGCAACCTCTCGAGGTAGGCGGACGAGGGCCTCCTGGAGGCGGGGGAGCACGGGATCCCGCTCGGCTGGGGGGACACGACGGTGCCGCGGGTCCTCAGCTCCTCGAGCACCTGCTCGTCGAAGTGCTCCACGTCCTGGTACTTGCACTTCGCCTGGGCCTCGCTGCTGATCCTCCCGTGCGCCTTCTCGGCAACAACCGTCGCCTTGCGCTCCTCCGAGTTGCCCTGCCCCACGCGGAAGTAATCCAACGAGTCAGCCTTCTGCCGCCTCAGATCCTCCAACACTTGCGAGTCGCAATCGTCCTCCTCCTCCAAGTCTCTTTCCTCCTCGTCATCCTCCTCCTCTTCTTCCTCGTCCTCCTCCTCCTCCTCCTCGTGAAGGAATCCGTCCAACTTCGACTCCCCTCCGCCCCCCCCGTAGCCCTCGTTCTTGGGAAAATTCACCGTGCTCTCGGGCGATTCGACCCGCGCTTTCGCGCTCGGGGACGTGGAACGTTTCGCGACCACGACCTGAGAATTTCGGTATCGATAACTCGGAATGATGATGGACAAACCGGGAAGATTTTTCGGTGGCGCGGTGGTGGTTGTCGCGGTGGTGGTGGTGTTGGTGATGGAGGTGGTGGTGCGGTCCTGGGACGATTGGTCGGTCGCGGAGTCGGCCAGCGGGTTGCTCTTCAACAATCTTTCCACGCACTCCGCTTGGGAATCGGGCGAGCGACTCGACGAGGAGGCCTTCGAGGCAGGCCTCGGCGGGCACGCGCTCTTCGTGCACGTTTCGGGGGTGTGGGTCCTGGTGATCGACACCGAGAGGCCGGGCGTGTTCCTCAACGCGTTCAGAATCTTCGAGCTGTCGTTGTAGTCGGTTATTTTCACGGGTTCCTCGCAGCCGGGATCGTCGGGTCGCTCCTCTTCCGATCGAGGGATCGTCGACCCGCGATTCCTCCAGTTGGGGGGGCGGGCGGTGCTCGCCCCACGACTTCCAACGCCGCCGTCCGCCTCGGCGATCTTGCACGCCGATCTCTTCGCGCTGTTGTTGTTATTGTTGCTCTTTATGGAAACTATAACGACCTCGTCCTTCGTTCCAGCCTCCTCCTCCTCCTCCTCCTCCTCCTCCTCCTCCTCCTCCTCTTCCTCCTCCCCTTCGCTCTCGGTCTCCCGGTAACCGGTGAGAATTTTCTCCTCGTGTATCTCTATTTTGTCGTCGGTAATAACGTTCTCGTTGTTACTTTTGTCGAGAATCGCGTCATCCAGCGATTGCTGGTAGCTGGAGATCACGTCGCACGTCGTCGTCGTCGTCGTCGTCGTCGTCGTGGTGGTGGTGATGGTGGTGGTAGTGGTGGTGGTCGATTGTTCCTTAACAATCTTGTCGGACGGTTGGACGAGGAGCTCGGATCCGGCCGAATCTTTGATTTTGGCGGGGTCCTCCTCGTCGAGGACCTCCTCGTAAGTTTTCGTGGAATCGACGGGGAGATCGGCGGTAGGCGTGTCGGTGGCTAGAACCGGGGAGGCAGTGACATCGATCATGTTCAATATGTCCTGAATGCCCGCCTTGCTCGAATGCCTTCTCTTCCCGCTGTCCACAGCCGCCGCCCTCTTCCCCTCACCGATAACATCGTTGTCCTCCTCCTCGTCGTCGTCGTCGTCGTCGTCGTCGTCGTCGTCGTCGTCATCGTCGTCGTCGTCGTCGTCGTCGTCGTCCTCGTCGTCCTCCTCGCTCTGCCCCACCCGAAGGACATTCCGATGGACGGCCTCGGGCAATCGAGAAAAGTGTAGCTGTTCCAACACCACTCGCGGTTGGAACAACTTGTCTTTCTGCAGCCTTTCCAGCTTGTTGTTCTTCCTCCTCTTCTCCTTCCTGCCTCCTCTCGACGACCTCTCTTCCTCCTTCTCCGATATCCCATTATTCCCTTCTTCCTTCCTCTCGTTCTCCTCCTCCTCCTCCTCCTCTTCTTCTTCTTCTTCTTCTTCTTCTTCTTCTTCCTCTTCTCGCTCGTTCTTCTCCTTCTCTTCAATGTCCTCCTCCTCCTCCTCCTCCTCCTCGTCCTCGTCCTCGTCCGAGCATCGCACCCTTCGCCGTTCCTCGTCCCAATTCGCGTTATTTCTCATCTCTTCGAGAGGGAAACCGTAAGTTTGCCGACACCGATCGCCACCCACCCGCCGCCCGCCGATCTCATCGCGATTCCTCCTCTTCCTTCCAACGTGGCCCCCTCGCGCGACCAGGCCGTTTGCCCGCCCATTCGCCTCCGAGGGGACACCTCGTCGCCGAACCTTCACCTTCACCCCCTTCGCCACGTGGCCCCCCTGCCGCTTGCAGCCCCCGTCTTTCCTCCCCTCGCTCGACGTGTCGCTCGAAGACGAATTCGAACAAGAGTTTGCGCTGCTCTGCGTCTTCTGGCCGGTGGTGGTGGTGGTCGTGATCCCCAACCCGGCCGAGTACATGTTGGACGCCGTCCTCGGTATCGAACGCCATCCCTGCGCCGTCTTCGTCAACTTGATACGATTCCTCTTGTCGTAGTCCTCGCATCTCACCTCGACTATCCTCTGCTCCCTCTGCGAGGCCCAGAGAAATATCGGGTTCACCTTCGGCCGTTTCTCCTCCGGCTCCTCCTCCTCCTCCGCCCGGCACTGCCTCTGGTGCTTTTGATGATGGTGGTGGTGGTGGTGGTGGTGGTGGTGATGATGACGTCTTTGACGACGGGGCGCTGTGCCCCGTGCAGGGGCCCCGCTCATCACTCCATCCAACGAGCGGTTATTACTCTGCCACCCGTCCACCGAGACGACGACCGCTGCTTCTTCCGCCAACTGCTTGCTCCTCTCTCTCTCTCTCTCTTCTTTCCTCAACCGCGTTTCTTTTTCGAAAGAAACGACGAAAAATTCGTATAATTTCCAAAATCAAAGCAAACACCCTTCGAGTATCCTTCGTGCATCGAGATTATTATTGTTATTATTGTTGTTAATATCGTGACGTTATTATTATCGAGACGTGAACTCGGAAAGGACGCGTGCTCTCCTTCGATCGCGATTAAATCGCCGTCGAAACGTAGGTGCGTGTATCTCTGTACTGGGTGGCTCCATCGACTAAGTAATTAGTTCGTATCACGGGCAGGCATTCACCCCGCACGCCCCCGCCTCCGACTCACCCCGAAGTCAATTTCTCACCGTCCATTAACAAACAACAAGTCGGTTTCGTCGAGCAAGCGGCAACGATCGATCTCAAGGGCATTGACATTGTTGACCCACCACTTTCGCGATGCGAAAGATGCACCGGACACATAGGCCCTCGCTCCTCCGTCTTCCTCCACCTTTCTTCCCCCCTCGATTTTATTCCATATTCCAAGAGCACGACGACGACGACGACGACGACGACGACGACGACGACGGCACCGCAAAGCGTTCCTCGACACGCGACACGCGAGGTTTTTTTCTTTATCCGATTATTCGATCGGTTGGGATTAAACGCGGACTGGACGCGGGACTGAACGAACGGCACGGATCGCGGGATGGACGATTCGTTCACTTCGCTCCCTTTCCAACAACACGCGCACGAATCCGTCCAAGGATTCCACCGATTTTCATCCGAGCGCTCTATCCGTGCACAACGTCGATTTGCATCGAGCTTGCGGCGTCGACTCCGTCGAGCTTACGGCTGGCAGCACTGAGTATGTTCGACCCATCGAGCTTCTCTCCAACGCTCCATTCGCCTCTCTCTCTTTCTCTCTCTCTCTCTCTCTCAGCGAGGAGGCCCTCTCTCTCGCTGGTTACACGGTGGTTGCGCCGGCCTTGTCGCACCCTAAATCTCTCTCCTCGAAATTCTTTAATCCTTTCCACTGTCCCGACTTCGCGACTTCAAGGTCCGTTTCCAACCAAGCGCGCCTTCTCTCTCTCTCTCTCTCTCTCCCCCTTTTTCCTCCGTCTCTTTCCTCCTCTTTTGGGCAGGGAGGGAGGGGAGGGATGTATGTGTGTATATATATATATATATTTTTTTTTCTCTTCTTGTTCGATCGACACCGCTCTATCCTTGACCGTGCACCAATCGACCACGATGAAAACGCGCTCGTCCAACAATTGTCATCGATGACATAACACCGTGAACAAACTTATCAACCGGTTACATGTCGTTACGCGCGGAGTCACTGTCTGGGAGCTACTGTCGGTACCTCCTCGTTGCCTTCCACTTCGTCGCCGCCGCCCCCGCTCCTCGGAATCGCGACTCAGGATCGGATCTATCCGTGACGCCCCTCGTCTTATTCCCTTCCTTTCGTTTTTTTTTTTTTCCTTCGTTTTCCTTCCTTCCTTCCTTCCTTCCTTCCTTCCCTCGAAAAAAACGATGCTTATCGCCCGACGCTCGGCCCCCTCTTCTTTTTTGCTTTTTTTTTTTTTTCCTTCCCCTTCTCTATCCGCTTGTTAACGGCGTTCTGGGGAATAGAATCGAGATCAATCCGATTTTTAATAGGATTAATGTTGTTAAAAAAAGAAAGGAAAAGAAAAGAAAAACGGGGAGGAGGATTTTATCAAGATTTCGTTCGGGAAACAATTTTCGGGAAAATTTCACGCGCATCTAGTGTCGCAATACGTGTTATGACTATGTAACACGTCGGTTATTTCTGACCACAGGTTTTCAGTTTTGTTCCAATGAGGATGAGAATCGTAATAATTCGAATTTTTTTTTTTCTCCTTTTCTTTTTTTTTTTTTTTTTTTGAATAAAATGTTTGCAAGAGAAATATCGTGGAAGTATCGATAAAAGTGATATTATGATGTCATATCGTGCGCATAACTGAATCAAAATTGATCAATTGTCGATAATTAAACAACGTTTATAAATTCTTTCGTTTTTTGTTTGTTGTATTCCTTTTTAATAATCGTTATAATTGCATGTCTCTTTGTTATTCGTAAGGATAATCAAGTTTCGATTCCACGAGTAAAATTCATTCAACATTCCAATTAATTTAAATAATCTTAACGTCGGGATAGATATTGTAATTTTGTGCTTTGCAACTGTGTGTGAGTGTGGATAACCGCGTCGGAAGTTATTTATAAAGTAAAGTGTGTTTCTACATTTTCAACGCGAGATTCGCTCTTCGAAAATTCTTTGTGCCAAAATTAATATGACGACAAAATATTTTTATACCAAGCTAATTAAAAAACTACGTAAATATCGATTAATATCATATATATATATATATATATATTGAAAAACGTTAAAAAACGCGACTTTTATTCGACCTAATAGAGAAACTGTGAATTCACGCTGTGTAATTTCACGATAAATTTTCCCCAAGCCAATGATAATCTTGCCTCGCACGACTTCTATTTTCAATCACTGAATTACCTTAGAAAAAAAAAAAAAAAAAATCGTAACGAGCAAAAAAAAGAAAAAAACGATTAAACTTCATTTCATAATAAAGCATATAATTTTGAAATCGACGTAATTATAGAATAGCATCATAAAAGTCTTGTTCAAATTCATAAAAGAAAAATATATAAATTACAAACACTACTGCTCTATCTATCAGAGAAAAATTTTCACTCTAAAACTTTTCCATCGTGTTAATATCATCGATTAATAGATTATCAAAAGAGAGAGGATCCTGATATAAAATTCGAATATCGCGGGGTAACGGAACTCGGTGTGCCGGCACTGCCGCGTTCTTACCCCTTACCCCGAGATAGCCAGCTCGCGACCGGAGCACCGACCATGGAAAGAGACCGAAGGTACAACGAACGAGGACGGAGCGCAAAGGAAGAGAATGGGATAACCTGTGTGTATATACGGGTATACAGAGTGTACCGAAGGTAACTTCGATTACAATAGTATCAACGATTTTACCGGCGTTAAAGCGGAGTTAAAAAGAGAAAAAAAAAAAAAAAAAAAAAAACTCCTCGTCGATTAACCTTATGCACCGTTATCAACAATCCTCCTCTTCCTTTCGTCCATTCAAATCGTCCATTCCCGATAACGAGATATTCCTAAACATTTCGAAGCAAATTAGCACAAGGTCGTGATCAACTGCGTTAAACGGGCATCTTTCTTTTTTTCTTCTTCTTCTTTTTCTCTCTCTCTCTCTCTCTCTCTCTCTCTCTCGCGATTCAATATTGGAATATTACGTTTATATCGACGTTTATTCTGCTCGTCTTTCAATTCGAAACACGGACTCGTTTTTCCGTACAGAATTGTTGCATGAAGAAGAAAAAGAAAAGAAAAGGAAGGAAAAAAAAGAAAAAAAAGAACGTTGGTATTTTCAGAACGAGAGATTTACCCGTGTCCCCGACGAGGAACTAGTTTTCGATAAACGAGCACCTCCTCGTTAAGTGGCTCCACGAAGGGGGCCGAAATCGTACTCACCCTATATCCCCGAGCGTTGGCGGGATAGAGAGGACCGGGAGGTGAAGGTGGGAGAGAGAGGGGCGTGCACGAAGAGGGAGCGGTGGGACAGAGAGAGCGAAATATTTTTATTAAAAGGAGGGAGGCGACTTAATGGAGGGAGAGAGACGGATTCGCGGCGCAGTACACCGTGTCGGATGCTGATGCTGCATTAAGCCCCGTTTGCACTTCCGCCCTTCCATTCGCGAGCTTCGATCCTTTTCATATGCTCCCTTCGCGTCGTTGCGTTCCCAGGAATTGTGTTTTCGATCATTTTAATTTCATAGTATAATATTCCCGCCAATTCTACCGAGAGTAATCCCGGCCGCGGTGTGTACCACTCGTTGTCGCGTTTATTTTTTTCTTTTTTTTTTTTCTCTCTCTTTTTTTTTAGCAAGCATTTTCGGTTCAACGATTTTGAATGAAACCGTGGAGGAGATTTGAAACGCTTTGAAGGGAATAATAGCATCAGCCGGATCCGATGAACGTCAATTACGGCGAGTAAAGGAAAAAGAATGAAATTCGCCCGTCTGGTATGATTAAATTGGAACGAAATGCAATTCTAAAATGTTGTTGTTTTATTAACGAGAATGTTTCTTTTGCGGGGAAATTATTATAATATATATATATATATATACGTTAAAACGAAAATGAACGCGACGTTAAAACTAGAACGCAATAAAAATAATTATATCGTGCTAGATACGTGATAATCACGTGGCTAAAAATAAAATTCTACGTGTACACAAAGTACAGAGTAGATTATTTAATTTGTATCACAAATATTAGATGCATGATAATTTGTATCAAATTTTTAGTACAGATACTTACTTCACGATACATCTTATACATTTCGTGTACTTCTATATTTCAAAGAATATACGAAACGAGATACACAATGAGAAGTCTCATTGTGTTGAAGAACCATCGACAAACAATGTTACGAAGAGGGGAACTGCATGTCTAAGGACATAATCATAAAAGAAAATCCTTCCAAATGGAAGTACTATATTGACTCGGTGGCAGTGTTGCATACCAATAAATGATATCGACCTCTCTATTTCGTCAATTCCGCAGTTTCGTCATGTAGATATCGTCGATCTTATCGACTCTCAACCGATATATCGTCGAAGCAGAAAGCGATACATACATTGTTAACTATAGGGCTGTTTTTATCGAGTAAAACTAGTCTTCCTCGTGTTTGTTCGCGACTTAAGGCAAACACGAGGTATACCAACAAGGTCACGTGATGGACTTCGTTCAGGACGAGACGAGGGAGCATACATAGAAGGGAGACGTCACTGACCGTGAACGCACGCGAGACTCGCGACAATTTTGTCCACGACATAGCAGGAACTCCGTGCATCGGCAGATAAAGCGGAAGAATGCGGCCTCGATGAACTTTGATTCGGGGAAAATGCGCTTACTGCCATTTTCTAATCGGCTCTTTCTAATGGACGGTTAAAACGAAGCCTGGTTAAAATGTATTCACGATCTATAATCTACGATTAAATACTTTACGATAAAATATCTGTGGGAAAAAATATTTTCAAACTATTTTCGTGAATAAATTGTACATATAGATAAATTTTTTGTCCCCAAAAGAAAAAGAAATCAATGAAATCTATCTTCGACTGAATATAATTTACCATTGGTAACAACTGTATCACATGAATGGCTTCCGTCAGGTAATCCGAGGGAGTGTTCAATGTTTGCATTTGACGAAACATCGAGGAAATGTATTTGAATTGATCTGATATTGGGATACATTGACTTGAGATGATTAAATGATTATTTGCTTTTTATTTTTTGTTTTTTTTATACTTATATTATTTAATTAAATATAAACGAATAAAATTTAATTTATCTTAATCAACGTATTCATAATAAATAGCATTGCAATTAATTTATAAATAATTATAGTTATTATACGGTTCATAATATTGAATCCACAACAAATAACGTAAGTTTCATTATCTTTTTTTTGAATAAAAATATAATATCTATATCATAATAATTTATTGAAATATATAGAAAAAAATTGTATTTAAAATTTTTTTGGAATAAAATTAATATTTCATATAGAAATCTGTGTTATCGGCTGAATGATGTTTGAGATTCACATCATTTCTTACCAGAGAGCACAATGGTTCCTTATCGTTCGTTACTATTTTAAACGAAATCACAAAACGTAACTTTTCCATCAATTAAAAATAACATTGCAGTTAAGAATTAAAAAGTTCTCGATTAACGTTAAAAAATTTAACTTGTAACATTTAGATATTTATGAATTTATCGAATGATAGATACAATAATGATGATTATTAATATTCGGATTAAATTTATCGATGTTATTCATTTAGATCTAAATGATCTGCATTTATGGAACGATCCTTGTATTATTTTAATAATAATAAAAATATAAATATAAATATGAATCGTTTATCTCGATATAACGAATGCTATTATTACAATCGTACAAATATTTTTCCCCTTTTTACTTGTTATTGTCATTTTTCAATTCGTTGAAAAATTTATTCAAAAATGTTTACATTATGGAAAATCGTATTAAGCATAAAATAAGCAATATCTCTAAACTTGAAACGGTATTTTTAGTACACGATGTTGAATAAAAACATGAAAAAAATTCTCACGTATATATATCTTGCCTGATACTTCCTGATCGCTACAGGTGGTCTGGTAAAACCTTCTTTTAGGTTTGGTACGCCTACACGTTTCAAGACGTCATTGGATTTTCTCTAGTCCGACTCATTCCATTCTTTCGTCCGATCCCATTGATGCTAACAACATAAACCGGTGAACTGTTCGCTGGTACAACTCGTTACGTCAATTGCTAAATTTGAATTTCACTCGGCTTCGCAGAAGTTTAACCTCTCTGCACGTCAATCGAATCACTGAACCTAACTAATCGATCGAAACGCCGTACAATTGGCGGGAATTTACATATGCACGCGGGAAAATTTGACTTTCAATTCTACGATTATCGCGAAATTCAATATTTACACAAGTTTTAAAAAATTATTCAATCGCATAAAAATATGAATATATATTGAATTATGAGTAGAATTACGATACGACCGATAAAAATCACGAATGATGGATTCATAAGTCTTTCTTTTTTTAATATGAAAAATTTATATATACGTATATCGATTGACCGACAGTTTTCATTCTGTTGTATGTCTACTTTCATACAAAACATATTTTCGCTACTTACGATACTTTTCTTCAACAAAGATCTGTTTCATCGTGTATTCAATCGCGTGTATTCAATTTTTTTCTGAATACTCACATTGACGTCAGACATTGTTTTGTACTGGAAATATTATGTATATATAAAATCAACGATTTTAGTTAGGAATTTAATTGTATTATGCATTCATCATCTATAACGATTGAACAATAAGTATCAAGAAACGTTTCACGTTGATATGCCGTACAAGATTACATCAGTTTTTCTTTTCTCTTAAAAAAAAATCTCTTCATTTGGCACAGATACTCGTATAGAATCTATTACTTATAGATATTTGTCAAACTAAAAATTGTTCCAAATATTTAAAAATAAAAGTACGAGAACGCTTACTCATCGTTTTATCTATTATTACTTTCTAGTACAGAATAATGTATCTGCCGCATCATATATTACGTAATTTTTTTTATCAATTCCACTCAGAAAAAAATTAATTTTTCCGAGAAATTATCTTATCTTGGGAAACTTATTTCCTCTATTTATTATTTCTATTAATTTAATAGAAATTTGGACATTGCGAAGGAAAAAAGAATTTCGAACGAAAATTAATTTTTCTTTCTTTTTTTACAACAAGGATAATATTACTTTTTTTTTTTTTCGACGAGAATTAATAAAAACGAAGATAAACGTGTGTTTAAATGCCTCAACAATAAATCACAATGTACAATACCGACGCAATATCGGGATTGATAAAAAAAAAATTTTTTTCTTATAAAAAGTAACTTTGTCATTGATTTACAATAATAATTTCTTTCTGTGTGTAAATAACGATTCATATTAATGAATGAAACGTTCTTTTAACGAAGGATAAAAGAAAATTGATAAAATAAACTTGCGAATTCTTCAACTTCTAGTCAGCTCTCAACCCGATAAACCGATCCTGGTTTCTCTCTAAATTTATCGCTGGTGATTAATCTCATCGTAACTGTGGATACTGTGAAAACTTCAAAAAATTGTTGAACCGTGATCACATTACCCGTGTAATACAATTTTAACGTAACAAAAAATTCTAATCAACTTTTACGAATTCCACATATCGAACGACACCACGCATCTAAACGAAAAAAAAAAAAAAAAAAAGATCCATCCACCCAGACGAATTTTTTACACTTCTTACTTTTATCCAAATTTATAAAATGAAATGTTGTTCTTAAAATACCATTTGACGCGCGCAAATTTTCAAAATTAAATCGAAGGAATTGATTGTTGAATCGAACGAAATGCGCTTCTACGAACATCACCTGGAATCACGACGGAGGAATAACAACGGTTCCTATGACTGGCCGATCCACCCCGGATTCGGGGAAAATTCAAACACAGCTTGCGTTTCGCGGAAGTGATATTTGTAACAACATTTCTAAAACTATATTTCGTCGTATGATTCTACGCTCACGTCATCTCGATCGGCGATAATAGAGAAATTTCTTCGATATTACGTCACATTGTGCGGATATCGTTCGTAAAGGTATTTTTTAACGAGTAGAAAGGGAGGTTGACCGATATCGCGAATTCATTGAATTTTCCTTCGCATTATTATTTCCTTCTTATTATTACACGTTTCATTTCAACGAACGAGGGCAAAAATAAATTTAATCCGGACGTTTTCGTTTCGATTCAAACTTTTTATTTCGAAGAAAGAAAAAAAAAAAAAAAAAATTTGGAGCATTTTGTACCCTTTCATCGTGCACCTCGTACTCTCCGCTTGAGGAGTGGGCAATTTTTTTATACAGAGATCCGAAACGATCTTATCGACCCCGATATTCTTGATCGTCAATGTGCCTCGTGATTCTTTGCGGGAGATAACAGATAATAAGCAGAACAGCGCGAATCACAAAAATATTGATAAATTAAATTGGATCGATCCAAGTAGAAATTTATCGTTCAAGTAACTCGTGTGATTATCTATTTTACTTTAAAAATTTATGTAAATTAAACGTGTATATTCGCGTGTGTATTTATTTTTTAATTAACGAAAAAAAGAGAAATCGAAGCGATAACAATTCGATAAAGGGAAACTCTTTCGTTTCGTTCTGAATGATCCATCGATGCGAAAACGATGTGTAATTACAACACCTGTCCACCCGATCTAAGAATGTACGTATGATGCATCGTACGAGTAATCGTGCACTGATAAATAAAGGCCTTGTGCCTCGAGGAGTGCGGCCAGTACGCCGGCGGACATCGATGGGTGAGCCGCGTGAATTTCGATACATTATTATGTGTATATATTACGTGATTCGCTAAATTTCAATTGGATATTTCATTTCAATTCGATCGAATTTTCGCGAGCGAATGTACAATTTGTTCGAATGCTTCGAATCTTTCTCGTTGGAATTTCTCGTCTTCTTTTTTTTTTTTTTTTTTCCTCCCCCCTCTCACGGATCAATCAAAGGCGCGATGATAATTGTAACAGTGAGATAAAAATTACGTAATTTCAATACGAACGCGTTGTTTCCATGCTTGTGATCGAGTTTCTCAAGTGGATGTGAACAGGTATTATATCACACTTTTTTTCATCCTTTCTTAATCTTACTATCGAAGATACGATCCTCTTCTCGTTTCCTTTTGAAATCGATCGTTTCACTTTTATTACACTCGAATGTTTCTCATCATTCGTTTTATTTTTTTCCTCTTTTTTTTTTTTAATTCCTCGGGTTTTCACTTCGCGTTTGATGACTAATCTTTCGGTGATCCCCCCCGAAGAGGATAAACGCTTCTTTAAAGTTACCTTACGCGATTATGATTGATTAAGTAACGACATTGATTAAGCAAGGCTGTTTGTTGTTCCAGGCCTCGTTCGAATTACGAAGATTTTTCTTCAGTTAAATATACCGAAATGATCTTGCTCTTCGACAGAAAGTATTCGATCTGAAAAGTGAGAAAATAATCAGAGAAGGGGGGAGGGTTGTGTAAACTCGCTCGATGCGCGTGTAATGTCTTGGAATAATAATAATAATTCTGTTACCTGAAATCTGTCTTCAGAACCGTTGTTCTGATATAATTTCAAGCGAGCAAAGCGACGATCATCCTGCGAAAGAAAGCGCAGTCAGAGAATACCAGGAGACACGAGAGTTGGGAGAAGTATATAAAATGTCGTTAACAACGTCCAATTTTCGAATTTTCTACTTCTCTCTGGGTGAAGTTTCTTCGAGTTTCGGGCAACAAGGATATTTTCATTGAACGAAAGGAAGGAAATTCGTGCAACTGTTGACTTTTGAAATTTGGAAAATTTTGGAAAAGGAGAAACAGAAGTTTTACAGAAGTGTTTAAGGAACGGTGTTGTTCGACAGTGTTGAAAATCCGAGAGAAAGAAAAATGTCTGGAGGCGTGAAAATATTTTTAGCGTTATTGCAGATTTTTTTTCGCGGGTTGACGATTTGCACAGCTCGCATGGAAGATGAACCACCGATCATTCATTCGATCCCTTTCGTAAGTATTATTACTTTGTTCGTCCAAAGATAATCTTTAAATACGATAAGATCAATTTTTAAATCAATCGAAGTTATAAAAAGATTGATATGTATAAAATGCTTGACAATGAAAAGTATCTTGGATAGAAATTGTAACGAAGTAGTTTTTTTTTTTTATAATATAATCGAAACACGAGAAATGGATTCTTCGTTCGTTGAAATTTGTTTTGAGGAAAATTCAAAGGAAAGATCAACTTTGAAAATCTTGTTCATGTAAATGAATATTTATGCAATTCACGTGATTGAAATAAAGCTCTCTGAAAAATGGAAAAATGGATAAACACTTTTAAATCGTATTGCGCGATAATTTACATAATAAGATTAAATAATTCATTCTATTCAAATATCGTTTATTGTTTCAACTGTTTTAAAGTGTCACTGTTCACGCTATATTATTTTATCAATGAAATTCTCGAGGTTGGATACCGAATTCCTTTGATAAGATAAATTTTTAAGATCGATATTGTAAAAACGACCTTCGATTTTGTTATCCTTACAGGAAAACAAGACGATAAAACTCGACGAGTACGAAAATTTACCTGTGGTTGGAAAATGTTGCCCCATAGGAGAAGCTTTTGTGATAAACGTAACTGGCAAAACGGTTTGCGCAGTCATGAATCCCTTCATTAGCGAAAATTTCTCTCCTATTTTCTATAATTTTAATGATTCTGGTTATCAAGTCCCCGGCGAGGTTCGAAGTCCATTTGTCGCCATTATTGGAAATCCCTGTAAATACAAAAAGTGAGTACAAAATATTCAAATTACGTACACACTTCACACAGCTTGAATTAATATTAATTAATTTTACTTTTAACTTTTGCTTGAATATATCGTGCGTTCTTTCTCAAGTGTGAAAAGAAAAAGAAAAAATTTAGAGTTTCATCTCTAAATCTCGTATCGTAATATCGTGCATTCTTTGTATTCAAGTTTTATAACATATTCAAGGATGAGTAGCATTCTTTTTTCAATTCAAATGCAAATAATGATTGCAATTAATTTTAAATATTATCTTAATCTATCCGCTGTGTTTCTGAGAATGCTAAAACTATCGGGCATACATCGAGGATATGGTTTGAAGAAAAAAAAAAATAAAATAAAATTTTGCATTATTCTCCAGATACATTTTAAATTCGAACGAAGACGCGCAAGATTTTCATGTATTATTAACGAATGGCTCGATATTTGCACCCGAACACGAGCCAAAAATATTGCAACCCGGAATCGATTATTGCATAGAAATTATTCCAGAGATGGGAATCAACACTTTCGTGTGTTTTCCTGAAGGTGAGCCCTGAAATATACACGTTGTTGATAAAATCGATCCACGTGTTGATTCGCGTATTAACATTAACGAAATTGTTTCAGATCGCGTAATAATAACCGCAGACTCTCGAATTACGATCTACGCTTGCGGCCTTTTAATATCCGTACCATTCTTAATTCTTACGATCGCTGCGTATTCTCTTACACCAGAGTTGAGAGACGTATATGGGAAAGCAGTGTGTCGTTATTGCGGATGTTTGGCTCTTGCTTTCGTCATGTTGGTAATCATACAATTATGGAATATAGAATTGTCGAACCAAACTTGTACAAATATAGGTAAGATGATATATTTGATAATACGTATCTAATAAAACATGTAGTCATTAAATGTAGATAAAGTTACTTGCACGAAAAAAAATTCTCGAGTATCCTTATCTAAGAAATTATCAGATATTGCTATACGATAGAATTGTATCTGAACTTAACTGTTTCTTATTATTTAAATGATATAAAATATAAAATTCTAAATAGCGAAAAGAAACAATGAACACGCATTATATAAATTCTAGTTACATAAGTCATAATATATTCTTTAACGAGTTCAAATGAATGAAATTGTATTCTATTGTTACCGTACACAATGTAATTAGCGACAGTGGAATATTATGGAATAGAATGATATAGCAAAAACCAATGTTGTTTTATAGAATTTAAGATCAACAGTGCGATTGAATTTTCCAGCATTCATTATCCAATTCTCCTTCGTCGCGTGCTTTTTCTGGCTAAATGCGATGTGCATTGAAATGTGGTTATTAGTGCGTTTCTACGTCGGTAAATGTAGGAACAGAGAAAACTGCAAAAGGACAGAATCAAGAACGTTATTCTTTTGGTACTCTTTATGGTGTTGGGGTCCCTCGGTGATACTTATCCTTGTCTCAATGATCATGGATCTTAATCCGATGATACCTGCGACTTACGTGAAGAATTCCGGCAAGGAAAGTTGTTCGTTCAAAGGTAAGTTAAGTATTTGAATTTCATTTCAGATTAACATGAAACATTTTGAGTGAGTAGTATATAATCTATTGAATGATATAATAAGGACACTATGTCGTTCTTATTTTTATTCCTACGACATTTTCAAGAAATTCTTTTGATTTCAATTTAACCTCTATCGATAAAAAAAAATTTCACGGAATATTAATCATATTAACGTTGAAATACGTATAAATGATAATATAAAAGAATAAAAAATAAATAGAATAGATAATATACAGAAAAATATTAAAACAAACATACCATTGTTAAATCAATAAAATTTTTAAAATTATTATTCTTATTATTCTAATTTGCAGCTGAAGACGAAGCGATACCATATTTTTATATACCAATTGGATTGCTTCTTCTCGGGAATGTGATTCTTTTTATTTTAACTTTCATCAAATTGACTAAATATCAAAGGGAACTTGACTTGAGACGTCTCAGAAGAAACGAACCAGTGGATCAAAACGATCGAAGGACCCTTCGATATTTAATGAGAACCGCATTTGTCTGCATGCTAATTTTTTTCTTGATGAGCCTCAATTGGACGATGGAATTAATATCCTGGTACATCGATGGAGATTCCTTCGATTGGTCCTCTTTCGACCTCGTAAACGCTCTTCAAGGTGTTCTTATTTTTGGTTTGTTCGTGCTACGAAGGCCACCAAGAGACTTTATATGGAATAGAATACAAAAATTTCGAGGTATTAATGAAATACCAGAACGAGAAATTGGAAGCATGGAATTGGGTCTGCTTCAGATGATGAATGGTGATCCTGTGCCTAGATAGACATGATTATTGCTTAAAAGTAATTTATTTTTCGATCCTTTCTCAAACTTGTTGAAACATCATGAAAGGATAACAAATCAACTGCCGAAAATATTTGAAAGTTCCTTGAAGAGATGTACAATTTTAGTATAACTTATTTATAAAGTATTGAATTAGTCAAATATGCAAAAATTGACGATTTTTACGTATTTATTTTAAACAAGACTTATCGAATTATTATTTATTAATTAATGAGTTAGAAGAAATTAGTTAACTCACATCACATGAACAATATATTTCATTAACATTATGCATAACAATTTATTTTGTATATCATCTTGATTTCAAATAAGCAATAATTTATTTAAAAGAACTTGATTATGTGTTATGAATAAAGAATAATTTTATATTAATGAAAACTAGAAGTCATAGATTGTGTGTAAGTATATATATATATATGTATTTACATTTAATTGTTAGATTTTATTATTCAAAAACAAATATGATAAAAATTAGTAAAAAAGAGATTTGATAAAATATATAATTTATTTTTAAGGTGAATTTATATTATTTAATAAATTTATTCATATTTTTGGAGAATTATAGCCTGCTTCTTAAAAACTTGTTTTGATTGATATAAAAACATCTGCAAATTATTTTATGATATATGCAAATTGTATGTATATTGATTATGTAATAATAAGAAACCAGATAAGTTTATATATATATATATATATATATATATGTGTGTGTGGAATATGCATATACATTTTTTGAATCTGACATTAAAAAATTTTTAATAATTTTTAGATATAAAATAACATGCAATGTTATTGTTAATTAAAGATATTCAGTATCAATTTCATTTATTTATGTATCATTTTTTTAATAAATATTGTTTTTTTTTAAATTTAATCAATATTTATGTTTGTAGTTAAAAAAGAAATATATTATTTATTTTGTGTATTATATTAATATTAAATATTCTTGTATTAATTATTATCGTTTTAAGTATCCTCGTTTTTGTATTAGGAATAGATATCATCTCAATATATTTATTTCAACATATAAAATCATAAATGATATTTAAGAAATTTTTTGACCAATGAAAAATATTATTTATTTGTATCTTTTGATACTACAGTATACATTTGTTTGCTTTATTTCTGTTTCTAAAGTATTATATAAAAATAAAATAGTATGGATTTGTATAACCAAATCCATTGCCACAATTATTACAATATTTTACCGATCAAAACGAAAAATTTCTTAACAAAATAATAAATATTGATTATTATCTACGAGTGCTTTTTCGAACATTAAGTACGCAAAATAACATTGGCATACTCGTTATAAGCTCTGTAATGTAAAACAATTAAGCATTAATGCTTTTGGGTAATAATTAATAACCCAAACCAGGTACCTAAAGTAATTTTTGAACATTAATGTTGTACAAGTTACATTGTATCATTTAGAGAGTATTCTTCACATTTATGCGTATATTTGCTATTGCATTATCCAGTAAATACTATTTCAACAAAATTTTATACATCATTTTATGTATAAAAATATTAAATTATGTGATAAAATAAGGACTAATTTTTAAAAATTTATTACAAAAATATACTTTTTTTTTATTAATTAAATTATTTACTTTAAAGTTGTTTAAAAGAAATTATTATTGAAAATTATTTACCGAATAATACATTTGTGTACTTGGTAATTTTTTTTCATTTTAAATATTTGATCATTCAAATTTCAAGAAAATTTACATTTATACATAATTACACATATACATAATTATAACATATCAAGTGTGCAAAAGTTTCTAATGTAAGCTCTTTCTAATTCTATAATAATGCAAAATGGTGATTAACAAAAATTATCATTTTAATATAAATAAAATAAATTTGTATAAAAAATTTAAATAAAACTTGCTTTTTGTAACTTTTTCAGTCACTATGCATTTTATGTAGCATACAATAATTTAATTATTATAATTACAAGATAATTAATATAAGAGAATAAAAAATTAATATATAATATAATATTAAATTTGTTTGAAAAATAATAGTAAACACATTAAAGGTTTACTATAACAAAATCGATATATAATTTCAAATATCAGATATCTTGAAAAGAGAGATACCTTCAATGTGCATATTTCATATATATCAATGTTCATAAGATCAAATAACATACTAAAAGATAATATTCTTGAAGATATTCAATTTTTTCTCTACAATTATCTCTATTTATTATCATAAAACAAATAAAGATATTTTATAAACCAACTTAAATCGTTAATATTCTTTAAAGTTCATTTAATGTATATGTTGTATAAGCATAAATGTAAAGTAATATTCTAATCTTTTAGAAATAACTATTATAAGAAGATAACAAAATCATAAAGCTCAAAAAACTACATTTGAATAAAATAATATTCAATCATTCGGTGAAACTATTCATATGAATTTGATAATTTTTGAACATACATAAAGTGTCACAATTATATGTTAAGTAATTATCACTGGTTATTATTGGTGATTATGACGCATAAACTATTGATTGAAAAACTAATTAAAATTTATCAGATAGGTCTGTGATGGCCTGGAAAAGGTGGACTAACGCCTAAAATTCCCAAAAGATTTCCTCGCTGAGCAACATAAACCAAACGATACATTCCAGGTGCTCGGAGAGCGGTATCATTAAAATAAATTCGTTCAATAATCGAATGAGGTTCAAAAGGAATTGGCGATGATTTACCTAATATAAATTTAATTTTTATCATAAATTCGATGAAATAATTGTGATGTATTTAATGTGAAAATATAAATAAAATAAAATAATTGATATATTTAAAGAATTATAATAAAATTATAATATCTTACCTCGACCCACATATTCATAAACAATATATTCATCTAAACTGGAAAATTCATTGGGAAATAAACCTACCCAGTCACCACTAGCAGGTCTGGCATCTCCCAATAATTTATATGACACTGAATTTTCTTCATCTATAAACCAAGATGATACTGGTTGAAATTCTACACCATAATCTTCTATACATGGTCTGATCTGTAAATATAATGTAAATCTTTGTACTAATAATTTTTATCATAATTAATTTTAATTAAATTTCATCAAATTTCATTTTTTTCTAATTATTATTATTAATGATTCTTATGATCTATAAAATCTTACAATAATGTCAAATTCACCAGTAACAGGTTTATGATCTGATTGTATATAATTGGAATGACTTTTATAATTATGCTGAATAACATTTAATTTAATATCATCGTAAATATTTGCATTTACTCTGTACAAAATTCTATCAGTCCATGATGGTCGACGTCTAACATGAAAAAAGAAAAATTTTTAGTTTAAAAAAAAAAGAAAAATGAAAATTTCGAAATATAATAATAAATATTACTTAAGATCAAATTCTTGAGATGCAAATTCATATTTATAAGTAGGCGGGAATGTAATAGCACTTTCATTCAATTCAGCAAAAGCTTCTCCCTTTTCCATTACCATTTTCAATTGATCTTTAGTTAACAAGGTTGTTAATTGGTTTTTTTTAACCAATAAGTCAATCTCTGTGGCAGTTAAATCTTCTCCATGTAATCGAAAATTTAAATCTCCAATCCAAAATACATAACTATATATAGAAATAATAATATAATTGATGAACAATATTATTGCAAATATAATATTTATAAAAAATATTATACTATTTATATTTATAGAAAATTAATTTATTTATCTCAAATTAAATTACCAATTCAAAAAATAATTACTTACTCATGGAATAATATTCTTGAAGTGTCTGGATTGCTAAAGCTATGATTTGTAAGTATTGTATTATAATCCATAATTCTATCTGCCAATAAATGATCATGTGGTGTCAAGTGTGTATTAACTACACACATGTTAATTCCATATATATTTAGTCTTATACTCACTGCACCTTTGTTTCCCTGTAAATAACATATTTTTTTTATTAAAAAAAATTAAAAAACAATTTCATCATAATGCAATCATATTTAAAATAATTATGCAAAATTTTGTCTTACCCACATGCCTCCACATCCTGTTCGTGTATATTGAGTTTCTATCGATCTTAAATGTGTGATATGTTTTCTCAAGCAAAAAATATTTAGAACAAGACCCTGTAAACGCTGTGTACGTATTTTTACATAATCATACTTCTTTAACACTTCTCTACAAAAATTTTAAATAATAAAATTCTTTTCTGACGAGAAAAGAACAAATTAACATAACAATTAATAATTTTCAGAAATTAATTATTAATTACTACATGTACAATTAGGCTTATTGTATTAATATTTTTCATTTTTATATTTATACCTAAAAGATTTAGTCCATGGATCTTCAAAGAATATATCCATTACCATATTTTGTGGTTGAGCTTTAACTTCTTGTAATCTAATATGTATAATAAATTTATAACTTTAATTATGTATATATTTTATATATGATACATATATTTATATAAAAAAAATTATATATACCCAATAAAATATAAATCAGCTAATGTTCTTGAATTGTTAATATTATTGAGATCAAGGAGTTTATTCAAACTTTGTTCTGGATATTTTGTTGCCACATTCCATGTAACAAAATATATTCTAAATACATAATAAATTTAATTAATTTATTATTAAAATTATTTATAATAAAATATAAACAATCAATAAATTGATCAAATATAATAACAAGCGAATATCTTTAATTTGATATTATTAATTTTTAATTCATCATTTAAACATGAAATATAAGTAAGATAAAAAGTTACAGTGTAATATAATATGTGTTTAATCAGAAAAAAAAAAATATTGAATAAAAAATATATAGATAAAAAAGTTTTACAAAAATTTTACTTACCTAAGATATTTCAATTTGTCAGCCATTTTTAAATATTATGTTTTAAGTTGTAACAAAATTTTACTTTAATTTTATTAACATTAAAAATCAGGTACACTATAGTGACTATGCAATGTTTTCCAACATGTTTTATAGGTTAAGAAATGGCATAATAAATGTCAATAATCGATTAAATAATTTCTTCGTTTTAAATTTTCATTAAAATATTATTAACAAGTATTGCAACAAAGAAATTACAAAAATCACATTACTTTTATATTAGGATACATCGAAATAATATTTGTACAAAGAATCATACCGTTGACATCTGTAAAGAAAGTATCTTCTTTAGACTAGGAACATGACGTCAAAAAAGCAACCTGTCGTTTACATACTCACTATATGCATATATACGCATAATTACTTAAAGTATATTGCAATTATAATAGAGAAAATACAGCAATTATATATATAAGTGTATGTTTGGTTGCGAGAAAAGATTAAATAAATTATTATATTAACTTTAGTTCTTTGAATTGCTTTTTTATTTTAATTAATAGAATTTAATTAGTCCCGTTTTTTTACTTTAATTAATTGATTTAAAGAGTTCTACTTACTGTGAATATTATCATCTATAAATAGTAGCACTTGAAAGTAAAATTGAATAATATTTTTTTAAATTTTACTTATTATTAAATTTATTAAAAAAATAATATGAGAATAAAAATATTATAAATGTAAATTAAAATTATTTTCAATATATAAGCCAATGTGTCAATTCATTCGATAAATCAAAAATATTGAATAATTTAAATAAATTAAACGAAAATAGATGAATACTGAAATTCTTTTTGAAGAGTTTAATTTCGAATGATTATTAAAAAAAACGATAAATAAAATAAATCTTTAATTCCAAAATTTATCGAAATTAAAAACGATACTAACACTCTGGTGTGTATTCTAGAACTAATTGTTTTATAACAAGAAGAATTATTGCAAGAATGGCAATTAAATGAAAATGAGTCATTAATAGATAAAAATAACACAAAGAAAAGAAAAATCTATCTGTTTTTAATCCATTGTGTAAACACTTTTCTTTGTTATCATTCAACTTTACAGTATATGGTATATACTGTATAGTATATTTAATTTAAACGTAATATGGAATAAAAAAAAATTAAGACATAAAAAAAACTTAATCGTATTTTTATTTTAATTTATCCGATTACTATAATTTGATTTGATAATCGAACGTTATTTTTATAATAAAATAATAAATCTGGAACGATACTCGAACATGTTGTTATTTACAATAACAAGATAAGCGAACAGAAAATAAAATTCATTGTTTCATTGTTATCTTTTAAAAATTTAAAAATATAAAAAGAAGCAATTCTTTCGTCAAATTCACGGATTTTTATTTGAAAGCATTTATCAATACATCATCCCGGGATGAGCTGCTCGTTGAAAAAATACATTGGGATTTGCTGATAGAGTAGTATACAAATTTCCCGCGTCTTCTGGTCTTAAGTACATGCCTGGTGGTGGTAAGACGAACGTTTCCATCGGACTGTGAACATCTGAAAAATATTTATTTCTCGATTAATCTATTATTTAAAATTACTAATAATCGAATATATATATATATATGTAGAAATTTTAAAACTTTTAAAATACGCTTGAGGAACATGACTAAATTCGTTATCTGTATTTATGGTCTACCGAAACTTGTTATTGGTTTCCGGTAAGGATAAAAATGTCGCGTGTCCGCTTATTCTTCCGGTCGTGTTAAGCAGCGAAGCGTAATTTTTATAACAAATTTATTTGAAAAATATTTCTATTTCATATACGAGTATATGAATATGATATTATTTTATTTTTGTTTTCATGTATTAAATGAACTGAAAATTTTTAGAGATATTATAGTTTTAAGAAATTACGTGTAAAGTGCGGATATTTAACAGTGTTGATACAGAATCTCCATTTAAGAGGTACAATTGTTCTGGAAACGTAACCGCATTTGAAAATGGGTCATACCTGTCACATTGCTTGCAAACTTATCATTATTTGAAAGTTTCTCGTCACGGTCGACTAATTTCATTATTTTTGAAATTGTATCGTCATGAAGAAAACGAAATGAAAGTGATCAATATCCCTTATCGGAAATTAACATAACGTAGAAGAATAGATGAGAAAATAGGAAATAAAATTGTTAATCTTAAAAATAAAATAAAAATTATCATCGATTTATATGATTGATATTCCATTCCGAAGATAAATAGAAATTCGTTGTTTGATTAACTTTCTGGAAAATATATATATTATATGTACGTGTACAATGATCGAACAAAAGAATGTTTCTCAATTGAAAAAAAGATAAAAATCTCAATTGAATTTTTGAATTCATTAAAATTTGATTTATAAGTTTAATCGGAAAATCATAAAATATTGAGTGGATATTACGATAGCAAATATATTACAATTACGGTATCGTAAATAAGAGGATAGTTTATGCTTTGCAGGCTAGTGACCTCTGCCTCGCAATATGTAGTAATCCACGCCCTACTCGTAATAATAGACGTTACGGTAAACAGATGCATCACGAATCTAACATACTTGAAACGTTTCCTTCTTAATTTTTAAGGACAAAACTTATCAATGATATTATATTCAAGAATTAAAATTTTCTTTTCTCCGATATAATCATCTTTGGATAATATCCGACGGATATTATGCATGTACGAAAAAATTTTTTGCTCAAACTTTTACTCATCGGGGAGGGAAGAGAATTTTTCTCGTTCTTTCTCGCTCGTGGAAAAAAGTTTGATCAGTCACCAACAACAGGTCACCGATTAACTAGCGTCGTCTGATCTAACGGGATTTGTTTCCCCTTCCAGTTTAATTCTTGGAGAAGCGCTTGACCTCCGCCTCGAAACTTTCTCCCTCTCCACCTTTCCAGTAAGAGATTTTTCCTCCCTTTCGTTCGTTCCTCGAGGTGAAGGTCGCTAGAGGCGACGTCGTAACGGAAGAAAAGTTTGGAAGGGGAATTCACTCGAGAGGAGAAAAAAAACGAATTCAGATATTTGAACAGAATTACTGCAATACCTACAGTGATATCTTTCTGCTTCTTTCGATCACGATAACAATTCATTTCGCATTGCGATGTTACACGCGGTTTCGATGAAAAATATATAAATGTATTTTCAATTATTTTTATCATAGATAGATGTGAACTTTTTCTCCGTTATTTTAATCGCCTCGTCGATATTTTCCAACTCTAATCAATTCTCAGGGACTTACCGTCCGAGTATATTGGGCTTCCACCATGCCTGCAAGCAGTACATCCAGGTATAGCGGACGAGACTAATGCCACGCGATCTGAAGATAAAAAAAAATGCATCGATCATACACGAATTTTAATTTCAAAATTTATTACTCATTTTTCGTTAAATTCAAAAAATTGATAATCGATATTATCTAATTGATATCGTTATTATCAGATGTGATCGTAAACAACGTGCATCATAAATTAGACGCATTTTTACTTTTTCCTTTTCGTAACAACTTTTATACTAATTTAAACTTTAATTAATCATTCCCTTTCTTCTCGCAACTTACATCTACACCGAGTTTACACGGATAAGAGCACGACGAGAGTCGTCGCTAGTGTTGACACCGTGTGAAACGGATCGAAACGGAACGGTGGAAACTGGGAGGTGCGTGCGTGAAAATACAGGTGAAATTTACGCTGTTCGAAAAGAAAAAGAAAAAAAAAAAAAAAAGCCACGGTGAAATCGCTCTCGACTCAATTTCTGGAAAGTATATTATTTTCATTCGAAAAAAATATCAGACACTTTGAAAAGAAAAAAAGTTAACATCAGTATTCAAGCATCAGAATCGATCGCTTAGGCGTTCAACAAGCTGGTCAACTCGATTTAATCGTGGTGAAAAAGGCGGACAAGTAATTGGCATATTGTAAACGTACCGCCGCTATGGTAATGCATCTTTCTCTTCAAAGAGGCTTCTGCCGGTTTGAAGTGGAAGAAGGAGGGCGAGTAACCGCTGCCAGGAAGCGAGCTGAGCGCGTCGTCCCGGTCGCGGATCACCGTCGCGGACGCCTCTCGGCCGAGGGCGGCCAACTGTCGACCCTTGGGCAGGAACATGGTCAGGAAGACGAGAAGGGAGGTGGCCAGTAGGCCGTAGGCGAGCCAAGCCTCCCTGTCGCTCTCCGTCGAGGCTGCCACCGAGCCGATCGCGCTCGACACCCAAATCGGAAGCGACAGACCGACGGCGAGGCCGATGAACGCCGCCTCCCGGTTGTTGTCGCGGACCCCGCGCGCCCGAACCGCCAAACAAGCAACCGCGACCAGCAACGCGCCCGGATACCTGGGGAAAAGAAACCTTTTTCAACTTCCTTCCCATCTCGAAATTTATTTCCTTTTCAAGAAAGAAGAGAGATGGGAGAAAGGAGAGAAAGAATTTTACAAGTTTTATTATACCCGAGGGAAGCGACTATCTGCCCAACCGGGGTCTTGCAACAGGACATTGTTGAGTTTTGCCCTGCGCTCTGTGGCACTTGGACCACCACGGGCGGCTCCCCGTAAAACCATTGGCCGACGATAGCCACCTGCACGAGTACTGCGAATCCCAATACCAGTGCCTGTAACGAGCAGAGATATATGTATATAATCTTATTATATAAGCTTCCTCTCGAAGAAAAAGTATGGTTTTTCGATGTTTGATCGATTAACGCCGATAGAATGCCGGTAATTATTACGACGGCATCCCCAATTAACATTCTGCTTGTTGTCGCGCTATAATTCATCTGTGAACAACCAGTTCCCCAGCCAGATGGACGGCCAGGGCTTCCATTAAACGAAAACGTGATTATAAACGGGGGGGGGGGGGAATTATTGGACGAGGAAAAGGGATGATTATTTATATTTTTCATTTGCTTCCAACAAGTTATTTCATAAACTGGTTTCCACTCTTATCGTCGCTTCCTTTAACGCGCGTAATCATATGTGAGCGGGCAATAAAAGAAAACCCGTTGAATCCGTTATCCGCGGCGAAGAAAATGTCGGCTGGTATATTAATGTTGCATTCGACGAACGAGGAAGGGCGTGCTTAACGAGTGCAACAACAGTTGCACCTACTGCCATTGGTAGCGGGCGTGCAAACTATTGCTTTCCATTCAGATCCCGCGCGTACAAATAGCGTGGATCGGGATCGACATCCGGATCTCGACGGGCACACGACGAAATAAGAAAAATCCTCGTTCGTGCATCCTCCTCGTGAGAGTTGTTCCACGAGTTTCTGCCGGCCACGAGTTTTCTAAAGCCCTATTCACACCGCCTCGCAACTTTCGATTCTAATTCTCGATCAGTCCCTTTTAAATAAAGAGACTTGCCTCGATGTGTGAAGCTTCGAAGCGAATACGAGTCGTCGAGGCGAATCGATCGAATCGATGGAAAGTGAACGATCGTCCAGGTCGAAGAAAATTTTCGTGTGCAACGAAAATAATATTATGTTATAATTAGAATAGAAAAAGAAAAAGTCATATTTCTCATATTTTGTTACTTCCAATTTCTGTGAAATAAGAAGAAGAGGAATACTTGTTGTTGTTTTCGACGAGAAGCATAATTGAATTCGATTTGTATTATTTTATTCGTAAATTTCTGAAAACCAAACTTGCGCACTGCCTCCGGATTTTAATTTAAATCTAAATCGATTAAACAGAGAGAAAAAAGTTTTACTCGCAATTTTATCAAGAATATTAAATTTGAACGTTACTTTGCGTAAAACGTTAATTAAATAGTATCGTAATGTGTGTCGACGTGCGATGCCGACTAATTATATTTCTCTTTAGCGATATGTTAACTCACTTGATAAGGCGCCGGTAGATAAACACCGCTATTTAACGAGAGCAGGAACACGCATTTAACCAGCAAGGCTGCGAAGACGAGAGCGGCGGGCAAACCGACTAATCGAAATGCAGCGCATGAGAGAGGGTTTTGGCTGAGCGAGGCCGCCGCCGAGAGTCCTGCCAGTAGGAAGAGGCCTAAAAGTAGAGCTTGTCCCAAAAATAAATGTCGTCTATTCGGCGCGGTTACTCTTGCCTGAAAAATATTATTATTATTATTATTGTTGTTGTTGTTGTTGTTAATTTTTCTTAAATAATAACACGTAACTCGTCATTCTCTTCGAAACTCGGAGAGAATGTTTATTCTAAAAAAAAAAAAAAAAAAAAAAAAAGAAATTCTGGAAAAGAAAATAATAACGTTGATGTTTCACCATGCTCTGATTTTTTTTTTTTCCCTTTAACAAGTTGGATCTCGATACGGCAATAAAAGAAAGTGTAATCGTGTAAATGTATGCTTCTTCCCAAGGTTGAATTCTCATTTCCCTAATTTTGTGTTTCTATGTTAATGTAAATAAACACGAAGAGATACGAGATAAAGATTGTTCGCAGAATTGATTCACGTTCGTTATATACACACAGTTTTCATTGTAATAAACGAGATTTAATTTCACTAATTGGAATGGCTAATAAAGATAAAATAAGCGTGGAAAAGAACGAAAACGATCTATATCTGTATTAATTCGTATAAACAAATCGATCGTTTGTTCAACATCGCGTACACGCTTTGTTCTCGATTAATTTTCTCTCGTAATTAAATCGTTTGCAAAGAAAACAGAAATTCGATTTTTGATTCGATTTTTCGCGTCAAATATTATGTCATTACAAGTGTCGATATTGTGAATTAAAAAATTGAAATGAAAACTTTGCTCGACAATAATTCGACACCATCACGTTACATTAGTTTGTACACACAAGTATATCAAATTTGTTGTGGAAAGCTGCCGTTCAATGGAGTGTGTCGCTACGAGCAGACGACACGAACAGAGGAAACTTGGCAGTCGCCACTATGCAAACTAGGCCTAGGTCCCGCTCGAAATTGCGAGCGTGCCGCGGTTATTGGAGCTTGTCGAAGCGCGAACGAGAACAATTACCATAAAATCCCCGCGTTTCGTCGTCTACGTGTCGTCTACGTGAAAAGACAAGAACATTTCTCTCTCTCTCTCTCTCTTCGAGCTCTATTAATCCACTTCTCGACGATTAGAGACAAATGCACCACGTTTCGTATCATTGCACGCGAGATCGGCTCAATTGGAAGCAACTACGACAACAACAACATCTTCCTCCCCCGCTTTTCCCCACGTCGTCTCGTTCCACTTCCGGAAGAATCGAGTTATAAATCGTCCATTTTCCAACCAACGAATTAATCGCCATGACACGATTCCTAGCATTCGTGAAAATAAATATCGAACGAGTGAATCAAAGTTGGCGAGTTTTATTAAAAAAAGTACACTGAAAAAGATATATAAAGCGTGCTCCCCCCCCAGCGAGAGATCGCGATCGAGGGAGATCGGTTTGGATACGCAAGATGTAAGTCGATAAGGCAAAGGTAAACGAACCGACCTTGAGCAGTACGAAAACCTCGAAGCCAGCCATGAGGAGCATCGTGGCAGCGCTGAGGGCGGCCAGAGGAAGAGCCCAGGGTCGTTGCCTGAGCAAGGACCTCGGGTACGATCGGGTGTCGGGCTCGGCCTCCTTCTTCGGGGGCGTTTTGAGCACCGAAACGGTCCTGTTCGGGGCAGGGACGCTGATGACACTCGCCACGCTCGCCAGCCCGTTCCTGTCCATCGCTACGTCGCCGGGGACCAGGAAGAATTCCGTGGACAGCTCGTAGTCGTTCGAGGATTGGGCCGCCGTAGTTCCGGTTGGACCGAGCCAACTCGCCGTGGCCCACGACAGGATGATCGGGCTCAGTCTCATCGCGTCATCCGTGCTTCCGCGCTCTGTCTATGCACTCTTCTTCTCTCTTTTCTTTCTTCTCTCGCTCGCTCTTTCTCGTTCTACAACTTTGTCTTTTCTTTCTTTCAACGTCACCGACGGGACATGCACCGTTTCCTGCGTAAGCGCATCCTTACATCCGCCCGCCTACCTTCCCCGCGACGAATAGGACACCTGCAATCAATCGATTCCGTCCTCTTATATAATTACACCGATTCGTTTCTGGAGCGAGAGGAATTAATTTTGGATCGGGATGTGTAAGCAAAAAACGTATTCTTTTTAATATATGAAAAGGATCGATTATCTATCCACTCGAATGTTTGAAACTCTCTGGTTACAAGAGATTTACCAGAGTAAAGGTTCGTTACGTGTTTTCGCGCGGTTAAAATTCTATATTGGAATGGTCGACTGTTTTTGAAAAATTGACGAGTATTAAAAGCATGGACGAAACGAGGAGGCCTATTCTCCGCCAAGCATGACCAGTCCGCAGGCATTCACGGAGTTTAACACCATTAATTATTATGAACAGGGTCAGGCGTAAGTAGAGTGAAGCACGGGCTGAGTAAAACCAGAATAAAAAACAAGTGGAAACGAGCATGCGTGGTTACGGCGCATGCGTGATAAAAACATCGAAATATTGGAAGTTCGCCTATGTTCGTGTCGTAGATCGTGTTTAATAAGTGAACCTTTCAAGTGTCGATCATTGTCTGCCTTCGATATCCGTTTCCACACATTCTTTTCTTTCTTCTCTTCTTCCCCGAACGATAACGATACTCTTTGTCTCGTCAATTCCCTTAATATTAACGAACACTATCGTCGAATCTGAATCTGAAGAACACGTTTTTCTTTCTTTCTTTTCTTTTTTTTTTTTTTTTTTCCTATCCTCGAGAACGATTTTTCGCTACTACTTCGCTACTAATGGGTCAACGAACACTGTTAACGAAAGCTGTTTCCAAGATCCTCGATACTGAATGAAAATAATTTTCAGTGAGAGGGCATGGATTGATGGGATTCTCCGGCGGGACAAAGTCGGCGGAGTGGCCACGAAGCGCGCGTTGTGAGAGCCAAACTCCGACTAAGCCAACAAGCATTCTCGAGGGAGAAACTGGAAGCAGACTGGAGTTCCGTTCTGGAGGTGAAGCCTATCCGTTACGGAGGAGCCAGGGAGATGGTGATGACGATGCTGAGGTGGTAGTGGCACACAACAGGAGCGGATCCACGCGAATCTTCCCGATCAAATTTTCTTTTTCCATCGATTAATCGATCGAGAAGATTTTTCGCGTAGATATTATTTAGAAATTTTCTATTGAATTTTCGAAAATGCACGATCGATTAATAATCAATCGATCGAGAAGAGGAAAGATACTATTCGGAAGAAAAGAAAAAAGAAATTGATATCTCTCGTTCAAAATTTTTCTCCAAATTTTCCATTTTCCACGCACGATCAATTAATCGTGATCTTCTATTGAATTTTGAAGAGAGAGAGAGAGAGAAAAAAAGATATTTTTTTATCAATTATCTTACGTCGTATATATTTATAAACGCGACAGTTATTATTATTATATTTAAATAATCGGTTTGGATTAACTTGAAATTAATTTTAATAAACGATCGAGTTACCTCATGCATTATGCAAGAAACTAGACCCGAGCAGAAAACTTTACCCGACAAGTGTACGAATCAATTTCTTTTCCAAACTTTGATAAATGTAAAATCGATCGTATCTCAAGTGACGTAATTAAGTGACGGTGTCCGATTTTAAAAAGGGAACGTGTTCCTTTCTCCGCGTGTGTAAATTGTTAAAAAGAAAGAGAGAAAAAAGGGAGGGGGAGGGAGAGGGGAAAAGTGAATTTTAATTATGCCAGCTATTATCGCGCTACAGTTCCACTTTATCGTGTCGGAGGTTGGCTTCGATCTGATCCGCCCCTGTCAAGATGAGAGAAGGATCAGTGTGGAATAAAAGAGAAATAGAGAGAGGAACGAGAGAGAGAGAGAGAAAAGGAAGGAAGGAGCTGGTCCTCCGAGGACCGGACCCGGCCACGCCATTTACATATCGTACGTGTAATAACCTCGAAAAAGTTTTCAACAATGGCAACCCCCCAAAGAATTGCAACCGCGAAGAAGAGCCTCCTAGAGGAAAGAAGGCGAAGCCTCCACTTCTAGGACGTGGAACGATCGAAGAAACGTTCAACGTTGTTTCTCTGGGCCGAATGAAAAATGAGAGATATTCTCACGGAAAATTCCACTACTGTCTTTTTCATTTAAGAAACCTGTTGTAGAGAAGACGAGTTATCACAACAGTTATTTCCCTTTGCGAGGTTCAAATAGATCGTTGCACGACGTTCGATTCGACTCGAAAATGGAATAAAATAATTTAACTTGAGAGCCGGTGGAAATTATTTACCTTGGCCTAGAAATCGTAAAATAATTCGTGTGAAAGTGATAACGCGAGAGAGAATGTTTCTCCTTTCTGGATCTAATTATAAACGGCGAATCTCGATATATATATATATATATATAAGCTCGGGCTAGATAACATGTAGGCGTCACAGATCAATGATCGTTTGCGAACGTGCGACACGTTCGGTAGCCCATACACACGATCAATCCCTTGCAACCCAAGGGTTCGATGAACTCTACCTCGAAAACCGGACAAACCGTTTGGTTCATCCACCATCCTCCGATAATCAAGTTCGAGAACGCGCCTTACGCTTCTTCTTCCGAAAACAATGTTCTCAACTATGTTTATCTCGCCCGTACGAGCGAGCTAGGAAAAAGCTGCTCTACTCTTCGTACAACGAAGCGATTTACAGATCGAGAAGAGAGAAATTTCCTTGCTAAAACAACATAATCGCTGTTAGAAATGGGATTCGCACGAGAGAATGAAAATTTTTATTCGTAGAAATAACGTCTTCTTAAACGTCGAAGGGGGGAAAGAACAATAGGAGGTTGTCAAAGAGCTGTGCACTGTGTGTATATATATATATATATATACATATATATATACAAATGCGTGCGATGTACAATGTTTCGCAATAGCCACACCCGGTCACTTTCTCCGCCAAAGCCAAAGTCATTCTTGTACCGTAACTTACTATGCTTAATGACGCAAGCTGCCCACGCTCGATCTAACGCGAGCCACACCGTTGATCCGCTTTCCTCTCTCCGTACGTTAGCCAACCGTGGAATTTAATTTACAAGCATCGTCGGATAGGAGGGGAGGAGGGAGGGCAGAAGGGGGAGGAAGAGGGAGAAGGGGGGAAAAAAAAGGATAATTAAGACGCGACTCTTTAATGGCAAAAAGCGGAAGATCGAGTCGAGTGACGACGGCCCTGACCGAATTTCTTCGCACTTGAACGCTCGTTCATCGAAGATTGTGAAGCTTTTTTAAAAATTCCAACAAGTTCCATTCCATTCCATTCTTTTTAAAAATCAATTGCACGTTCGAGTTTTTATATACATTACAATTTGTTAGTTCGTTTATTATTTTTTTCATTTTAAAAACTTTATTTACATAACCTAACCTCTCCGAGATTCTTCTTTTTCGATTCTTATGTTTTTGCGGCTTTTGTCATTCATCACAGTATTTTAAGGAAAAAGTGATAAAAAAAGAAAAGAAGACCGAATGAATAGAGATTCTCGAATAAATTGTAACGTACGATATGAAGTGATATCTCTCTCTCTCTCTCTCTGTACGAAAAGGATTACCTCTATGCGAAAGGAAGCTGTGGAGCGTGGTGAACGCGAAATTCCTTCCTCCACCCGAGGAACCCTAAATGATGCGGAGCACCGAACTCTCGGTATTGCAGTAAGGAGAGGAGAGAAGTCGCTTTCAACCGGTTTCAACAAACTAAAGCTAAATAAAGTCATGTAGCGGCGCGAACGAAGGAAATCGTTCTGCCGATAATTGCGCCCACGAAAAACTTTTCGAGCTTGGCCGCGGAACGATCATTATTCGCCCCGTAAATATTTAAAAACAGCAATCATCTTCGTTATCGAGTTTCCATCTGTATAATGTACCACCTGTGCGCGTACGAACCTGTACAAATTAATAATAACCGTTTCGTTTCATTTAATAAGAAATAAAGATTCGTGATTAAATTAAATTAATTTAATCCTTTTGTTTGTTTGTTTGTTTTTTTTTTTGAAACGTCGATTCGTCGTCTTCAAATAAATAAATTTAGTTTCGACATTGATCGAGAGAGTTGTCGTTTATCTGAGATTTGATTACAGAGCGGAACCGTCGTAATTCCCATTCCGGAATTAATTTTCAAGGAACAAGTTCTCGGTATAATTAATAACAATTCCCTCAAGCGATACCTATAATCGATCAAAGAGGCAAACATTCTTTCGCAACTCACCCCTTGTCTATTCTTTATGCCTCGTAGGGTTTGATACGTTGATAAGTCGACCCTTCCACGGCGATTCATTTGAATATAAATCCGGCTGTCTACACACGTTGAAAATCTCTCGGGAACGAACATGTAGGATAAGAAGGATGGGGAACCAAGGGAGGACCAAGAAACAAGTCGGACGAAGAGAGGTAGAGAAGAAGGAGACGAAACGAAGAATTCTTTTTTCGTTGCACATTGTAACCGCAAACCGCGGTGGTCGACCATGCAGGATATTTTTTATTCACCTTATTTTGGGTTCCTCCGCGCGTTTGACTTTCTTCTTTTATATCGTTTTAATATTCGCGCACGAATAGAGTTTACAAGCATACTTGTTGTTGTACGTATATAGTTTCTTCGTAACTTTATTTCAGAATATCGTGGTAAATGCGAAATATGAATACTTGTAATTGCATCTGCAAAAAGAGTTAAGAAATTTTAGAATATACGTGAAAAATATAATTCAATGAAGAATTATTTAATCAAGAAAATTAAATTTAAGAAATATTTTTAAGAAATAATTTAGGTAGCCCGATATATACGATATGTAAGAGAGAATAATGAATATATAATTCAAGGATATAATATTGTTTCACGAGTTCGATGACCCGAAACTATGGAAGATTTTAAAAATGATAGTATTTAAAATCTTTTTCACTTCAATTTTACCGTTATTCATTTACATATAATCATTATATTCTGGTTTTAATTTTAATACTTGCAAACAACTTACATAATCACTTTTCGAATGAATAAAGTAAGGTAACAAAGGGATACGATATTCAATAAAAAAAAAAAAAAGACTCGAAGAATACACTCGATACCGCTCGAAATTGGATAAGAAAGATTCTGTCACGATAAATTTATGATGGAAATTATTTCAAATTAATGCAAATGCAAAATAATAAGTAAAATTTTCATGAATAAATCTATTGAAGAATGACAGAAAATGAATTGAACGAACTAAACGAATAAAAGCAATAGATTCGCATAAATCACGATTCGATGAATAATCTCCCGTATTCTCGAGTTAAAAAAACACCTGTGTATACCTGTGAAGGAATAAAGAAGAATCCAAAAGGGCGACTATTATTTTATTCTGCGCGCGAGTGCATTGTTAAAAGAAACTTTTATTACCTCTGCCAAGGACGAAAGCTCACCACGTAATCTCGAGGAAAGTCTATATGGAGTCGTGAAACATTTACTTCTTTACATACGTATTATACGAAGGGTACGTGCATATAAGACCGCAATGCACGTGTCTACGTGCGCTTACGATGGGGTAACGATATTTATTATATGTCGGCTATGAATTATGGGCCGTTAACTTTGCCTTCGTGACGCGGCCCTTTGCTTCGCGACCAACCAGCCTACGAATCGCCACTCTGCCTATAGAAAAATATACATATTATGCGCATGCTTCGTGGGTTGATTTCGAGCGAAAAATTTACCTTTGATAAATTGCAATTTTCGCGAATTAATCGAACGAAAAGAATTAAAATGTTAAAAGAATTTAAAAATGATTCGATCAAATCGAAATGGAAAAAAAATCTATTCGGAAACATTATATATATATATATATTATAATATATATATAGTATAATATATATATATATATATATATATATTACACATCTAACTAATAATACAATAATATCGTGAAACATTATAAAAGAAGTATATCTCGAAATCGTTATGTTCTTATGGAATGTTTTCCAGTAATGAATAAAATTAGCACCGGTTCGGTGACATTCCAAAAGAATTTATTACAATATAATTAATTGACAGTAAAAAATGGTGACTAGAAACTAGTTTCTTCAATAATCAAAGAAATTTAATGAACATAAAAACGTAAGAACATAAAAAAAAATTTCAACGAATAGTATAATAATTAAAAAAATATCTGTTTTTTTATGATGTTTCAAAATTATTAACTATAAATTAAAAATGAAGAAATTTTATTGTATTTGTTTTAATATATATATATATATATATATATATATATATATATATAGGTTTTTAATTTTATACATTATTATTTGATGTTACGTCATTAAAAAGTTATATAGAAAAATATTATTATTCTGCAAAGTACAAAATGATATTTTTATATATATGATATTTTAAATAAAATAAAATAACATTTTATTCGGAAGTATTCATATTTTAATACTTTTAAATTTATCATTTTAAGATTCTAATAATTTATTACTCATACATATATGATTAATTTCATTATCGAAATATAAATATTGCTATATATTTGATAATAAATCATAAAAGTATTATCTAACATTATTTACGTATATTGATTATAAAAATTAATTTATTCTATATTTAGAAAGAAAATTATATTCTATCTAAATACTTTTTTTTTAAAATAAAAATACTTTTTTTTATTAACTAAAGAGTATTTTGAATTTTTATGAATTATAAAAGAAAGACTCCAAACTTTTATAGTTATCAATCAATGAAATGCTTCTAATGAAAAAATTGTAGTCTACAAATTGAGACACAGTTAATAAAACCAAATTTGTGGTTACAAAAGTAAATGCGTGTGAATACAAAAGTAACTTAAATATATTTTATTTTAATAATAAAACAGGCAGCAAAGGGTGACCCAAACTTAATTTCATTAAATTCATACAGTTAAAATAAATCCCCATTATAAGCATATCTTAAGATTTTAATACAAATTATTAAAGTAAACTTTTATAATTAGTGATATTAAATGTACCATACAATTATATAAAGAAATATTATTTATGAAATGTTTAAATATATTTTTCATGTTTTTTGATAACAATATATAAATATACATGTATATATTGTTATCAAATATATATTTTCTATCATTTATTTTAATATAGTTAGAGTCACGATTCGCGCATCTACAATGATCAAGATGATTATTCTGTAATAATAATAATAGTAATAATTACAATAATAATAGCAATAATTATTATCATTGGAATTTTTACATAAAAATATAAATTATAGTTTACTGTATAAGAAAAATCTGTGAAATCTCAAGTCTTGGCTCTGCTGAAAATAAATTTTGCAGGCAGAGTAACAATTCATCGAAATAATTTTATAGTCTTGTTTCTGGAGATTCTATTTTATCAACTGTACAGTTTTGGAACCTGAGAAAATCATATTATTGAAATTTAATCATTTATGTTGATAGTTATATGTAGTTATATGTTATGATGTAAAGATGTAAAAGTATCAAATAATATCAATTTCCAATTAATTTGGGCAAACCTCAGGCACCTATATATTAACGTAATTATACGTTCTTATAAAATAGTTTTTTTATAAGTAAGGTGTACACAACTAAATGAATGTTGACTAATAATAATTTAAATAAAATATATTTTTAACATATGAATTTCCATTTAACTGGAATCTTAAAACTCATATTCTATCACTTCTCTCTGTTGGTACACCGTAATTTATAAATATGTCCTTTGTGTAAAATACACGTACAATTTTTTTGTTCAATTATCTATAACATTCTAAATGCAAAAAATGCAAAAATATTAGTATAAGCAACAAATGAATTGAGTTTCTAGAATTTATATATACTATATTTTCTCTTTTATATGTACTGGGGTATCCCCGTTTTATTTTGTATGATGTTAAAAAATCAAAATTTTTGTCACAAAATAAACCTTACTTCCAAAAGTTAAAAATTATACAGAAATATTTTACTTATGGATCTATATATGATTTTTAATTAGAATTGATAAGATTCAACCATTATTAGCATGGTAGTTATTAAAGATAAACAAAAACTATTTATTGCCAATTCCTGTTCTAAACCATCACAAAATCTCGACCTGTGTTAGATTTTTCACTTTCTGAACCTTCGCTACCTTCTTCACCTTCTAATGCAGAAGGAAGTTTATTTTCCTCACTAGACGAGATTTCTTCGATATGAGTATGTTCTTTAGATAATTCTTTGATACTAGGTTTTTCTTCTCTGTAAATAAAATATAAATATGCGCATGATAAAATCTTCTAAATTTCAGACGTTTAAAACATTTAAATTAATCTATAAGAATCAATGTAACATAATCAATTTTAACTTACAATTGTGTTGGTGTTTCTTCTGTATCAGAATCTTTTTCTTTCTTTTTCTTTTTTTTACTAATTTTTCTATCACTTTCAGATGTGGAGCCATAATATTCATACTACAAATATTTAAATATATATACAATTTATTCATTAAATAATAAATAATTTCAAATTAATACATACTTGATAAGGGGGCCAGAATGAAGCAAAGAATCCAACATCTGCAGTTAAATTAGGCAAAAGCCAAAGATGACATCTGCCAAGTGTTGGAACCCAAAGAAGGCAAAATACAATTAATCTAATAATTGCTAATGCCAAAATAAATACAAGGAATCCAGCAGCTGCAACACTTATATAATAAACACCATGACGGATTGTTAATGGCCACAATGGGAAGAGACAAACACCAATTGCACCCAAAACTACAAGTGTTCCAAAGAACCAATAATATATAGGAATTGGCTCATATATCCAAACATAAGCATCATTACAATCTACAAAATATTGTTCCATATGCATCTCCAAACGTACCTAAATCAATTAATAACTTTTTAAATAATTTATTTTATTGCATATTCTTTTCAATATAGAAATTTTTAATAAGATATATATATATATTGTATACCAAAAATTTATTTAATAACCACAAAAAGATCATTAAAGAAAATTCACTTTTTATTTTTTGGTACAATGCTTGAAATTATTTTAATATTTATTAAAATATTTATATTGTTTAAATACTTAATAACATAAATATAATAACAACAAAAAATAAAGTCACATGTAAATTCATAGCATTGAAAGAATTATGAATAATAAAACTTATTCATAAATATATAATATAAATACAATCATATAAATACACATTAAATAAATAAATTACTATTTTATTTTAAAACTTACTTTTGGTTTTTTCTTTTTTTCTTCAGTTTTATCTTCACTATCTTTTTCACTTGTTGTATCTTTGTTTTCTTTAGGTTCTTCTTTTTCTTTTTCAGATTTCTTTTCTTTTTTAATTTCTTTAACCTTTTTTTTTATTCCACGAATTTTATATAATTCTTCTTCGGAAATTACTACTTTTTTTGCTCGATGAAAAAATTTATGTCTCAACATCAAGTCAAGAAATTCTGTAACTTGTTTACGTTTTTCAAATTTGGTTTTACTCCATGGTGAATTCTCCAATAAAGCATCCACTGCACGTGAACCAGTAAAGTATTCAACATTGTGACTTCTATCAAATTTGGTTTTTTTTGAAGGTACATTATTACGAATCCATTTGGCTACTGCATATTCTTCTTTAGATGGTTTTTCTTGAATAACTTCGTTATCTACATTTGATGTTTCCTGCTATAAAAGGTTAAATTTCAATTTTTGATATTTTATAATTTCATTATAAAATACGTTAATTAATATAGGATATTATATTGTAAATTAAAATTATATTTTATTACGAAAAATATTTAAATGTAATCGTAATTATGTATATTGTATATAAAAAAATAGAATAATAAAGTTTAGATAATACAAACACGAAATATAATTAAAACAATTGTTGAATTTCTATACAAAAGAATTGTTTGACATAGACATTACGATTCTATAAACAACAAAATAAAATAATTTATCATATAACAAGTTAATCATATAATTGAATTTATAATTGAATCATATAATGAATTTTATATATCGAAAATAAATTGTTTGCTACGTCATCCGTTACTCTATTACAACACTTATTCATATTGACACGTGCTATGAATTAAAGAAAAAATACGAATTTAATATAAAATGGAATATTATAACTTTTAATTACTAAATAAATATCACAATTTATATGTAGTATTGAATAATATTGTAATAATTATAGCCATATGTGATACTTACATCTTTGCGCTTCCTGCTTTTCCTACGTTCCGCCATGTTGTAAATTCCGTTTTGCGCTTGCGTGTTCAATATTATTTACTCATTAGCAGAAGCAACAAACGTGGCATGTGCTTCTGCGTAATATACTACGTACGGTGTGTAGCCGGCTTCTTAAATATTACACGCGTTGTTTGAAGAAAAAGGTATAATTAATAACTTTTTAAATACGTTAATTTTTAAAAGTTCATTTCTTTCAATTGGAATAATTATGGTTATTGATATTTCATATACATTTTATGATGTTTTTTTACAAAAATGTAGTAATTTTTATTATTTTATTCTAATATGTTGATTTATAACTAAAAGTTTTTTTAAATATAATTTTATTATAAGTTTTTCTAAATATAATTTTTATTTAAAAAATTCTTTTTTAACATAAATTTTGAATATAATTCTTTTTTCAAAAAATCTTATTTTTTTTTTGTGTAATTATATATAATGACAAAAAGAATTCATGTCATTTTAATATAATGGATTTTATAAAATAAAATAGAAAAAAATATGAAATAGTATAAAGAAATAAAATAATTTAATACGAATTGTTACAATATATTTTTGAAAATAAAATTAATTATTTTTACTCATGTATATGAAATTAACTATTATTAATTTGAATATTGCATACATGATTGCATGGAATAAAATTAACTATATATTGAGAAATGTAATAAGCATTAAAATTAACGTATTAACCTATAAAAATGAGTAACTGTTAAACTCTTTGCTATTTTTCATATAAAAAATATATTGATATAGGAAATTTAACCTTAAAAACCTTAAAAATGAGTGCACCAATAAGTACAGCAATGGATAGTTTGTCAGCTGCAATTAGATCTAATATAATTCCAAATCAAGAATATTTATTACAAGGATCAGTATTAGATAGTGCAGTAGAAGTATTACTTCATAGATTACGTGGTTTATGTGATAATGTGGATACTGGGCCAGAAACTTTTAATGATCATGAAATGTGTTTTAGTATTAGGTATGTTTAATAATTTTATAAACATTAGAAATATTGTATTATTCATAATTCATTAAATAATTCATTAAATGTTTTATGTTTTAGAGGATCTGAACAGCCATTACTTTTACGTGTAAGAAGGGCTTTAGATTATCAAGATATGCCCTGGCAATTACGTTATATCGGTCAACCCGAATTGGGTGATAAATCAAGACCCACAATTGTCAGAAGCAGTTTAGATATAGCAACTAGTAATACAGTTGTTGACTTTTTAACAGAACTTGGGTGTAGATTAGATTTTGAATATATTGCACGCGGTTATATGTTTCGTAAAGGTAGAATGAAAGTAACAGTTTCCAAAATATTTAAAATGGGTCAACAAGGAAAAATACCTGAAAGTATGGAAGCAATATCTCAAAGTTATTTAGTAGAATTGAGTGTTTTAGCACCTAGTGGCCAAGATGCAATAGCGGAAGATATGAGAATTTTTGCAGAACAATTAAAACCCTTAGTACAGCTTGAAAAAATTGATTATAAAAGACTTGTACATTAATATAATAATCAATATTGTATCTTAATTATATTTATTTCGTTTGTATAAATTTTACCGATATTGTCGAATAATGTTAAAATATTCCCTTTATATATTTAGTCATACTATGTTTTGTAAAATTTTCGTTTTAGCTATATATTGTAAAAGTGAGAATGTGATATATATTTTTTACGTTAAAGATTAAAATATATTGTAGTTTTAAAAAAAATGTATATATGAAAATGCATATTTAATTAAGTTTTCGTACCTGTTGGTTTGGGATCACGCGCCAAGCAATGATATAGACAAAGAGAGTAAATAGCAGGAAAAGGATAGAGATAGGATTAAAAATATTGAAATCAGCGCCATCTTCAGAGTGCCGCAAATGAAACACAAAGGAAGGATAGAAACATAGTAAGAAATGATCTCTAATGCCATCTTTCGAGCATCAAAGACATTTTATAAAGGTAGAGTAAAATAGAATAAGAATTGAAGATCAGCGTCATCTTTTAAAATAATTCTTTGGCGAAGTTATCTTTTGCATTCAAGAGATAGCGCTAACACTCAATTCTTATTCTATCTCTATCCTTCTTTCACTATTTTCTGTCTTTTTTTTATGTGTTTCATTTACGGCACTCTGAAGATGGCGCTGATTTCCATATTTTATTTTATATCTGTCCTTTTCTTATTATTACCCATTCTTTTTTGCCTATTTTTCGAACTTTATATAGCATATTTATTTGCACGGCAAAATTTATACTCAAGAAACGATTACGTTATCTTTGTATTATCGATCGATTAAAAATTTTAATAGACTCTATTTTTAAATGTTGTAAATACACATCTTCTTATGTATTTATATCATATAAGTATAGATCAAATATATATTTATTATACGTATATTTATATTTTTATATGTCATATTGTTTTATATTTTAATTTTATAAACAATTTATTAATATATAATATATAATATATATCACTTCTTAATCGATATTTAATAATTGTAAGATAATAATTATTTCACTGAATTCTTAAATATAAAAAGTATTACCTAAAGGAAGCATACATAAACGAACGCCTTGTTGACAAAGATGATAATCTTTTATAGGTAAGGCTAAAGTTTCATCTAGAAGTTTTAAAATTTTTAAATAAGATTTTAACGCTTCTCGGTGGTTTCCTTGCTCGAGATTTCTGGATGCAATTTTAAAAATTGCATCTGTCTCTTGTAGCGCTTTTAATCCTTTGAAAATATTCATACATTTCCCACATTTGGAACATTCGATCATAAATTCGTTCGAATCTGTTTTTACGGGTAGAACGTTTCCACATTCTTTTCCAGTTTCGCATTTAAATCTAAATATCGAAGAAAAAAAAAATTAAAATCAAGAAAGTTATTTTTCATTCATAAATTTTAAATAAATTTAATTAAACCTTAAAATCGTTGGATCGATTTCTTCTAAGAGAGGCCAATGTTCTCTACATGCTTCACAATTGCAATCGAAAAAATATTGCAATCTCAATTTTCTCTTCCGTTCCTTTTCGGGAGTAGTAGTAAAAATTTGACCGTAGTTCTCGGAAATTTCCTCTCCCGATGAAATGGAACGAATTGCTCGTACAACCATAGTGGTACCGATAAAGTATCTACATGACCAATGATACTTAATTAGATATTCTTTAAAATGAACAAGAGTAACAAATTCATATTTGTCATTAAATCATAGTCTCTATAAATGATTATTATCAAAGATACTAATGTTATTATTCTATATTCACCTGATGATACCAGGATTGCACGAATGATTAAATAACGATATTGTCGGATAAAGTCCTCCACCGATAAATTTGCTTTTAGCGTTTGCTAAATTATTATCGGCTTTTGGTATCACCAATTCTGATATCTGAAAATAAAATTGAAAGTGAATGAAAACGATTATTAATTCGTGGAAAAAATAATATATAACTTACTTCGTGAGCGTTAAATTGTATCGTCATCAAATTATGTAGAATTAAACCGCCTATATACAGTTCACCATCGGAGAGTTTTGCTTCTACCGTATCTGGAGTTTTAACGTGTTTCGGAAAATAAGGGCCCTTTTTCAACAGTCTCAATAACCAACTAGCTATATAAGTTCTATGAAAGAGATCTTCTATAGTCCTTTTGTCCTCGTGAGTTACTATATGAAGAGAAATATCAAAAATGTACATACATCGTATTTTTGACAATCTATTGGTAAGCATACAGATATATTCGATTTGTTAAAAAATTGAAGAAACAGCTTCAAACGTAGTTATACATTTAATCCTATTTTTACATCGTAGATAAGTTCTCGAAGAAATTTAATTACCTAACCTAAACATAATTTTGAAATCATCGGATCGATAAGGTTCACTCGCGGACACTTCGAATTTATCCTTCGAATTCGTTTTCAAATCTTTCAATTTGTACAATTTGTCGAACGATTGTTGAACGATTATCCTCAAAGCCAGAAAACAATTTATAGAGGTTTTCGACAACCACAAAGTAGGCAATATCGAGCACTCGTTTTCATGGATCTTGGCATCCTTGTTTCTACAGGAAATACTGCAATAAGCGACACAACTGCACGTCTGGCAAACAGCTGGTACCGGTACGAATATCTTTGTGAAACAATAGAAACAATTGATGAGTCTGAAACGTAATTACTTCGTTATATAAATATATATGTATTTTGATGAAAATTCGAGCGAACCTGTATTCCGCCAATAGGAATGCGCTATACGGTTTCTCTATTGCCAGTATTTCCCCAGGTTCGATATCTTTAGTAGCAATCGCGTGTCTGCCTATGTTACCACCTTCGTCTCTTATTTCAACCGCTTTGCTGCAAGAAGGGTACAAAGGATTGCAGTCCTCGATCTTTAGAGTCGGTTTCTCGAGCTCGCCAATGTTCCTCTTTTCAGGAATTTTCGGCCCCTTACGTGCCAACTGATTACCCTTCTCTATCACGGCGAGCATGATTCTGATGTCCGCTTCGAGTTTTTGTTTCTTCTCTCCGGATAATTTCCCATCGTCCAAAGCTTTTAAAGCGCTTCTAAATGCCAAGACAGCCTCGTCGTGCCTTTTTAACGCGAGCAAACATCTCGCCCGTCTTTCTTCGATCTTGTAACGCAACTCTCGAGGATAACCCGCGCGTAAAGCTTCTTCCGCGTCGGTGAGGGCGTAACTGTGCTTTTCCAGATGGTAAAGCGTTGCCGAACGATTTGCCAATAGAACGCCTACATCTGGGTGGAGGGGATTAATTAATCGATTCGTACGTTTTAATAAAATTTAGATCGAAAATTATTTCGTACGTAATTCGTGGAGTGATAAATTAAAATAAAATGAAGAATGATGAGATGGCGAAATTTTTAACAGCGGTGAAATAAATATAACCGGTTGATAACATCAACAATCGTCAATTACCTTTTTGAGGTGCGAGGAGAACAGCGTTCGAATAAATTTCCAACGCCTTAATGAATTCTCCACGACCGAAATACTTGTTACCAACGTCCTTGAGTTTCAGAGCTTTCTCACCGTTCTTCAACATTTGATCCTCCACTTCTCCGATCTTTATAGACAAATCGTAAACTTGCGGATAGCGCAACATGAACTCGATCCTTTCCGAATTGCTATTCAAAGATATGAATTTTTTCATGTCTTGCGGTGTAATTGCATTTTGCAATTGGTGGAAATTTGATCGAAAGAAATGGCTGATTTCTTCGTTATCCTTCTCTTCCAGCATCCTTTAGATCGATTCTCTAAAAATTCTCTAATCTCCTCTCGAGTTTTTTAAAATACTCGTTCACTGGCTTGGAGTGGGAAAACAACGTAAGCACACGTAAGAGTTCGATCTCTCTTCTCGAAGAAAGATTATTTTTCCAATTGCATCCGCGTTGTCGACGGTCGACGACACTCGATGCTACTGGCAACTTGCAACACCCAAACCCGTCCAAAAACTACGTTCATCTATTCCCGTGTGCGCTATTTCTGGTTGCATCGGGTAGTCGTAGATGCGGTGCAATAGAACAAGCGAGTTACAAACATAAGCACGTGTAAATCGATTCAATCTTTCCAATTTGTTTTACAAACCGAATCAGACAAATCTCGTCGAACGTGTATTTTGAGCGAGAGGGGAAGGATGGAATGGAAGTATCATTTTTTTTTCTTTTTTTTTACATACAAAAGCTTTTTAAAAATTTTCGATGAGAAAGAAGAGTGAGTCTTTATATATTTAAATAAAGGTAAAGTTTACATTCAAGTTTAATTTATATTTCACAATTTGCATGGATATTAAATTATTCATTAAATCTTTCGTTTAATTTTTTTTTTTTTCCATATGTAGGATCGGGTTTATTGCGTTATGGAAAATAGTAGTAGATCGTTACATAATTTATTAACCAGAATCATTTTATATGTCTGAGAAAAGAATAATTTATGTACACACACACATATATATATATGTATGTATATATAGCATGCAATATAAACACATATATTTATACGTGGAATCTTACGATACAATTTAAGTACAGTATGTACAAAACTTAAACAAGGTACAAAATATCGATGTATATATAATAATAAATGTAATATTTTTCTCTGTGAGACTCGATCGAGTGAAATCGCAATTTGATAAGTTATCGATTGATATTACATCGAAATCTTATACAAATTATATATAATAAATATATATGTATATATTAATTTCCTATCAGTTTATAATGTATTCAATTAATTTCATTATTCGTCTAACTAAGAATATACGATGGATGTTAAACAGTTAATTAATTATATCATTTTAACAATAACAAAGTTCTATCATCTCAACAAGATTTACGCCTCTTCTATTTCAAAGAGTGCAAACGTATTAATGGTATAATATTCCACGAATTAATTAACCCGCGTTTCCATAATTCGATGTCGTTAAATCTTCTTAATTGACTTGTTTCCTCATCTTATTTTTCTCCTTTTTTTTTTCACGGACATATGCAAATAAGCGAAACGTATAAATATACCCTGTCTTGTCTTATATTTACGAGCACCGTGTATATAAACGAGAGAGAGAAAGAGAGAGAGAGAGAGAGAGAGAGAGAGAGAGAGAGAGAGAGAGAGAGTTTTGTTAATCTAAACCAAAACATTACATATCCTTCCAATTCAAAACAAGATATCTTATTACAAAAATACTCGTTACTCGTTGATTTCGAAGTGAAAATACAAAAAAAAAAAAAAAAAACAAAAAGAAAACAACAAACAACGCATATCGTCGCAAAAAAAAAACGACGTATTCATACATTCACAAATTCTACTCGAGAAAATCTAAAAATCGTAGGAAGCCTCGTCGTCCTCCTTTTTACGCCTGAACGCCATCTTGTACAATCCACCGGCCGCGCAGGCGCCGATCATCGGCCCGATCCAATAGACCCACAGATTCTTCCACTGGCCAAGTATGACAGCGGGACCCAACGTTCTGGCCGGATTCATGCTGCTTCCCGTCACTGGCACAGCTGCCATGTGGGAAACGGTGATCGTCAACCCGATCGCCAACGGTGCCCATCCCTTCGTATCGCTCCTCTTCGGATCTGTGACCGCGTGGACAACCAGAAGCAGAAGGAACGTGATTATCGCTTCCATGAAGATGCCCTGGCTCTCGCTCACCATTTCCCCCAATCCCGTGGCGCCTAAACCCTGACCGATCGCTTCCTTAGGGATCAATAACTGGAAAGGAGAGAGAAAAAAAAAAAAAAAAAAAAAAAAATAATAAATTGGAAAAATTTTTCTTCCAAAAAAAAGGGGAGAAAAAAAACTTGTCGTTGTTAATACGATGAAATCGATTAAAGAGCGATTCCAAGAGCTTTTTTTCTTTTGCAATTATTCGTCAATTAGTTAGAGTTGGCACGAAACATTATGTCACGGAGGGAACGAAGAAAAAGAAAAAAAGGGAAGATAAAAAAAAGGGGGGGGGGGATTAAATCAAACATGTTCTCCGTTCGGTCGTATCGTTTTTATTAGGTAATTATAGTCGCATTTCGTTCAATGAGCCAGGTTTTGGTGGTCGATCGATGGGTGGTAATGGTGGGGTTAATGGGCTAACACGTTGCATTATGTAACAGTTCGATGCAACAGTGTTTCAGATGTAATCGCGTTGCAACAATTATTACTTATTGCCGTGTCGCAAAAAGGAGAAATTTATTCGTTATCCGAAACCGATAACCGAAAGTTTTTTTTTTTTAATCAATCGAACCATATTTATTCCATTAAATCCGATCCGTTAACGGTCAATTTGCTCTTCTCGTCCTTTTTTTTTTTTCCTCACGTCACGTATTCATAATCGACGATCGACACGCCGTTAGTTTTATTCACGGAACATCGGAGAGCTCATCAATAAAGGCTAATCGTAGAAATTAATGGGCGGCTGTGAATTGACT